>NW_012102033.1:1059474-1081577 GCF_000951045.1 Mandrillus leucophaeus
GGTAGCAGGCACCTATAATCGCAGCTACTCAGGAGGCTGAGGCAGGAGAATCTGAACCTGGGAGGTGGAGGTTGCAGTGAGCCAAGATCATGCCACTGCACTCCAGCCTGAGTGACAGAGCGAGACTCCATCTCAAAAAACAAGACTTTGCCATACCCTTGTGCAAGACATAGCTACTTGAAGCAGCTAGGACGGGCCTATAAGTCAAATTTACACCAGTGGTTTCTCCTCCTAGAGGGCCCTATTGCTTGGGACTGGATTTACCCTCACAAGCAGGAACTGGGCTTTAATTAAATGGTGGAGTGGAGAGCATCTCTCTGAGCCCAGTGGTCCTTAGTTACTAAGGAGGAGTCCTCCTTAGGAACCAATTTCCAGGATGGGAGGACTTCAGGTATAATCCTCTGGGGAGGTCTCAGGATAGTCCCCTTTCCTAAGGGACAGCTCTTCTCTCAGTCAGGTCCTGGTGGGGAGGAGGCTATTCTCTGGCCTCAGTTCAAGGCCAGCAGGTCAGAGACTGGCCACAGCCATTGAAACCACTTAGACCTCACTATTGTTTGCCAAGGATGGATGAGGTTGCCTTGGCAACCAGGTCAGAAGGCCCCAGCTCTGGGAGGATTTTATGGGACACCAAACCCCATCACCAGGGCACCAAGATTTCCTTAGCAACCAAGATCTGGAAAGGCGATGTGCAGGGCAGTGCTTTTCAACGGGAGAAGCCCTCAGACCATGAAGGCCTCGTTGCTAGGGAACAAGCATCCTTAGCAAGCAGGAGCTAACTGCAGGCCCTTTATCATGTGGGGAGGGCTGGGGCCCCGCTTTGCAGAATGGAGACTTAAAGTGAGTTGCTTAAGGGTGGGGGTCTATCTCGTGTCTTTAGTGTTGCTAGGGGCCCAATCTCCTTAGCAACCAGGGCCCTAGAAAGGCAGACCCATGGGTATCTATCCCAGCAGAGACCTGGTATGGTTTAGGCCCCGCTGCTGTGGCTCCCTTACTCTCTCGCTGGGACCTGGGTCCCTCTGGACCTCAGTGTCCTCCCCCTTTCCTCCCGCAGGACGAGAAATATTGGAGCCGCCGGTACAAGAACAACGAGGCAGCCAAGCGGTCCCGGGACGCCCGGCGGCTCAAGGAGAACCAGATATCGGTGCGGGCGGCCTTCCTGGAGAAGGAGAACGCCCTGCTGCGGCAGGAAGTGGTGGCTGTGCGCCAGGAGCTGTCCCACTACCGCGCCGTGCTGTCTCGATACCAGGCCCAACACGGGGCCCTGTGAGGCTGCCCCACATCCCCACCTGGCGGAGCTCTCCTCCGCCTTGCTGAGACTTACGCCCTGTTCCCTCCCTGCCCTGTGGCCCACGGGCCGGCCAGCTGGGTGCCCCAGGGACGTGATAATGCAGATAAATACATTTATATTTTTAAGAAAAAGCGAACCTCCCCCCTCCCTTGCGGGGGCGGGGAGGGTCCTCTGTGTGTCCCCGGCACGTCAGGGACCCCATCCTCCCACCGCCTCCGTTAACACGATCCTGAATAAATCTTGAGAACCCCAGAGCCAGCTGTTGTGGAAGAGGAGGGCAGCTCCCTGGCATACTGGCTACAGCCCGTGGGCAGCTCCGGGCTGCCGTCCATAGAGGGCAGGCGCTGCTGGAAGTGCTGGAGTCTGAGTCCTCCCGCGGGCTGTCGGATGGAGGAAGGGCAGAAGGTCTGAGAGGAAGGAAGCGACTGCCTTTATTGCATAGACCTTTTCAATTGCTTTTTAGATTGGGGACGGAGGACGCGCATGAGACGAACAGGGGATATGAATTTCCCCGCCCCCACCCGCGGGGGGGAGGAATATTAGTGCAAATCCTAGCGCCGGCCCCGGGGAACCTGCCCCTCCTGGGCTGATTGGCCAGCTAAATGGAGGCACCGGAGTGGATGGGGCGAGGCTGCGGGCCCTGACGGGCCGAATCATTGAGGCCTACCCCAGCCAGTACATTCCAGGTCCTGTCATTGGGCGACGCGTAAAACAGGCTCCGCCCTCAGCCAGCCTGGCCGGGTAGGAGCAGGTGGCTAGCTTCAGGACTAAGCCCTGCCCCTTAAGGGCGTCCCGAGATCAGACGCCAGGCCCCGCCCTCATTGATCAGGCACTACCCTCGTGACGACGCCCACTCTCCAGCATCACGTCTGGTCCCATGAAGGCGGGCGCAATCCTGAGACGGGGCCAGGGCCCTTGCACTTACGGGCTGCCACCACAACTCTAGCAGCCAGGCCACACCCCTAGCTCAGGCTCCGCCCCATTGGAATGTAGGCCCCGCCCCCGGCGGGTTCCAACCTTGTTGAGTTTCAGGGCTCCCGCCCTGGGCAGCCAAGAGGCCCGGTGAGCAGTGTACCGAGGCCAGGGTGCATCTGTGCCTGTAGCGGCCCATACTCCACCTGCTCCCCGTCCACCGTGAGCACGCCGCGCGGCGTGAGCGGCTCTAGGCGGAAGGCACGGGCCGCGGCGTAGCCCAGCTGCGGACAGCCCAGGCTGAACTGGCTACCACGCTCCATGGCCAGGAAAAGGCGTAGCAGCGCAGCCCGCGAGATGCCGCTACGCACCCAGCACAGGTGCACCAGGCCGTCGTCGAAGCGCGCGTGCGGAGCTGCCACCAGGTCAGCGCCTAGGTGGCTGGGCGATATGGCCAACATGAGCACAAAGTCCCCCTCCAGCGTCACCCAGTCTGGGGGCAGTGGGGTGCCCAGCGGAGGCAGCAGGTGGTCAGGCAGGCCGCAGGTGGAGGCCGCTACCCGGGCATTAGGGGTGGGCGGTGGGAGCCCAGAAGATGGGGGAATTACAGGGGCCCCCTCAGCGAAGGGTGAGTGTAGAGCTGTCTTGGGAGAGCCAGGAGGTGAAGACAGCAGTGGGTCCGGGGACAGTGGAGCATCCCCAGCCCCACCCCAGTCCCCAGCCAGCTCTGGGCCCCCACCGTTGAGGGACAGGACGGGCAGGGGTTCTGGTGAGCCAGGGGAGGCCAGGGCAGGTTGGGGCAGGGGCAGGGGCAGGTCAGACACAGAACGATGCAGGGGTGAGTGGGCCATGGGCGGGGCTGGGTCTGGGGTTAGGGTCAGCTCCGACTTAGCACGGGGCAGGCTATGGACAGGGGTGGGCAAGGTGGGTTCCACAGTGGCGGGGAGGTAGGAGAGGCGTCCGCGGTAGGTGTGCAGTGTGGCGAGGCCCAGCACCGTGCCCAGTGTGAAGCGGGCACTGCCCAAGGCCCTGAAGCGCTCGCTCTGGATATCCACATCTGACACGAAGCCCCAGGCCACAGACAGGAAGGAGAAACAGCGGGAGCCCGAGGCCAGCGTCACGGAGAGCAGGTCCAGTGGGTGGCTGCCACCCCGGCAGAGCAACAGTGAGCAGTTGAGCAGCAGGTCGAGGCCCAGGGCTGGCTCAAATCTTCACCGCCAGAGATGGACAGACACACAGAAGGAGTAAATAGGGGTAGGGGAAAGAGACAGGCAGGGAAGCAGGTGGCAATGAGGCCAGGAAGGCCATGGCCCAGGCCCACCACAGCCGTGGGGCCACCTCTAGGCAATTCCTTACGGGGCCAGGTTCCCGGTCATCTCTTTCATTTGCTCCCTACAATTCACTGAGTGCCTCCCATGCCAGGCAGAGTTCTGGGCACTAGGGATACAGCTGGGAGCCAGGCAGGCTGATTTACTTGACTGACTGTGGGTTTGCCTGAGTGAGAGATATAGGGGTCCCTATCACCCCAGGAGGGGCTCATCCCTCCCTTGGTGGTATTCTCAACGTACCCCCCGTGCTGGTTCACTGCTCCGGCCAGCGCATTGCCCGAGCCACAGGGGAGGATACCCACAGGCATCTTCACAGCTTCCTCCCAGTCAGGGCGATCTAGGAGCCCGTTCAGCACCTGGAAGGTGGGAGACCAGAAGCCTGGGTCCTGGTGGCAGCCTCTGCAGTGCCCCAGGGCCCAGGGTTAGGGGCAGGGTGCTCCTGCTCTACCTCATGGAGCAGCCCGTCTCCCGAGACCGTGACGATGCCATCCCACTCACTCAGGCTCAGCCCCTGGACCAGCTCCCGAGCGTGGTTCTGTCGTTCTGAAGTGGGATACCGGGCCGTTAGGAAGGCTGTCCCACCCCAGCCCCATAGCCCCAGGAGTCCCACCCACCACTTTGCTCCCTTAGGACTCAGTTGTCCCAGCCCCCAGCTCCCATTCTCACTGGCCCTTACCTGTCTGGATGAGGTTGAAGGACAGCCCAGCTTCAGAAATCATGGGAAGCACGTAGTTCTTACACCACTGCCAGGCCAAGCCCCGCCCCCCAAAGGGATTGACCAATAGGAGCAACCTGGGCGGCCGAGGTAGCAGGTCAGGGGTGATCTCTGTGGAGAGAGGTTAGGGTTTGCAGAGACCAGCGACCCAGGGCCCCCACCTTGGAAACAGTCCCTTCAAACAGCCCCCTACAGAATTGGTGGAGGGCTAGCACCTGGCACCTGCTGGCTCTCATCTGGCCAGGCCTAGGTATGCAGCCCTGCCCCACCACCCAGGTGCTGAGACAAAGGCAGAGCTTAGGTGTGAAACCAAATGCCCTTTGTCCCCACTTGTGGGAAGAGGGCACGAGAGCTGTAGTTCGGAGCTGTGGTTCCCACTTTCCTCACCCCGAACACCTATCACCCAGGATCAGTTTACTTCCAGCCCTTAGGGGCCCCAGGCAGGATTAGATGCCACCTCTGAACTCCAGGGAAGCCCTAGGAGACCTCTGTTGGCACCCATCACTCTGGGTGGTGCCTGGTCCTGTCTCAGGCTGCTGCTCTCACCAGCCTGGGTGACTCATCTGTGGTCAAGACCCATGCAAAGGGGAAGAGGGCAGGAGACAGAAACATAAATCTAGCAAGAGAACAGCAGATATAAATCACTTCTCTGTCTGCCTTTTTGTTCTGTTTTTTGTGACAGACTTTCGCTCTTGTTGCCCAGGCTGGAGTGCAATGGTGTGATCTCGGTTCACTGTAACCTCTGCCTCCCAGATTCAAGTGATTCTCCTGCCTCAGCCTCCCAAATAGCTGAAATTACAGGTATCCGTCACCACGCCCAGCTAATTTTTGTATTTTTAGTAGAGACGGGGTTTCACCATGTTGGCCAGGCTGGTCTCAAACTCCCGACCTCAGGTGATCCACCTGCCTCGGCCTCCCAAAGTGCTGGGATTATAGACGTGAGCCACTGCACCCGACCTCTGCCTGTGCTTTTTTTTTTTTTTTCTTTTGAGACAGAGTTTTGCTCTTGTTGCCCAAGCTGGAGTGCAATGGCACAATCTTGGCTCACTGCAACCTCCGCCTCCTAAGTTCAAGCAATTCTCCTGCCTCACCCTCCTATAGCTGGGATTACAGGTGTGTGGCATCACACCCAGCTAATTTTTTATATTTTCAGTAGAAATGGGGTTTCACCATGTTAGCCAGGCTGGTCTCAAACTCCTGACCTCAGGTGATCCGCCCGCCTCAACTTCCCAAAGTGCTGGGATTACAGGCATGAGCCACACACCCGGCCCTCTGTCTTTTTGTTCCTTTTGTAGCCCATCTCTGTGTATCACTCCTAATGGATCCAGAGAGATACATCACCCAGACACAGAAAAATAGACACAGCTGCCTATGGAGGAAATTCTGCAGAGACACCAAGGTGGCCCCAGGACAGAGCAGCTGCCCAGCGCCTCACCCCCATCCCCGGGCAGCGGCAGTCCTCGGAGCAGACAGGTGAGGGCGGTGGCCCAGCGCTGGGCCTCAGCACGGTTCTCTTCGTAGGTGGTAGCCCCATCTGTCCGGAAGGTGCGGGTGGTTCTGCGCCGGCTCCCGCGCCGGCTCCGGGGGTAGGTGTAGATGCAGAAGTAGGCTGCTGAGTCTGAGGGGCTACGGCTTCGCAGGGTGCAGCAGCCTGAGACCTCAGCCAACGGGACCAGGCCACCCCGGGGCCTGGCTTCGGGTTTGGGGCGCAGCCGCTGTATGTGCAGGGCCTGCGACGTGAGGGTGAGGGCAAAGCGTGGGCCTCGGGCTGGGTAGGAGCCAAACTCGCCATGGAGGAGCGGGGTGCTGGCAGCCAGTGGCGGTGGGGGTGGGGCCATGGTCTTAGCCCTGACCAGGGTGCTCCTAGGCCTGTGGCCCCAGCTCCTGGTCAGCTCCTGTTCCGGCCTCTGTGGAAAGGGAGGAGAGAAGGAGTAAGAGTTCAGGACCCCATGGCAGGGGCAGGGGCTGTGGACAGGAGGAGACAATGAGGGGCAGTGGCAGGTGAGACAGGAGCACCAGAGACAGACAGGCTCTGACAGGTGCGGGCAGACCTTGAGGATGCAGGGCAGAGGCCAGCTGGGCAGGAAGGCCAGCATCCTGGAGGGGGCCAGAGACCCGGGCATGCAAACATTCAATCATTTATTCCCCAGTACGTATTCAGTACCCTGTATGTGCCAATCACGGTGCTAGGCCTAGCAAACACAGCAGGAAACAAAACAGCCCCAAATCCTTGCCTTCACAGGAACAGATAAACAAGAGAAAGGATTAAAATATACAGGGGGGCCGGGCGCGGTGGCTCAAGCCTGTAATCCCAGCACTTTGGGAGGCCGAGACGGGTGGATCACGAGGTCAGGAGATCAAGACCATCCTGGCGAACACGGTGAAACCCCGTCTCTACTAAAAAATACAAAAAACTAGCCGGGCGAGATGGTGGGCGCGTGTAGTCCCAGCTACTCAGGAGGCTGAGGCAGGAGAATGGCGTGAACCCGGGAGGTGGAGCTTGCAGTGAGCTGAGATCTGGCCACTGCACTCCAGCCTGGGCGGCAGAGCGAGACTCTGTCTCAAAAAAAAAAAAAAAAAAAAAAAAAAAAAAAACAGGGGGTGGGGGGATGATAATGGGCTTTGGGGGAAAAGAAGGCACAGGAAGGGGAATGGATAGTGGGATTGGAATATGCAGAAACAGACATGCAAAGACTGAAAGACACACCCCCTCCATCCCCTGCCACCACATGGTGTGGAGGGTAATAACAGCAAAACAATCACAAATGCAATAGCGATACGGTCTGAGAGCCAGAGAAACACTGAGAGGAGACAAACAGGGTCAATGAGGTGAAACCCAGGCTGATGAAAGATACTTAATAGAGTAAGACTTTCTCACCCCAACAAGAAAGGCAAGACAGAGTGGAAGGGAGAGCAAATAGGAGGGGTAGGAGGCAGGCATGGGGACAGCTGGAGAGAAGGGATATGACAGAGGGACTGCGGGGTCTGAGAGGAGCCACATGCAAGCACCTGCAAGGGGCAGGGGCCAACAGCTGGTTCCTGAGCACTGACCTGGGTGCCTGGCCGCCTGCTCTCCAGGGAGCAGGTGGGAGCACGACTGAGGTCCCTTCCCCCTAGGCCCTCTCCCTGCCCTTTGCCCGGATTTTGCCTCCTCCTCTTTTCGCTCACCTTTGTTCCCCACTGCCCCGCCCAGCCACCTGCCAGTTCTGCCCCTTACATTCCCCAGACCCAGAGCGCCAGGACACCCCCTCCCCGTCCCGCCTGTGGACTCACCCTTAGGAACTACATCTGCTCCCCTACCCCCAGCGGCTCCCTCGGTCTAGGATGTCTGCCTCACCCCTAAACCTGCCCTGGCCCCATTATGGGAACCTCAAATCAGGCTCAAGCATAGAGCCCTAGATGTTCTCCAGTCTTGGGCCTGGGTCTCTGTCCCTGGGTCACTGAGACCTGGACCTGGGTCTCCATCCATTGGTCCCTAATCCATAGGCCTGCGTGTCTGGCCCTGGTCCTCTGAGCCGCCATCCGCACCCTATTTCCAGAACTCAGTCCCAGGCCTGGGTTCAGTCCTGGCCCAGGTTTTTCATTTCCATCTCCCACCCCGGTGCCCCAGTCCCAGGCCTGCGTCCTCTTGGTCCCTCAGTCCCCTAGACTCCGGTCCCTGCCCCGACCCCCGCACCCTCCTCACACGCCGGGTCCTCCTCCAGGCGGCCCCGCAAGTCAGCACCAACAGTCCCCATCAGACCTAGGGGTGGGGGGAGGGTGTGCATCCGCTCAGCCAATGGCCGTGCAGCCGGCCTGGGCCGCACCAATACGAGGGCTCAGCGGGTGGAGCCAGTCAGCTCGCGAGCTTGGCGCAGGGACTGGCCGCGGGAGAGGCCGAGAACTGGGCGGGGCCTCGCGCTTCGGGAGACTGGCCGCCATCGTAGGTGAGGGCAGACGCGCAGCGGTGACGACGTCGCGGCCCCATAGACAGCGCCGTTGTCGCCATCTTTGTTAAGGGAAAGTGGGCCCGTCCCATCCTTTGAATTCACAAAAGAAAGGGGCGTGAGGGAGGAGGTCTTTAGCTGCAAAGACAGAGACTCTAACACGCGTAACAAAGGCCCAGAGATCCAGACACAGAGCAAGGCAGAGACCCAGAGAGGCTGGATGAGGCAATAAGAGAGCTGGGAGGAGAGAGTGGGGAAAGTGAAGGATACGTTTATTTTCTAACAGTTACAGAGTCAGAGAGACCCAGAGAAAAGCAGAGATATAAACAAGAGACCACAACAGTAGTATTGAGAATGTGCAAGGTAAGGATACAAGAAAACCCTGAAAATGACAGACACGGAGACAGATGGAGACAGACACTTCTGGAATGGAAGCTGGGAAGGAGAGGCTCATTAATTCAGACTTATTTACCTCAGGCTCAAACCAGAATGGAAGCGCCATGAGATAAACATCTGCCCAGTGAATGACCCAGTCACATGGCAAGACAGAGACATAGAGAGATGGGGACAGTATTTCTAGGTCAAAGGTGAGGGAGGGAGAGAATATTGGAAGCCCAGGGGCTGGGAGGAACTGGGACAGAAAGTTAAGATGTTGCCAGACTCACCGAGGCAAAGACATGGCGAAAGTGAAAGAAAGGCAAGTATATATCAAGAGACCTAGAAACAGAATTGCATAGAGAGAAAGAGATATGCATTAGGAGACAAGAACAGAGCTCGCTAGAAAGTGACAAATGTAGGCTGTAGGCTGGGCGAGGTGGCTTACGTCTGTAATCCCAGCACTTTGGGAGGCTGAGGCGGGTGGATTGTGAGGTCAGGAGTCCAACATGGTGAAACCCCTGTCTCTCTTTTTTTTTTTTTTGAGATGTAGTCTGGCTCTGTCACCAGGTTGGAGTGCAGTGGCGCGATCTCAGCTCACTGCAACCTCCGCCTCCGTGGTTCAAGCGATTCTTCTGCCTCAGCCTCCGGAGTAGCTGTGACTACAGGCACATGCCACCACATCCGGCTAATTTTTTATATTTTTAGCAGAGACGGGGTTTCACCGTGTTAGCCAGGATGGTCTTAATCTCCTGACCTCGTGATCTGCCCGCCTCGGCCTCCCAAAGTGCTGGGATTACAGGCGTTGAGTCATCACACTGGGCCGAAACTCCCGTCTCTACTAAAAATACAAAAATTAGCCAGGTGTGGTAGCATGCGCCTGTAATCCCAGCTACTCAGGAGGCTGAGGCAGGAGAACTGCTTGAACCCAAGAGGTGGAGGTTACAGTGAGCCGAAATCGTTCTACTGCACTGCAGCCTGGGTGACAGAGCAAGACTCTGTCTCAAAAAAAAAAGAAAGATAAATATAGGAAGAAGTTTGCTTATCGTCAAATCATGTACCTAGCATCCAACCCACAGCAGCAACAGCACCAGATAGTGTGTGCCAAGGAATGACACGGAGAGAAAGGGGGACAGAAACCCAGTAAGACTGAGACAGGGGGCACAGCAACTGAGCTTGGGGCCCTGGGAGAAGGAAAGGCAGAGACACGGAGCAAAGAGGCTGAGATTCAAGCACAGAGCCTAAGTCACAAAGACGAGAGGACAGGGAGGAGGAAAAGGCGAAAGGACCCTGCAGCTCACACAGACTTGCTGTGTGGCTGCTGGGAAGCCCCTGAATTCTTGGCCTCAGCTGTCCTGTCTGGGACATGGGAAGAAAGCTATTCACACTGAAACAGGAATTAAAAGAAATTAAAGAATGTGTAAGCAAAAACTCAGTTGTATGTAAAAAACCCACTTCCCCCTGAGAAAGAGAAAGAAGTCGAGTCCTTTAAAAATTAACTGCCTGTTTTTCTGTCTGTGGCTAATGAGCCTTATCTCTCCCTTTCCCAGGCATTGTGAAGACCCTGTTTCTCTAGCTGTGCAGCTGCAAGATCACTAGACAGGATAAACTCAAGTCGTAAAACATGTTTTTCCTTGAAATGCAAGAAATAATGTAATGTATGACTCCATTGAATAACTCTTTGTTTCTCTCTTCTCTAACATGCTTCCCCATGCACAGATCTCCCCCAGCCCCACAAAATGCTTAAAAGCTAACCTGACTCTTTGTTCGGGGCTCAGTCTTTGTTTGGATGTTAATCTGACTGGGTCGGTGCACCTAAATAATAAATAATAAGTATCCTCCTCAACCCCTCGGTCTCTCTGATTCCTGAATTATCCCACTGCAACACCTGCCTGGAGAGAAGGTCTGAGATCACTTATAGAAGGGCTTCCGGGCTGGGCGCGGTGGCTCAGGCCTGTAAGCTCAACACTTTGAGAGACTGAGGTGGGAGGATCCCTTGAGCCCAGGAGTTCAAGACCAGCCTAGGCAACAGAGACCCAGTCTCCAGAAAAAATAAAAAAATTAGCCGGGTGCAGTGACTCATGCCTGTAATCCCAGCACTTTGGGAGGCCGAGGCGGGTGTATCACCTGAGGTCAGGAGTTTGAGACCAGCCTGACCAACATAGAGAAACCTCGTCTCTAGGAAAAATACAAAAGTAGCTGGGCATGGCAGCGCATGTGTGTAATTCCAGCTACTTGGGAGGTTGAGGCAGGAGAACTGCCTGAACCCGGGAGGTGGAGGTTGCAGTGAGCTGAGATCGTGCCATTTCACTCCAGCCTGGGCAACAAGAGTGAAACTCCGCCTCAAAATAAAATAAAATAAAATAAAATAAATAAAAATTAAAAAATTAGCCAGGCATGGTGGAGGCTACTTGGGAAGCTGAGGTGGGAAGATCACTTAAGCCCAGGAGGTTGCAGCTGCAGTAGGCTGTGATTGCGCCACTGCATTCCAGCCTGGGCAAGAGTGAGACCCTATTTTTTCTCACTCTGCCGCCCAGGCTGGAGTGCAGCGCGATCTCAGTTTACTGCAACCTCTGCCTCCCGGGTTCAAACGATTCTCCTGCCTCAGCCTCCCGAGTAGCTGGGATTACAGGCGCACACCACCATGACTGGCTAACTTTTGTATTTTTAGTAGAGACGGGGTTTCACCATGTTGGCCAGGCTGAGCTCGAACTCCTGGCCTCAGGTGATCCGCAGGCCTTGGCCTCCCAGAGTGCTGGGATTATAAGCGTGAGCTACCACGCCCGGCCTCCAATCTTTTTTTTGAAAAAAAAAAAAAAAAGAAGAAGAAGAAAAGCTTTGGATTTTGTCTTTCCACAGTATGAGGATCTTGGCTTTTAGATGGTCCCTTACCTGGTCCTGCTCCTCTGCTTCAAGGAGTCCATTCATCTGCTGGTCCTCTGCTCTGTTACATCAGTGGAGCCCTGGGCCTGGGTCTTAAGCCATAGTGGGCTGGTAGGAGCAAGGAGTCAGGTCTCACTTCAGCTCTGACCTTCAGCTCTGTGGAGGAGATGTGAGTGAGGAGCAGCATTGAGAGTCGACTGCAGGAGGCCCTTCCAGGCTCAATGTGCCTGAGAACCAAGAGACAGGGGCCTCCCTGCGGGGGGTGCCGGGGAAGAGTAGGTAAGTCATTTTAATCACTGCCCCAGCCAGTCCATCTGGTTGCACACAATATGTATGCTATAACAGGAGTGAAGGCTAATTTTTATTGAGCACTTATTATGTGCAAAACACTGACCTCAGCAGTTTTATTAACTTTCATAATCCTGGAAAACCTCCTGTGTGCCAGGCCTGTTGTCATCCCCTTTTTGTCCATAAGGAGAGCAAGGCCCAGAGAAGTTAAGTGATTTTCCCAAGATCACAGAAAGGTTAAGTGACTTGCCCAAGGTCACCCCATTAGTACCTAGCAGAGCCAGGATTTGAATTTGATTACAGCCTTGCAAGGCCCCATCTCACCATCTTTCTTTGCCTCTACTTCTCCCTGGGTCTCCTTCCTACCCTTTGGGCCTCCATTCCCCCCACCCCCAAGCCACGGGGCCTCCCACTTTCTAGGTCTCTTTCTAGGTCAGCAAAGGGCCATGTGGGGGCCGGGGGAGAAGGAGAAGCGGAACTCAAAGGATGGGAATACAGGATGCTATAGATTGAGGTGCAGCAAGATCATCTCGGGTTAGACCTTAAGTAGGACTTCCCAAGCAGCGGCTGCGCCTGCGAAGTGTAGCGCGAGATAAGGGAGAAGTGAACCTGATAAGGAAACGCCCGAAGCGTGGGGTCAGAGGTTTCCAGATGCCCCGACTAGCCCTGCCAGCCCCGCCTCCTCACCTCCAACACTCGGCCCGCCGGGTCCTCCGCGAGCCACTGAGAGGCCGTCGGCGTCGGGCCAGAGCGTCACAGCGCGACGCGTCGTGCTAGCTCCACACATCTCGCTCCTAGAGCCCTTTCTTCCGGAAAACTATCGAGAACACGGCCCGGGTAGGGCCAGAGAGGCCCCCGACGTGCTGGCCCTTCCCTCTTGGACGTTGCGCTTGTTCCTCTGCTCTATGCTCTCTGAAGTTGTCGCCTGACTAGTCAGTCGTCCAACTCACCACAGAGAAGTCCGGATCGTGGTAGAGCGCCGCGTCGCACCCATGTGACGTCACGGCGGCGCCACTCGCTGGAGGCTTTCCCCGCCCACCCGGCACTGTTCTCTCTTTCCGGACCTGGCCGAGCAGGAGGCGCCATCATGGTGAGCTCGCTTTGCGGCGTTCGGGGCTGGGCAATCCGCTGCCATCCGCTGTGGTCGCGGCCTAGGGGCACGCTGGAGGGCGGCAGGGGGTCTGCGGCTGCCTGGAAGGGGCAACTCCCGATACTGGGGGCGTACTCTGGGGGCCAGGAGAGCAGGGATGGGTCAGAGTCATAGCCTACCGCCCCCATTGAGTAGATGACCAAGTTGAGGTACTCGGAGGCTAATACGACTGGGTTTACAAAGCTAGGAAGTGGCGGAGCCAGGATTCCGACGCAGGTGGCTGGCTGGACCCGCAGCCGCTCTTAGTTACTTGGCTTTGCTGCCTCTATCCGTACCTGTCACTTTGTAGTATGAAAAGTCGGGTGGGAGGATCAATTTGGGGACCAGGTAGGCTTCTGAGTCTCCGGTCCCTTCCCACCTTGTGATGGTTTTTGAGCCTTTGCCCCAGTGTGACTGTTCGTTATGTACACAATTATCTCGTCTAACAAGTTTGCGAATTTGGGGGTAATAAATTCACAGGAAATTCTCACCACGGGGTCTTGCAGGACACAGTGCTGAGTAAGTGGAACTATTAAAACTTAAATAGTTCTTAACGATTGCGAACAAAGTCTGAAAAAACTTCAGTTACTCAGAAAGGCAGCAGGGAGGTAAGAGCCTTTCGAGGTGGCTCAAACCTGTTATCCTTGCCTTTTGGGAGGCCGAGGCTGGAGGATTCCTTGCCCAGGAGATCAAGACCAGCCTGGCCAATATAGTGAGACCCTGTTTCCACTTCAAAAACAATTTCTTAAAAAGACAGTACTTGGTAAGGGTTGTTGGATTGACTGATGTTGTAGGAGAGGTGGTTCTGGTAGTATTGCTCGGTTCTGAATAAGGATTCATTTCCATCATTATTGCCATTGGTTTGATATTTTTGGTTATCCTGCAGGTATGGGAGCCAGTTTTGAGAACTTAACATTGTTGCAAAATACAAGTTGTAAAGAATTAACCTTTTTATATAAAGTTAACGTGGCTGCTGTGTTATGCTGTTTTGTTTTCGGGGTTCTGTGTGCCATGGGCTGAAGGCATTGTAAGTAGCCCCTTTTTACAGAGGGATCGGTGGCAGCCCAGAGGTCTCCTTGTGATAGGCCTGGGATTTGAGCTGGTGTGTTCAGAGCCGGACCTGGGGCCCAGCTCTCAGTTTCAGAAATAAGTAATAATTGGCCATGGTTGGGGGTAATTGGGTCCATGGTTGCCTCTTCACCCCCGCAGGGAGTTGACATCCGCCACAACAAGGACCGAAAGGTTCGGCGCAAGGAGCCCAAGAGCCAGGATATCTACCTGAGGCTGTTGGTCAAGGTGAGGCTGGGCCCTGAGAGGTCTTTGGGGAGGGTCACCCCAGGTCTGTGACTTGCAGATCCTCCATTCTAGTGCTGGCACCAGGCTCCTCCCTGGGGCCTGCAGGGCAGGCTTGCGTCTCTGGTTCTGTCCCAGGGCCTCCTGCATTTGTGTTTTCAGCCTCTAGGCTGTGTACAGCTTGGCTTGGGAGTGGAGCTGAGATTTTCTAGGTCCCTGGTCAGGAAGGACCTGGGCCAGCTTTCTCCCTCTAGGTTGTTGGGTTGGGGGAAAGGGATAAAGATTCTTCTAGTCCAAATCGTCATGTGTTTGCCCCTTCACTGGAAGGCTGCAGGGGAGCCAGCTGTCCCAGCTTCTCACTCTCTTCCCGTCCCTCCAGTTGTATAGGTTTCTGGCCAGAAGAACCAATTCCACATTCAACCAGGTTGTGCTGAAGAGGCTGTTTATGAGTCGCACCAACCGGCCTCCTCTGTCCCTTTCTCGGATGGTGAGTGGCTGGCCAGAGAGCACGGTGGACCTGGGAGCCACTGGGTCTTGTCTGTCTGGAAAGGAGGGAGGACTTCGAGCTCTGGGAGCAACCGGGGCATCACGGGTTTGTCTCAGCCAGCCACGAGCGGAGAGCTTGGACTGTTGGTTGGAACTGAGTGTTCATGGGCAGCGGGCGAGGCTCCTGGGCCGCTTCTCCTTATTGTGAGGTGGAGGTGTCCTGATGGCTTCAGGAGATTCCCCCAAGGCCCCAAGTCATAACTCAGTTTTATGTCAAAGGCCCTGCTGAGGGAGGCCCTGTTGGACAGTCTGCATTGTTTTTATCTAGAGCTTTCCCCAGCGGGACCTGAGGGAGGCCTGTGGGGTTTAAGGGGTGTGGTGTGAGTCGGGGGTCCCGTTAGAGGGCACGGCTGCCCTGGTCTGGGGATGCCTGAAACGGAGCTGGATGTAAACACCAAAAGGACTTACGATGTGCATCCTCCCCACCCCAAGATCCGGAAGATGAAGCTTCCTGGCCGGGAAAACAAAACAGCCGTGGTTGTGGGGACCATAACGGACGACGTGCGGGTTCAGGAGGTGCCCAAACTGAAGGTGAGTGGCGGGAGCAGGCACACCCATCAGACCCGTGCCGTGCTGTGCTCGTCCTTCCTCAGTCTTGCCCCCTCTGCTGAGGCAAGCATCCTGCCTGTCCGAGTGGCTTTGAGGGTTGGAGTGGGTCGTCTCTGACGTTGTTGATGGTGGGGTCCCCTGGGCAGGCTTCTTCTGGGGCAGGTTGTAAACTGTTAGTGCTGGTCCCTACAGCCAGACAGCCTGGGCTCAAGTCTAGACTCCTTTGTCACCTCTGAACAGGTCTTTTTTTGGCCCAGCTTCCGTGCTGTTATTTCTAGCGTAACACTAGGGATGCGCTGTTAAAAGTTCTTGGAGATAAAGTGTTGAGAACAGCTGCTCTCAGCCCGGGGTGCTCCGGGTAATAAATGATGGTGTTGGTTTCCAGGGCTCTGCTGCGCCAAGGCAGTGGAGGGTGAGTCCCTGCAGCCCCTGGGTGACCACATGGGTCTGACCCGTCAGCCTTGTTCTCTCCACCAGGTATGTGCACTGCGCGTAACCAGCCGGGCCCGCAGCCGCATCCTCAGGGCAGGGGGCAAGATCCTCACTTTCGACCAGCTGGCCCTGGACTCCCCCAAGGGCTGCGGCACTGTCCTGCTCTCCGGTGAGTGATGCCTAGTCGACGGGGTTGGAGTGAGCTGTGTGGCTACTGGCAGCCTTCACTCTCCTGGATCTGGGAGGCCAAAAGCTGGGCGCCAGATCCCTGTCTCAGCTGGTTCTCCTTCCCCTTCCCTAGGTCCTCGCAAGGGCCGAGAGGTGTACCGGCATTTCGGCAAGGCCCCAGGAACCCCGCACAGCCACACCAAGTGAGTATCAGGCCCCCAGCTCTGCCCTCTACCCAGACTCAACCTGCAGAGCCGGGCCTGGCCACACTTGGGCTGCTTTTCCTGTCCCTGGTATCAGCCAGCCCCAGGCCTTCTGCAACTCTCAGCTGCCTCATCTCGCCTGCTTTTCCCTTCAACACTTTGCTTGGAGCTGTGTTTTCCAGGGCCTGAGCTGGCATCTCCTGGGGAGCATGTGGTTCACCGGCCTCTGCTGCCCGGGCTGGGGCCCTGCAGGTGGTGGGACAGGTGCTTCCGTAGCCCCTCCTGGCTCCTTGGCTTCCCACTCTGCCAAGCTTTTCCAGCAGCCACTGACTCTCCTGGGGCTGAATGTGACAGGCGTGTGGGGTTCCTGTGCCACTCCATGATGGCTTCCTGTAAGAGGGCCCCCCTCTCACTCTCTTCTCTCCCCGCAGACCCTACGTCCGCTCCAAGGGCCGGAAGTTCGAGCGTGCCAGAGGCCGACGGGCCAGCCGAGGCCCCGGGAACCCCGCACAGTCACACCAAACCCTACATCCGCTCCAAGGGCCGGAAGTTCGAGCGTGCCAGAGGCCGACGGGCCAGCCGAGGCTACAAAAACTAACCTTGGATCCTACCCTCTTATTAAAAAGATTTTGAATGCTGAGAGTCCTGTGTGTGTGTTATTGGGGGACGGGTTGGGGGATTGGCACCTGCAAGTGAGAATGCATTTGGTTTGGGGACAGGGACGCCATGCCAGCAAAGACCAGCCCTCCTTCTGCCCCCACTGCCCCGGAAGCTCCCTGCCCCCTAGGGTCTGAGCCCTGCCTCCTTCCCAACAGCCAGGTGGCAGGTGTTCCCACACCTGCTTCCTTGGGTCAGCCACGCCCGCCCCTCTTAAAGGATCCTGTGCCCCTCCCTGGCGCTGGGATGGCGGGCGGGGTGTGGACCGGGAAGTGCAGGGTGCAGGCAGGCAGGGCTGCGGGGAGGGAGAGGCTGCCTGGAAACAGGTGAGGTGATCTCAACTCCCCACGCCGCGACCGGGAAGCCTGGGTCTGGAGGGGCGTTCACCCCGAGTGAGGACAGGTAAAGAAAGTGTGTGAGCGGGACCTCCCCCGGTGGCCTGTGGGGGCCCTCCTGTGTTTACACAAGGGGTAGGGCTCCCCGGATTCCAGGTGGAGGCCTGAGGACAGGCCAGAGGCCGGGAAGTGCTGGAGAACCACAGCCGTGTCCTCGGAAAAGGCAAGTGCTGGAAGGGAGGCCGTGGAGCCCAGCACCAGCCGGTGTGGATGGGCCCGGCGAGAGGGGGATGGGTGGGGGTGGGGGTGGGGCAGGGAGGCCAGCCTGGCTTGACTCCTTCCTTCTCTTTGCAGCTCCTTGCTGTGGTCTGGAGGAAGCAGCCGCCTGGGTTGCCGGGATCCCCGAGGTTGGGTCAGGAGCTTCAAGGGGGCAACTGGGGCTTGGGAGGGAGACAGGGCGAGTTATAGAGTGGCCCCTGTGTGGGAAGAAGCGTCCGGGCAGCTGGCAGGAGATAGGATTTAGGCGGAAACCAGGCTGGGGGCAGCTTGGTTAGGGCTCACCACAGATCCGAGAACGGTCTGAAACAGGTCTCAGGGCCAGGCCCCAGGCAGGGGCAGCCAGCCTCAGGAGGGCGGTTGGTAAGGTGGCACTCACACCTAGATGGGCTGCCAAGGTCCTAGACCCATCCCATAGTAATGGAGACCCCTGTAGCGCATGTCACCCTCCACTGCGGCAGCTGGAGGGAGTGTGAGGGTCCAGGGAGCAGGGTCCCCCATTGACAGGTTAGGGAAGGGTATGCCAAGCCTTCAGCATTTCTCTAAGGCTGAGCGAGCAGGTCCAATGGAGAGGCATCCTGGCTGGTCTGCAGGTGAGAGCTGGTGAGTAGGAGAAACTCGTGGGGGCCGTTGGATTCAGTCAGAGACACATGCTCCACCAGGCAGCCAGATCCTGCGACTCAGTCGGAAGCCACTGGCATTTGCTGGACAGTGAAAGGAGAGCGTCAGTTCATTGTGCTCTTGGTCTGGGGCAGGCAGGCAGCCTGCTGTGCCTTTATTTAAGGATATCTGGGTGATTGGAGACAGGCAGACAGCCTGTCGCCTGGAAATGATCAACTAGTCAGCCTGACCAAATTCAGGACAACTAAAGGGTCCGACTGGGCACTGTGTGACTGGTGGGTTGGAGGCTGTCGTGTGGCTGAGCATGGATGGCCAGCTGATGGGCCACACGGTTGGGGATGGTGTCAGGAGGTCAGCCTGACCAGCAGAGACGGCTGGCAGGAAGGTCACGGAAGGCCAGCCAGGCATGGTGCCACCTGGGCACAGGCAGGTGGCGGATCTGAGTGGCCTGACACACTGGGTAGTCGCTTATTTGGGCAGTGTGATTGTCAGGACAGTGAGGCAGGGGCCGCTGCAGGGAGCCATTTGGACATCTGCAGGGCCCCCCTGGAGGCCTCGGATGGCCACATAGGGTCTGCCTATCAGGAGAACCCCCAGATGGTCACAGTCCCCAAAGACAGCCAGACCCCCAGGGACCCAGCCTCTCACAGTCAGTCCTCCCACCCGAGTGACCCCGATGGCGGCCTCCCAGCTGGCGGCGCTGGAAGGAGTGGACTCCGGTCCCAGGGTGCCCGGGGCGAGCTCCGGCTTCCTGTATTCCGAGGGCCAGCGGCTGGCACTGGAGGCTCTGTTGAGCAAGGGTGCGGAGGCGTTTCAGGCCTGTGTGCAGCGTGAGGAGCTGCGGCCCTTCCTCAGTGCAGATGAGGTCCAGGGCTTGGCAGCGGCAGCTGAAGACTGGACAGTGGCCAAGCCGGAGCCTGGCAGGATGGCAGACGGAGCCCCCACCGCCGATGGGGATGCGGGCAGCCTGAGCTACTGGCCTGGGCAGTCGGAGCAGCCGGCACCCATCCTGCGGCTGGGCTGGCCAGTGGACTCAGCGTGGAAGGGCATCACCCGGGCGCAGCTGTACACCCAGCCCCCTGGAGAGGGACAGCCGCCCCTCAAGGAGCTAGTGCGGCTGGAGATCCAGGCTGCCCACAAGGTGGGTGTCACAGGGGCCTGGTGTCCATTCCCCAGACTGGGACGGGGACCCAGGCATTCTCTCCCTTGTCCTCCTGGGACTTGCAAGCCCACACCCCTACCCTAAAGGACCTATACCCCTGGGACCCAGGAGTCCACACCTTCCAGCCCCAGGACGCAGGTGCCTACACGCCCAGACCTCATCCTTACTCTCAGAAAGCGGGGCCCAGCCGAGTGCAGCAGCTCACGCCTGTCATCTCAGCACTTTGGGAGGCCAAGGCAGACGGATCATGAGGTCAGGAGTTCGAGACCAGCCTGGCCAACATAGTGAAACCCCATCTCTACTAAAAATACAAAAAATTAGCTGGGCGTGGTGGGCGCCTGTAGTCCCAGCTACTTGGGAGGCTGAGGCGGGAGAATTGCTTGAACCCGGGAGGTGGAGTTTGCAGTGAGCTGAGATCGCACCCCTGCACTGCAGCCTGGGCGACAGAGCAAGACTCCGTCTCAAACACAAAAACAAAAACAAAACAAAAAAACCCCAAAAAAACAAAAAAGAAAAACAAGCAAACATATGATTTGTGATAACAATTTTCCAGCATTTAGGAGCCAGGAATCTCAAGAAGGGGCTGGGGATCTCATGGAGGGACAGCGTTTTGCTCATTCACACATCGGTGTGGTTTGAGCAGCAGTATATGTCTGGGAGTCTCCCCTTTAGTGCCCCCTGAATGTTAAACTCCCAGCCCCCAGAGCACTTTACTCCCAGATTCCGGATGTCAGGCTTCCCACACCCTCTGAATGTCCCCCGAACCAGCTTTCGTTCACACATCCACCTCCCCTCTCCCCACCCCCAGCTGGTGGCTGTGGTCATGGACGTCTTCACTGACCCAGACCTGCTTTTGGACTTGGTGGATGCTGCCATGCGCCGCTGGGTACCTGTCTACCTGCTCCTGGACCGTCAGCAGCTGCCTGCCTTCCTGGAGCTGGCCCAGCAGCTGGGGGTGAACCCCTGGGCCACGGAGGTAGGGGCCGGGCCAGGGGCACCTGTGAGTCCCCATTCCCCTGGCATGGGGGCGGTGGGGGCAGACCCTTCCACGGAGCCCCGGGTCATTGAGATGGATGTTAGCAGGGATGGTCCCCTGGGATCTGATGCCCACGGCATTGGGGAAGTGGGGGTGGGCACCCCAAGGAATCTTGAGTCACTGAGTTTGGGTATCCCCAAGAAACGCCTGAGGGGTGATATCAGTGGCTCTGAGGAAGCCGAGGCAGATATTTCTTTCTTTTTTTTTTTTTTTTTGAGATGGAGTCTTGCTCTGTCGCCCAGGCTGGAGCACAGTGGCACCATCTCGGCTCACTGCAACATCTGCCTCCCGGGTTCAAATGATTCTCCTGCCTCAGACTCCCCAGTAGCTGGGATTACAGGCATGTATCACCATGCCTGGCTAATTTTTGTATTTTTAGTAGAGACGGGGTTTCACCATATTGGCCAGGCTGGTCTTGAACTCCTGACCTCAGGTGATTCACCCGCCTTGGCCTCCCAAAGTGCTGGGATTACAAGTGTGAGCCACCAGGCCTGGCCTTGGACAGATACTTCTATGGAGTCATGGGTCCCTCCACTTAAAACCAGCCTGGAGGGAGCCTGAATCTGTGCAGTGGGTCTCAGCAAGGGTGTGCCGTCCACTCCCCACACCAACAGAACATGGATGTCCGCGTCGTGCGGGGCTGCAGCTTCCAGAGCCGCTGGCGGCGGCAGGTGAGCGGCACCGTGCGGGAGAAGTTCGTGCTGCTGGACGGCGAGAGGGTCATCTCAGGATCCTACAGGTGTAGTCCTCGCCCCGCCCCCCCACCTCCCAGCGTCCTATACCCCACTTTCCCTCAGTGTGCTCAGAGAACAGCTGGCATCCCCTGCCCAGCCCTCTCTTTTCTCATCTGTGTAATGGGGACAAAACACCCTGCCCTGGGGAGGAGATACGTGCCGCGGCCGGACCCGGTGCTGGTCTGTTTAGTGGTCTTGGGTAAGTCTGCTTCTCTTTGACCTGGTGTTTTCTCATCTGGAAAACTGGGCAAACAGTTTGGGGGTGGACTGGCACCTCGATTGGGGTCTAAGCTCTGCCTTGGGTAAATAACTCCACCTGTCTAAGCATCTAAGAAAATACCCGGGCGTGGTGGCTCAAGCCTGTAATCCCAGCACTTTGAGAGGCCGAGGCGGGCAGATCAGCTGAGGTCAGGAGTTCAAGACCAGTCTGGCCAACATGGTGAAACCCTGTCTTCCCAGCTACTTGGGAGGTTGAGGCAGGAGAATTACTTGAACCCAGGAGACAGAGGTTGCAGTGAGCCGAGATTGCGCTGTCGCACTCCAGCCTGGGAGACAGAGCAAGACTCCGTCTCAAAAAAGCAAAAGAAAAAAGAAAAAAAAAAAGAAACTGCAAATAATAACAGCACCTACCTCACAGGGTCACAGCACAGTTGGGGAGGAGAAGGGTGTGGGCTCTGGGACCAGACGGCCTGGATTCAAATTCTAGCTCTGTCAGTTCCCCGTTGTGTGACTTCAGGCGACTTACTTCACCTCTCTGTGCCTCAGTTTCCCCCTCTATGTCACGGGGCTGATAGGGTTAGAGCCTCTAGAAGCAGGTCCCTCAACAGGGGTAGCACCCACACTTGGGCTGGCTGAGTCTTTGTTGCGGGGGCTGTTGGGTACACTGTGGGAGGCTGCTTGGCATCTTCTGCCTTGACCCAGCAGAGGTCAGTAGCATCACATGCCCAGTACCCCCAGCTTTCCCTGCCAATTAGAGAACCGAAAACGTCTCCAGACAGCAAAGATGCCCGCTGGGGAGCACAGGTGCCTAGCTGAGAACACTGGTCAGGAACAGTGGCTTTCAACCCTGTGCGTGCACCAGAATCCCTGGGAGCACTTGTTAAAACACAGATTTGGGCTGGGCATGGTGGCTTACACCTGTAATCCCACCACTTTGGGAGGCCGAGGCAGGCAGATCACCTGAGGTCAGGAGTTCAAGACCAGCCTGGCCAACATGGTGAAACCCCATCTCTACAAAAATACAAAAA
>NW_012102033.1:1082477-1085094 GCF_000951045.1 Mandrillus leucophaeus
TATTTCATGGACTCTAAGGTGCCACCAATGGAGAGAAGCATCGTGATTAAAACGTGAGAAGCTCTGCATCTTAGAACCGGTGGAATACAGTAGTACAATCAAACCCACAGGCCGTGCTCCCCTGCTGCTCAATCAGGCCTGGGGGTGCTTCCCTGAGCACCGGGCTCCTGGTGGACAGCCTTAGAAGGGATGAAGCCAGGGCCGCAAGAGGTTGTCCAGGGCCTCTCTGGCCATTTAGTGGGAGAAGGAGACGGGGACGTGAGGAGTGGCAGATCTGGGAGAACAGTCCCAGGCCTCGTCCTCCCTGTTGGTCACAGTAAACGTGAAGGGAGCAGCATACCCAGCCCCAGTGCCAGGCTGGTGGTGGCCCCCACCGTCTGGCTGCTCGAGGAGCCCAGAGCTCTGTTACACAGGCGGCCGCTGCAGCAGGTGGTGGTGAGGCTGTAGGTGACGCCCCTGTAGCTGACGGGTTCCTCCCGGCCGCAGCTGGTGGCTCGCAGGCAGCCTTTGTTGATGACCGGACCGGTGCCTGGGGCGATCCCCCGGCCTGTGAAGCAGTCCTCGTCATCACCACAGCGCATGGAGGTGCCGGGACACTGCGTGGAGTCGGTGAGCTCACAGAAGATGCAGTCCTTGACGCCCGTCGTGCCTGGGGGCAGAGCCATCACCAGAAGCAGCAGCCAGCACAGGACCATGGCGGCCTGGCGGCGTTGACGCTGCCCCAGCCAGGCCGTGGGCTTCCTAGACCTCCCGGAACTGCTGAATGAAGGACCTCCGAGGACTCCTCCTGCCCGCGGGACTTTGGCCCTGGTCCTGGCCTCCCAGGGTCAGCGCCTGGAGTGTCCTCTGTTCCCAATGCCCTGTGTCCCTCTAAGTCCTGGGGATGGAGGTGAGCTGGTGGCTGCTCTCTGACACGAGTCTGTGAATGGAATGAGTGATCTCACAGATCCCTCAGGGTTCCCACTGGCTGCTCTGGGGATGAGGTCATAGGTGAGAGGAGGGGGTGTCACAATCCAAGGGGTAGCCTGTCCCGCCAACCTGCCAGGGCGCAAGAGGGCTCTGCCACCTCCGCCAAGGTGAAGATGCCCTGAACCCAGAGAACGCTGGCCGCAAGCTTGTCCATATTCTCTGTGCTGTACCCACCAAGGGCTTGACTTCAGCCTCATACCTCCCATGGTGACCCCATTTTCCAGACGGGCAAACCGAGGCTGGGGAAGGGAAAGTGATGTATCTGGGGTCCCGGAGTCAGGATGAGAGCCAGGTTCATTGAATTCCAAAGAGGCTGGGAAAAAAGAGGGTGTATTAACTGAGCATTTACTGTGTGCCAGGATTCATGCTCAGTGCTGGCTTGCTTTTATTTTATTTATATTTTTTGAGACGGAGTCTCACTCTGTCACCCAGGCTGGAGTGCAGTGGTGTGAACTCAGCTCACTGCAGCTTCTGCTTCCCAGGTTCAAGCGATTCTCGTAACTCAGCCTCCCAAGCGGTTGGGACTACAGGGGCATGCAAGCACATCTGGCTAATTTTTGTATTTTTAGTAGAGACAGGGTTTCACCATGTTGGCCAGACTGGTCGCGAACTCTTGAGCTCAAGTGATCTGCCTGCCTCGACCTCCCAAAGTGCTGGGATTACAGGTGTGAGCCACCGCGCCACACCTGGCCCTTGGTGCTTTCAATAACTACTGTGATGACAGGAAGTGTTAGGGCACTGGCTCCCACAGCTCACAGGCTCTCAGCGGTGGCCACGTGCAAGGGCCTTGACCCGTGTTCAGTCATTTGAATCTTCCTATGTTTTATTTATTTTTTAATTTAATTTTTGTTTTTAAAGTTGGCTGGGCACAGTGGCTCACAACTGTAATCCCAGCACTTTGGGAGGCCAAGGCAGGTGGATCACCTGAGGTCAGGAGTTCAAGACCAGCATGGCCAACATGGTGAAACCCCGTCTCTACTACAAATACTAAAAATACAAAAGTTAGCTGGGCGTGGTGGTGGGCACCAGTAATCCCAGCTACTCGGGAGGCTGAGGCAGGGAGAATTGCTTGAACCTGGGAGGTGGAGGTTGCAGGGAGCCAAGATTGTGCCACTGCACTTGAGCCTAGGCAACAGAGCAAGACTCCATCTCAAAAAAAAAAAAAAGAAAGAAAAAAAGGATCTTGCCCAGTGGCCTAGGCTGGAGTGTAGTGGCACGATCTTGGCTCACTGCAGCCCTGACTTCCCAGGCTCAAGTGATTCTCCTCCCTGAGCCTCCAGAGTAGCTGGGACTATAGGGGTGCACCACCATGCCCGGCTAATTTCGTAAAATTTTTTGTAGAGATGGAATCTTGCTACATTGCCCAGGTTGGTCTCAAACTCCTAGCCTCAAGCAGTCCTCCCGCCTCAGCCTCCCAAAGTGCTGGGATTACAGGCGTAGCCACCGCACCCGGCCTTCCTAGGTTTTGGCTCCATATTGCAGATGAGCACTGCAGGGAGCAGCAACATGGAGAGCTTGGTGCACAGCCAGGGCTGACTAGATGGCAGTCATTCTAGGAAGCAGCTGGGTCTTAAAACAATCCCTTTTAGTGTCCAGAAGTGAATTCCATCTCTTTCCAAAGGGGAAAACTGAGGCATTCAGGTGTTCC
>NW_012102033.1:1085144-1086077 GCF_000951045.1 Mandrillus leucophaeus
GCTGGGATTACAGGCACCCACCACCACATCAGGCTAATTTTTGTATTTTTAGTAGAGATGGGGTTTCACCATGTTGGCCAGCTGGTCTTGAACTCCTGACCTCAAGTGATCCTCCCACCTTGGCCTCCCAAAGTGCTGGGATTACAGGTGTGAGCCACCATGCCTGGCCATCTATCACTTTCACTGCTTCTCTCTTGCCTCACTTCCTGCCTTCTCTGGCTCTCCCCCAGGGCCCCACCTCAGCCTCCTCTCACCTCCTTCTCTTTCCTTCCACAGCTCAAGAAGTCCTGGGGTTCCAAGGACACCCCAGCCAAGGCTCTGATGAGGCAGCGGGGCGCTGGAGGAGGCCCCCGCGGGGAGGTGGACTCCCGACCTCCCTGGGGCGGTGCTCTGCCCTTGTCCCCTGCCCACCGCCTCCGCTATCTGTCCCCAGCCCGAAGGCGGTTCGCTGGGGATGCTACATTCAAACTTCAAGAGCCCAGAGGCGTCAGGCCGTCAGACTGGGCACCGCAGGCAGGACTTGGGGGGCAACCCTGAACAGGAGACCAAGCCAAATCTGCTGGCCCACCCAAGGAGCAGTGCCGGACAACTGTCAGCTCAGAGCCCCCTGCCTTCATACCCTGCCTTGGATAAGGCTTCTGGCCTCAGCGTCTGTAAAGCAGAAGGGATGTTTTTCACTTGTTCTGCAACTTGGGGCCAGGAGTGGTGGCTCATGCCTGTAATCTCTGCACTTTGGGAGGCTACGGTGGGAGGGTTGCTTGAGGCCAGGAGTTGGAGACCAGCCTGAGCAACATAGTGAGACCCCATCTCCACAATAAATAAAACAAATTAGTTGGGCGTGGTGGCGCACACCTGTGGTCCCAGCTACTCTGGAGGCTGAGGTGGGAGGATCGCTTGAGCTCTGGATGTGGAGGCAGCAGTGAGCCAAGATCA
>NW_012102033.1:1089869-1091319 GCF_000951045.1 Mandrillus leucophaeus
GAGGTGAGATTTTGTGGCTGGTGCCAGAAGAGCATGGAGCCCAGGAAGGGGAAGGCGTTTGCCCAGGGTGGTGCAAGCCAGGCTCCAGGGGCCCTGCTCCCAGCCATAGAGCCCGAAGCGTTTCCTGAGGGCCTGCGCCGCTAAATTCCTAATAGCGTCGTTTGTTGACTTGCTGCATGCTGGGCAGGTGGGCGCTGGGTGGCATGGGGCAGAGACAGGAGAGCCCTGGGTGCAAATCCTGGCATGACACACTAGGTGGGGGGAAGCCGAGGACCTGACTTCTCTGAACCTCAGTATCCCCATCTAGGAACGGGCGGAGCAAGGGCATTCATTCTGAGTTTGGTTGAGGGAGGAATCCACATGGCTAAATAAAAATAGAGTAGTAATGATAACAACAATACATTCCTGAAACAAGGAGTTGGAGACCAGCCTGGCCAGCATGGTGAAACCCTGTCTCTACTAAAAATACAAAAAATTTAGCTGGGTGTGGTGGTGCACACCTGTAGTCCCAGCTTTCGGGAGGCTTAGGCAGGAGAACTGTTTGAACCAGGGAGGTGGTGGTTCTCAGTGGTGGATCTCAGCAGTGAGCTGAGATCGTTCCACTGCACTCTAGCCTGGGCGACAGAGCGAGACTGTCTCAAAAAATAAACAATAATAAACAATAAATAACTTCCTGAAGTGGAACTTATTTATTCTGTGATATCCTCATCCCAGGCCAGGAAGGCTGGGAGATATCTATATTTGAGACAGAGTCTTGCTCTGCAATGTCTTGAGAATCAGGAATCATCTCCCTCCGTCCCAGGCAAGGAAGGCTCCTAGCTGGAGAGGAGACGGGGGATGGGCAGGGGCAAGGTCCTCACCTTCATCTGGTCCTGAGCACCCTCACCCAGCATCCCCTCCCTTGGCAAATATTTGCTCCTGGCTGGCAGATGCCAGCGCTTCTGGTTCCTCCCCAGCTGCAGAGGTGGGGACCCAGTTCCTTGCCCCTCTGTAGGTTAGGGGGTCCCAGGCTTGCCCTCTCACTTCCCCCCTTCTCTCTCGGGCTCCCCACACCGTCCTCCTTGCCTGCCTCCTCCTCTGCATCCCTCTCCTTTCTGTCCCTCCTCCTGCTGCCTTCCTGCTTCTTCTTGCTCATGTCGTCCTTCACCTTTCACCCCCTCTGTCTACTCTCTCTCCTTCTTGGCTCCCCTCCTCCCTCCTCTCCTTCTTTCTCCTCCCTCACCTTCTCCCTTACCCCTTCCTCTTCTTTTACCTCCCTACCTTTTTTTTTTTTTTTTTGAAACAGGGTCTCGCTCTGTCTCCCAGGCTGGAGTACAGTGGCATGATCTCAGCTTACTGCAGCCTCAACCTCCTTGGCTCAAGCAATCCACCCACCTCAGCTTTCCAAGTAGCTAGGATTACAGACCCATGATACCACGCCTGGCTAATCTGTGTGTGTGTGTGTGTGTGT
>NW_012102033.1:1093134-1095152 GCF_000951045.1 Mandrillus leucophaeus
CCTGGCCAACATGGTGAAACCCCATCTCTACTAAATACAAAAATTAGCTGGGTGTGGTGGTGGGTGCCTGTAATCCCGGCTACTTACGAGGCTGAGACGGAAAAATTGCTTGAACCCAGGAGGCGGAGCTTGCAGTGAGCCGAGATCATGCCACTGCACTCCAGCCTGGGTGACAGAGCGAGACTCCATCTTAAAAAAAAAAAAGAAAATGGACTTGGGCAAGCCCATTGCCTGCACCGGACCTCAGTGTCACAACCGAGAAAATGGGCCGGCAGCGTCCCCCGCTGCGGATCCTAAAGAACGCACACGCAGATCCCGAGGGTCAGGCCTTCCTAATGAGGGATTCGGCTGAGGCCCTGAGCTGGAGCTGTGGAGGGGAAGATGGGGAGTCGCTGCCATGCACACTGTGCTCAGGAGCTGTGGGGAAACTGAGGCATGGAGCTGAATACTGAGGGACTGGAATGTGGTACAGCCACAGCCACAGGCGAACGGGGTGGGTGGCGGGACTTTCTGTGGGCGCTGACAGGGCGGGTCTGCCAGAGCTCCCCTTTACGTCTGCTCGGAATAAAAACCACTTCATGCCAAAAACATTCATTACCACAGCCTGGCTCTGCATCCGGGAGTCCATAACCCAGCCCCCTCCTCCCTCAGACCCAGGAGTCCAGGCCCCAGTCCCTCCTCCCTCAGACCCAGGGGTCCAGGCCCCCAGCCCCCTCCTCCCTCAGACCCGGGGGTCCAGGCTCCCAGTCCTCTCCTCCCTTAGACCTGGGAGTCCAGGCCCCCGGCCCCTCCTCCCTCAGACCCGGGAGTCCAGGCCCCCAGTCCCCTTCTACCTCAGACTGGGGATCAGGCCCGCACCCCGGGAAAGTGAGACGCCCAGTGCTGGGTTCCTGCAGCACCTTTGCCTCTGGGCAGGACTCTGAGTCGGGAAACCCGGCCTCTGGAAGCCTTGGCATGGTGAGGATTCTCCACGCCCCGCTGCATGCCCTGCCACAGCGCATCAAGGAACCTGGGCGGAAGCGACGTGTTTATTCTCAGGGTCGCGGGTGCGGGGGCTCAGAGGCCTGGCCAGGGTTGGGGCTGGGGCTGGAGTTGGGTCTAGTTTCAGGCTCCAGGCTGTTGGGCTCAAGGCTGGGCTTGGGCTTAGGATTGGGGCTGGGCTCAGGGTCCGGGCTGGCGTCTTCCTCCGGGTCTTCATCCCAGGGGAAGGTCGGCATCCCCCGCATCTGCTTGCGGTAGACACGATCGAAGGCTTCACTCTGGGCCACCGTGAAGTGGTTCTTCCAGTCACCGCAGACCCCTGGAGGGGAGGGCGCACCAGGGGGTGAGGAGCCTCTGGGGAGCACTGAGCCCCTACCTCCAACATTCCAGCACCCTCTTTACCCCTCCCGGCCTTTGGCGAGGTGTTCCCTTTGCCAGAAACACCGTCCTCCCCACCCTCCACATTGCCCCCTTTGTGTCCTATGGTGACAGAGTCTTGGCCTGTCACCTGGCACCGTTCTCACCTCCGCCCTCACTGCCTCTGCTACTGCAGGCTTCCTGTCAGTCCTCCCCTTTATCCCGGACCCTTTAAGTCTCTGCCTAGAACCTCTGTCTCCAACCCCGAATTCCTGCCCACCTTACAGCTTGTGTCACCTCCTCTGCGACCAGTCCCAAACCTCCCCGGCTAGAACAAGTCCTCCTGTCTCAATGCCCCCACAACACTCCGTGCTGCAGCCATTACTGCTGGGACATGGAAGGGACCCCCTTCTGCAGGCACTGTGCTCAGGGCTGGCAACCAATTTGCTGACTGGCGCAGCAAGCAAGCCTCAGGAACCCTCCAACCCTCAGTTTTCTTTTTTTTTTTTCTTTTTGAGATGGAGTCTCGCTTTGTCGCCCAGGCTGGAGTACAGTGGTGTGATCACGGCTCACTGCAACCTCCTATTCAAGTGATTCTCCTGCCTCAGCCTCCCGAGTAACTGGGATTACAGGCGTGCACCACCACACCCAGCTAATTTTTATATTTTTAGTAGAGATGG
>NW_012102033.1:1096118-1098480 GCF_000951045.1 Mandrillus leucophaeus
AAAAAAAAAAAAAAGAAAAGAAAAGAAAAAAAAAGCCGGGCGCGGTGGCTCACACTTGTAATCCCAGCACATTGGGAGGCTGAGACGGGTGGATCACAAGGTCAGGAGATTGAGACCATCCTTACCAACATGGTGAAACCCCGTCTCTACTAAAAATATAAAAATTAACCAGATGTGGTTTCAGGTGCCTGTAGTCCCAGCTACTCAAGGAGGCTGAGGAAGGAGAATCGCTTGAACCGGGGAGGCGGAGGTCGCAGTGAGCCGAGATCGCGCCACTACAACCTCCAGCCCGCCTGGGCAACAGAGCGAGACTCCGTCTCAAAAAAAAAAAAAAAAAAAGAGTAAACGTGTGTCGTTTTGAGCCATGGAGTTTGCGGTGTTCGTTACAGCAGGAAGAGAAAACAAGTGCGCTGCCGCCTGCACCCCGTAACCCAAAGTTTGAGTATTTCTGCCGTGACCATGGCCGTGGAGGAGGATTCGTGAAGATTCTAGATCTCCTCTCTCGGGCAGACCTGGCGTTGGCAGTACTCCTGGACGTTTTGCTCTCATTGGGAGTTCTCTGGGTGGGGACGCCTCGGGTGGCTGGCACGTGTGCCGAGCCAGTGCTAAGCCCTGTGCGTGATCAACCCTGGGGCCACAGTGACCCTGTTCACCCAATGGTACAGCTGGGTGAGAAACTGAGGCCCAGAGAGGTTAAGTAACTCTCCCAGGTCACACAGCCAGGCAGTGGCCTAGTGGGCTCCGAACCCCAAAGCCCCCGCACCTTTCCGGAGGAAGGCCCCGCGACGGTGGTCCAGTAGGCTGGGAGGCAGTAGTGTGTAGTTGGACATGGTGTTGGCCTTCATGGCGCCGAAGGTCGAGTGTGCCACAACGGAGCCCAGTGCCTCCTTGCCCAGCGGACGGCCCAGGAACCCGCAGATGCGCTGCACGGAGCCCTGTAAGTCCTGCGGGCAGGGGAGACGGGTCAGCAGAGGGAGGGCACTCGGCCAAGGAAGGAGCATGGAACCTGGGGTCTGCACGTCTGGGTCCTACCCCAGGGCTGCCTGAGGGACGCTGCCTCTTTGCCTCAGTTTCCCCAGCTCCAAGCTGAGGGGTTGAGCTATATTGCCTCTAAGGGTTTTTGCAGTTTCTGTCTTTGGACGGTTCTCTAGGTGGGAGGGAATAGGTGGGCTTGGGGCAGAGGTCACAGCAGGGTCAGAGGTCAGAGCATCACCTTACCCGGAATCACCTTCCTTTGGTTAGAGACAGGCATTGGCTGGTCTACATCTCAAACCTGCTCCTCCCCCAGGCTCCCACTGCAGGATCCCATCCACCCAGGAGCCTGGCCTCCCTCTCTGGGTACCCCTCACCCCCAAACTCTGTCCCGTCATCAGACCTGTCCCTTCCCACCTGCCTCCCCTTGCCATGTCTCCTCCTCTGTGCCCCTGTAGCCTAGCACTACTCAGGCCTCATCCTCTCCTTCCTGGACCCATGCCCCAGCCTGCTGCTCCATAACCTCCCTGCCTCCAGTCTTCATCCCCCTCCAGCTCATCCCCCACACCCAAACTGACCCTGCTCCTCACTGGCTCCCAACTCTTCTGTGGCTCCCGAGTGCCCTGGGACAGAGTCCCAGACCCAGACCCAGACCCAGACCCAGCTATCAAGCACAGAAGTGGGGCGGGTGCAGTGGCTCACGCCTGTAATCCCAGCACTTTGGGAGGCTGAGACGGGCGGATCACTTGAGGTCGGGAGTTGGAGACCAGTCTGGCCAACATGGTGAAACCCTGTCTTTACTAACAATACAAAAGTTAGCCGGGCATGGTGGTGGGCACCTGTAATCCAGGTGCTTGGGAGGCTGAGGCAGGAGAATCATTTGAACTGGGAGGTGGAGGTTGCAGTGAGCCGAGATCTCACCACTGTACTCTAGCCTGGGTGGCAGAGCGAGACTCCATCTCAAAAAAAAAAAAAAAAAAAAAAAGAACAGATGTGGTCTCAGCTCTTCTAATACCTGTCCCACCCTCTCCTTCTGAGACTCACCATTCCCTACACATTCCTCCCTCCAGGCCTTGGCACGGGGCTTCCAGAAGGGCCACTGTCATGGCTGCAGCTCAAATATCACCTTCCTTACTGAGTGTCTACTATGTACCAAGCTCTGATCCAAGCCCCCCATACATTTGTGCCGATCCCACCATCAGCTTTGCAAGGGAAATGTCATTATCTCAATTGGTAAAGAGAGGCCCAGAGAGGGAGAGACACTTGTCCAAGGTCACACAGCCAGAGAGGAGCTCAGGTTCCTGGAGCCCTTAGTCCTCCCCTTTGCCCCTCTGCTTTTTTTTTTTAGACGGAGTTTCACCCTTTTTGTCCAGGCTGGAGTGCAATGGTG
>NW_012102033.1:1099701-1101339 GCF_000951045.1 Mandrillus leucophaeus
TTGTATTTTTAGTAGAGATAGGGTTTCACCATGTTGGCCAGGCTGGTCTCGAACTCCTGAGCTCAGGTGATCTGCCCACCTTGGCCTCCCAAAGTGCTAGGAATACAGGCGTGAGCCACCATGTCCAGCCAAAATTACCGTCTTAAGATAAACACTGGTTGGCGGGGCAACAAGAGCGAAACTCTGTCTCAAAACTAAATAAATTAATTAAATTAAATAAATACAAATAAATAAAGATTGGTTGAATACAGGCATTTCATGTGGTTCAATCTTTTTTCTTTCTATTTTTTGGAACAAGGTCTTGCTCTGTCGCCCAGGCTGGAGTGCAGTGGTGCAATCTCAGCTCACCACAACCTCCGCCTTCTGGGTTCAAGTCATTCTCCTGCCTCAGCCTCCTGAGTAGCCGGGACTACAGGCATGTGCCACTGTGCCCAGCTAATTTTTGTATTTTTAGTAGAGATGTGGTTTCCCCATGTTGGCCAGGCTGGTCTCAAACTCCTAACCTCAAGTGATCCACCTGCCTTGGGCTCCCAAAGTGCTGGGATTACAGGTGTGAGCTACCACACCTGGCCCTCTCTCTCTCTTTTGAGACAGGGTTTTGAGGTGTTGCCCAGGCCGTACAGTGGCACCATCATAGCTCATGGTGGCCTCAACCTCTTGGGCTCAAGGGGTCCGCCCACCTCAGGTTCTCAAAGCATTGGGATTACAGGTGTGAGCCACTGCATCCGGCCAACCCTCCTGTGTTAAATCTCGCCCCTGCCCATTCCTTGTCTTCCTTCCCACTTGCCTTTGCTCCTTAGCTCCTCTGCCCCGCTAGCTTGCTGTGTGGTTTAGGGATTTTGTCTGTGGTCCTTGCTCACAGGCTCAGGGCCTCTGTTCTGTTCCTGCAGTATCCCCAGAGGCTGGCGCATTGCATGGGGAAGCGGAGGGGTCCTGAGACCCTCGAGAAGGGGAGAGAGTGGGGTGTGAGCAGAGGGCATCGGGCGGGGGATGCTGCACCTGGCGGAGGTGGGGACTCACCTGTTGCAGCTCCTCGTAGGTGATAAATAGGAAGTTGTCTTTGCCCTGCATCCGAAGCCAGCCCTTAATGTGGTCGAACCAGGAGCCAAACTGCACTGTGGGCAGAGGGACAAGTTGGGTGAGGGCCAAGTGACAGGGTCCCCCCAGCCCCACTGGGGCTCATGGGTCTAACTAGCTGTGCCCCACAAACCCCCAGGTCCAGCCCGCAGAGCCCCCACATCTCCACCAAGTTCAGGGGCTCTTCCAACCTGCTTCTCCCCTGGTTGCCCGTCTTGGGGTGCTCTTGTCCATCTGTCCATCCAGTCCCCCTCCACACACCTGGATTTCCCTCCAAAGCCAGGGTCTCTGACAGCAGCAGATAAAGGAACACGTGGCCAAAGGGCGCTGCCTGTCTTAGTACCTGGGGCCTGTGTCCTCCTGTTTCCTTGTCTCCCCTTGTCTCTCTCTGACTCTGTCTCTCTTTCTGCATTTATTTCCTTACCTCTTTTTATTTTTTAATTTTTATTTATTTATATATTTATTTTGAGATGGAGTCTCGCTTTGTCGCCCAGGCTGGAGTGCAGTGGCACCATCTCGGCTCACTGCAAGCTCCGCCTCCCGGGTTCACGCCATTCTCCT
>NW_012102033.1:1101389-1105555 GCF_000951045.1 Mandrillus leucophaeus
TGAGATGGAGTCTCGCTTTGTCGCCCAGGCTGGAGTGCAGTGGCACCATCTCGGCTCACTGCAAGCTCCGCCTCCCGGGTTCACGCCATTCTCCTACCTCAGCCTCCCGAGTAGCTGGGACTACAGGCGCCTGCCACACTCGGCTAATTTTTTGTATTTTTAGTAGAGATGGTTTCACCGTGTTAGCCAGGATGGTCTCGATCTCCTGACCTTGTGATCCGCCCACCTCGGCATCCCAAAGTGCTGGGATTACAGGCATGAGCCACCGCGCCCAGCCTATTTTTTATTTTTTACTTATTTATTAATTTAATTTTTTTGAGACAGGGTCTCACTCTGTTGCCCAGGCTGGAGTGCAAGAGCGTGCAATAGCGCGATCTCTGCTCACTGCCACCTCCCCCGTGGGCTCAAGTGATCCTCCCACCTCAGCCTCCTGAGTAGCTGGAATTACAGGCGTATGCCACAATGCTTGGCTAATTTTTGTATTTTTAATAGAAATGGGGTTTCACCACATTGGCCAGGCTGGTCTTGAACTCCTGAGTGCAAGTGATCTGCCTGCCTTGGTCTGCCAAAGTGCGGCATTACAGGCGTGAGCCACTGTGCTGGCCCCTGTCTCTTTTTTGTTGCCCTCTCTCTCAGTCTTTCTGTATCTGAGTGTCTTTCTGTCTCTGTCTCCTCTGTCCCTTGCTTGTCCTGCATCTCTCGGTCTCTCGGTCTCTCTCCCTCCGTCTCTTCTTCTCTTGGTTGCCTGCTCTCTGTCTCCATTGCTCCTTTTGATGCCCTGTGTCTCTGCCTCTCTCCCTTTCTTACCCCTCCTCTGTCCCTCCTCTGCCCATCAGGGTCCTCTGGGGCTCCTCCCCACCCCTCCTGCCTGGCTTTGCCCTGTCCTCACCTTCGCCTTTGAGGAAGTCCCTCAGGAACTGGTCGGGCGTGCCCGGATCCTTTAACTGCCCGGCAATCTTGGAGTAATGATAGAGGGAGACCACGACGTCCCGGGGGTTGCGGCCCATGTAGATCACCTGCGTGCGGATGATGAGAGGGGAGAAAGCGTCAGACGCAGGCAGGACCCCAGTCCCTAAGGCCTCCTGCCCTGGAGACCCCTCTCTTTTGACCCTGAAGCAGGAAGGACTAAGGGCAGAATTTTTTTTTTTTTTTTTGAGATGAAGTTTTGCTCTGTCGCCCAGGCTGGAGTGCAGTGGCACGATCTGGGCTCACTGCAAGCTCCGCCTCCTGGGTTCAGGCCATTCTCCTGCCTCAGCCTCCGGAATAGCTGGGACTACAGGTGCCCGCCACCACGCCCAGCTAATTTTTTGTATTTTTAGGAGAGACGGGGTTTCACTGTGTTAGCCAGGATGGTCTCAATCTCCTGACCTGGTGATCTGCCTGTCTCGGCCTCCCAAAGTGCTGGGATTATAGGCGTGAGCCACCGCGCCCGGCCTTTTTTTTTTTTTTTTTGTGATACAGAGTCTGACTCTGTTTTGCCCAGGCTGGAGTGCAGTGGTGCCATCTCAGCTCATTGCAACCTCTGGCTCCTGGGTTCAGGCGATTGTCCTGCCTCAGCCTCCTGAGTAGCTGGGATTACAGGAGCGTGCCACCACACCCGGATAATTTTTGTATTTTTAATACAGATGGGCTTTTACCATGTTGGTTACTCACAGGGTGAGGAACCCCTTGAGGACAGGCGGGGTCTTACTCGTTCCTAGAGCCTTAACCCAGAGCCCCACACACAGGAGGCTGTAGAAATTGCTTGAGGGGATGACGAAGGCGTAAAGGGAAGGAGGCTGAGAAAGAACACTTGGCCAGCTGCTGTGGCTCATCCCAGCACTTTGGGAGGCCGAGGCAGGAGGATCACTTGACCCCAGGAGTTCGAGATCAGCCTGGACAACATAACGAGACCCCCATTCTACAAAGAATACAAAAATTAGCTGAGTGTGGTGGTGCACGCCCATGGTCCCAGCTACTCGGGAGGGTAAGGCAGGAGGATCACTCGAGCCCAGGAGGTCGAGGCTGCAGTGAGCTGTGATCATGCCACTGCATTTCAGCCTACATGACAGAACAAGACCCTGCCTCAAAAACAAACAAACCAAAAAAAAAAACCAAAAAAACAAACAAAGAAACACCCCCTGATCCACCAAAAACTAAATGAAAACAGACTTAGAGAAATGTGGCTTCTGGTGTGAGGCTTTGTAATGACGTTGGGGCTCTCCAGGGCTCCCTCCTGATTCCTGTGCTATAGAGGATTCCTTTCTGCCCAGAGAAAGGCCTGGCCCTTGGCCCTAGGTCCTGAGATACTTCCTAATGCCTTGGAATTTTTTGTTTGTTTGCTTAGATGGAGTCTCGCTTTGTCTCCCAGGCTGGAGTGCAGTGGCATGATCTCAGCTCACTGCAACCTCTGCCTCCCAGGTTCAAGTGATTCTCCTGCCTCAACCTCCCAAGTACCTGGGACTACAGGTGGGTGCCACCACGCCTGGCTAATTTTTGTATTTTTAGTAGATTCGGGTTTTCGCCATGTTGACTAGGCTGGTCTTGAACTCCTGACCTCAAGTGATCCATCCGCCTCAGCCTCTGAAAGTGCTGGGATTACAGGCATGAGCCACCGTGCCCAGCCTAGTCTTATTTTTTAGAAACAAGGTCTTGTCAGCCAGGCGCTGTGGGTGGGCATGGTGGTGGGTGCCTGTAATCCCAGCTATTTGGGAGGCTGAGGCAGGAGAATTGCTTGAACCCTGGAGGCAGAGGTTGCAGTGAGCCGAGATCGTGCCATTGCACTCCAGCCTGGGCAAGAAGAGGGAAACTCCGTCTCAAAAAAAAAAAAAAAAACACGAAAGAAACAGGGTCTTGTTCTGTCCTTGAGGCTGGAGTGCCTGTGGCACAATCATGGCTCACTGCAGCCTCATATTCCCAGGCTCAAGTGATTCTCCCACCTCAGCCTCCCAAGTAGTTGGGACTACAGGTGCATGCCACTCCAAGTAACTAATTCTTAATTTTTTTTGTAGAGATGGGTGTTACTAAGTTGTCCAGCTGGTCTTGGACTCCTGGGCTCAATCAACTGCCCACCTTGGCCTCTGAAAGTGCTGGGATTTCAGGCGTGAGCTACCGCGCCCAGCCCCCTTGCCTGATTTCCAAGTTTGCTTTCATTGTAATTGACTATAACCAGGGAGTCCAGCAGCTTTGCTGAACACTATGAGTTTTGCTAAGTTGTTGAGCCTGAGGGTGGTCTTGGGGACTTCCCGATTGCAGTCCCCTTCTCTGCTCTGACCAAGCTCAATTCCTTGGCCATATCACCCAGTCCTGGGGCTTCGATTAATTACAGAATATATGTGCCACGGAATTGCAAATGGACGTGTCAGCCGAGGTCTCTCCCCTGAGATCCCGATGGGTGCATTTCTGTGCCCACCGGCAGCCTCCGCTGGACGTGGGATGGGCCGCAGCAGAGCCCGTGTCTTCCCCCGCCGCCTGCTCCCCTCCCTCCTCCCCTTCCCAGTTGCCCAATCCTGACAGTTGCTTCCGCCGAAACCTTGAAGTCACCCTTGACTCATCCCTTTCTCTCACACCCACATCCAGTCTGTCAGCAAATCCTCCCGGTCTCGCCTTCAAAATACCTCCGTGACCACCACCCTGGTCCAGCCACCTTCCCCTCCCCTGGACCCCGGCCAGCGCCGCCTCTCTGGCTTCCCGGCTTCTGCTCTCTCAACAGTTGGTCCCCATCTGGCCGCCAGAGGGCGCCGGTGGAGCCTAAGCCCGCTCGGGCTCCTCCTCCGCTCCGATCCCTGCTGCGCTGCCGCGTCACTCGGTCACAGCTCAAGTCCTCGCTGAGCCGACGCGGCCCTGCACATTTTGGCCCCTGTTGCCCCCGATCTCGACCTCAACTCCACTCCTCTCCCCACTTGCTCACTTGGCTCCGACCACACCGATCTCCTTCTTGCACCTCAGATACACCCACCTCGGAACCTTTGCACCTGCTTTTCCCTCTTGCCTGAAATGCTCCTCCTCTGGAAACCTCTGTGGCTCCTACCATCGCCTCCCGGGTTTTTACTCACTGGGCGCCCCCTTGACCTCCTTTTATAATTGCAGCCCCACACTCACCCCTAACTCTATCTCCAGCCCTCTCCCCCCAGTGTAAATTTATCCCATCAGACATTTTATATATTATATTGTATTATATTCTTATA
>NW_012102033.1:1105895-1108414 GCF_000951045.1 Mandrillus leucophaeus
TCCGCCTCCCAGGTTCAAGTGATTCTCCCGAGTAGCTGGGATTGCAGGCGTGCGCCACCACGCCCAGGTAATTTTGTATTTTTAGTAGAGACAGGGTTTCACCATGTTGGCCAGGCTGGTATTGAACTCCTGGCCTCAGGTGGTCTGCCTGCCTCTGCCTCCCAAAGTGCTTGGATTACAGGCGTGAGCCACCGCGCCAGCACCGGCTTTTTTTTTTTTTTTAGGCTGGAGTGCAGTAATGTGATCTCAGCTTAGTGCAGCCTTGACCTCCTGGGCTCAAGTGATCCTCCCACCTCAGCATCCCAAGTAGCTGGGACTACAAGGGTGTGCCACCACGCCTGACTGATTTTTAAAATTTCTTGTAGTGACGTGGTCTCACTATGTTGCCCAAGTTGGTCTCAAACTCCTGGTCCAAAGTGATCCTCCTGCCTCAGCCTCCCAAAGTGCTGGGACTACAGGTGTGAGCCATCACTCCCTGCCAAAGGGCAGGCATTTCTGTGTGTATATTGATCACTGTGCTAGGCATTTCTGTGTGTATATTGACCACTGCACTAGGGCAGAGACAGGCGCATAGTAGGTGCTTAACAAATAGGTGCTGAATGAATCAATGTGTTATGCTCCGTCTCCCTGTCACCCCACACACCCATGCAGCCCCTCCCAACTGACGCATACCCCTCCTCCCAACCTTGGCCTTGGAGCTGAAGAAGGCCTTGGTGAAGATCTGGATGGGAAGATGGGAGCTCATGAGGCGAGGGCTGTACTGGTCCGGGAGGCTGAAGGCACCCACGATGGTCTCACACCAGGGTGCCCGCTCCCAGATGGGCACGGAGCGGATCCAGGACGGATCCCCGTCCTTCAGGATTAAGCAGATGATCTCGATCATCCAGGTCGTGCCTGTTGGGAGAAATCGAGCAGATTATTTGGGTGCAGGAGGGCTGAAGAGGGAGGATATCATCAGAATAATCACAACTGCATTTATTGAGCAATTTGCCTTTTTTTTTTTTTTTCAGGCAGAGTCTTACTCTGTCGTCCAGGCTGGAGTGCAGTGGTGCGATCTTGGCTCACTGCAACCTCCGTCTCCCAGGCTCAAGCGATTCTCCTGCCTCAGCCTCTCGAGTAGCTGGGATTACAAGCACCCAGCACCACACCTGGCTAATTTTGTATTTTTAGTAGAGATGAGGTCTCCCCATGTTGGCCAGGCTGATCTCGAACTCCTGACCTCAGATGATCTGTCCCCCACCCCCCTCGGCCTCCCAAAGTACTGGGATTACAGGTGTGAGCCATCGCACCCAGCCTGACAGCATTTATTGAGCAATTTACCACGTATTTTATCACACTGATTCCTTACAGCTGGCAGAGAAGGCAGGGTTGCTTAACCTCATTTTCAGAGCTGGAAACTGAGCCTCACAGAAACCATGTCGCTCGTCCAAGGGGACAGTGCTAGGAAAGTGGTGCAGGGCAGAGACTGGCGAGCCATCCACCCAACCCCATTTCAGTTTTCTGCTGGGAATATGGCATGATGACCTTTTCTCTTCTCCCCTGCTGCTACGTGTGGGGCCAAGAGACTGGGTCTGGCCAAGGAAGTGTAGGTGGTGGTGATGTGATGTGTGGCTATTTCCAGGCCTGGCCCATAAACGCACACCATGTGACTCCCCACTCTCTCTGCTCCTGGATACAGAGACTCCAGAGGAGAATCTGGGACTCCCGGGGATGGCAGAGCCATAAGACGGAAGGAACCAAATGTCTGGGAAAGCATGGATTTCCCCGTCGCTTCCTTCCACCCTTCCTATACCAACTAGAGTTTATAGGAACAAGAAACAAACTTGGGTTCAGCCACTGAAATTCTGAGGCTGATCTATTAGTACAGCCAGAATTGCTTTACTTATTTATTTATTTTGGGATCAAATCTTGCTCTGTCGCCCAGGCTGGAGTGCAGTGGTGTGATCACAGCTCACTGCAGCCTCGAAATCCCAGGCTTAAGAGCCTTCCGAGTAGCTGAGACCACAGGTGCACGCAACCACACCTGGCTAATTTATTATTTTTATTTTTAGTAGACATAGGGTTCCACTGTGTTGCCCAGGCTGGTCTTGAACTCTTGGGCTCAAGCAATCCTCCTGCCTCAGCCTCCCAAGGTGCTGGGATCACAGGCACTATGTCCAGCAGGCACTGCTTTACTACCTGGAGGAAGCTGGAATTGAACCCAGGTGTCTGGACATAAAAAATCTCTGTTCTTTTTACTTTTCACTGCCCACTTTTGAGGGTCACCTTTCTTTTTTTTTTTTTTTTTTTTTCCCTAGACGGAGTTTCCTGCTTGTTGCCCAAGCTGGAGTGCAATGGCACGATCTCGGCTCACTACAACCTCCACCTCCCGGTTTCAAGCGTTTCTCCTGCCTCAGCCTCTCCTGCCGCAGCCTCCCCAGCAACTGGGATTACTGGGATTACAGTTCGCCACCACGCCTGGCTAATTTTTGGTATTTTTAGTAGATACCAGATTTCACCATATTAGCCAGGCTGGTCTT
>NW_012102033.1:1108683-1110770 GCF_000951045.1 Mandrillus leucophaeus
TGTTGCCCAGGCTGGAGTTCAGTGGCTCTATCTTGGCTCACTGCAATCTCGGCCTCCTGGGTTCAAGCAATTCTCCTGCCTCAGCCTCCCAAGTAGCTGGGACTAGAAGTGTGCCACTATGCCTGGCTAATTTTTGTATTTTTAGTAGAGATGGGGTTTTGCCATGTTGGCCTGGTTGGGCTCAAACTCCTGACCTCAGGTGATCCACCCGCCTTGGCCTTCCAAAGTGCTGGGATGACAGGCATGAGCCACCACACCTGGCCTGCGCCCAGCTAATTTTTTAAAATTTTTGTAGAGATGGGGTCTCACTGCGGTGCCCAGGCTGGTCTGGAGTTCCTGGCCTCTAGCCATCCTCCTGCCTTGGCCTCCCAAAGTGCTAGGATTACAGGCATAAGCCACCACATCCAATCCATTCACTGGCTTTCATTCTAACAACCACCCTGTACCAGTTATCAGTTTACAGGCTGGTGGCTCCAACTTCAGGCCTCTCTCCGGGTTTGTGATATTGGAGCTGGACCCTGTAAACATTTCTCCTCTGCCAGCTAGCTCAGTGTTAAGCCTTGTCAGCAGAGGGCGCTGGAGGAACACTGAATGAGGATGGGGCTCTTCCTGATTCTTACGGGCTTCTCTTCCTCATTCTCACGGGCCCCTCTCAGCGGGATGTTGTGATGGACAGGGACCAGCCCTGCACTGGACACCCAGTGATGTTTACCCCTCCCCCTAGCAAATTTCAGTGGCTGGTTGCACCTCAGTGAACTTCTCAGTCACCCAGTGGGCCATGGCCATACCTCTACGGTGAAACTCTAATCTTGGGTGGGGAGCAGGTTGGGCAAGCAAGTCCTTCTTCCCAATTTTTGTCTTCCTCGGGAGTTTGGCTTTAGCCCGAGAGGAAGTGGCTGCTCCCTAGTTTAGTTATTCCTATGTGTGGTGTTTTTGTTTGTTTGTTTGTTTGTTTGTTTGAGATGGAGTCTTGCTCTGTTCCCAGGCTGGAGTGCAATGGTGCGATCTCAGCTCACTGCAACCTCCACCTCCTGGGTTCAAGCAATTCTCCTGCCTCAGCCTCTCAAGTAGCTGGGATTACAGGTGCACGCTACCACGCCCTGCTAATTTTTGTATTTTTAGTAGAGACGGGGTTTCACCATGTTGGTCAGGATGACCTCGATCTCTTGACCTTGTGATCTGCCTGCCTCAGCCTCCCAAAGTGCTGGGATTACAGGCATGAGCCACCGTGCCTGGCCTTTTTTGTTTGTTTTTTGTTTGTTTGTTTGTTTGTTTGAGACAGTCTGGCTGTGTCGACCAGGCTGGAGTGCAGTGGTGCAATCTCGGCTCACTGCAACCTCCGTCTCCTGGGTTCCAGCGATTTTCATGCCTTAGCTTCCCGAGTAGCTGGGACTACAGGTGTGCACCACCAGGCCCAGCTAATTTTTGTATTTTTAGTAGAGAGAGGGTTTTACCATGTTGGCCAGGCCGGTCTTGAACTCCTGACCTCAGGTGATCCGCCTGCCTTGGCCTACCAGAGTGCTGGGATTACAGGCATGAGCCACCACACTCAGTCGAATTTCCTTCCTTTTTAAGGCTGAATAATATTCCATTGTATGAGTATAGCATAATTTGTTTATCCATTCATTAATCAACGGACATTTGGATAGTTTCAGCTTTTGGTAATTGCAAATAATGTGGCTATGAACATTGGTGTACAAATATCTGTTACAGTCCCCCCACCTAAAGTTTAGCTCTTTTGGGCATATTCCCAGAAGTGGAACTGCTGAGTTTATATGGTAATTCTAGGTTTAATTTTTTGAGGAACTGCTAAACTGTTTTCCATAGCAGCTGTACCATTCTACATGCTCACCAACAGTGCACAAGAGTTCCATTTTCTCAACATCCTTGCCACACTTAGTATTTTCTTCTATTCTGTTTTTTTTTCTTTTCTTTTTTTCTCTTTTTTTGATATGGAGTTTCACTGTTGTTGCCCAGGCTGGAGTGCAATGGCGTGATCTCGGCTCACTGCAACCTCCACCTCCAGGGTTCAAGTGATTCTCCTGCCTCAGCCTCCTGAGTAGCTGGGATTACAGGCACCCGCCACC
>NW_012102033.1:1113310-1114034 GCF_000951045.1 Mandrillus leucophaeus
CTTGAACCCAGGCATTCGAGACCAACCGGAGACCCTTATTGCTACAAAAATTAGCTGGGTGTGGTGGTTGTTAGGGAGGCTGGGATGGGAAGATTGCTTGTGCCCGGGAGGTGGAGGTTGCAGTGAGCCATGATCTCGCCACTACACTTCAGCCTGGGCAACCGAGCAAGACCTTGTCTCCAGTAAGTAAATAAATCCCGGTTGATGCTAATCACTGGAGAAGATGTGGGGCAACAGAGGGTCACCTATTGCTGGGAAGAATGGAAAAAGCCCTTTGGGCTGGCACGGTGGCTCACGTCTGTAATCCCAGCACTTTGGCAGGCCGAGGCGGGTGGATTAACTGAGGTCAGGAGTTTGAAACCAGCCTGGCCAACATGGGGAAACCCCGTCTCTATTAAAAATACAAAAATTAGCCAAGCGTGATGGTGGGCGGCTGTAATTCCAGCTACTCAGGAGGCTGAGGCAGGAGATTTGCTTAAACCCGTGGAGGCGGAGGTTGCAGTGAACTGAGATCTCGCCACTGCACTGCACCCTGGGCAACAGTGAGACCCTGTCTCCATAAAAAAAAAGAAAACATATGTCCACATAAGAACTTGTGGGTGCAGGGCCCGGTGCGGAGGCTCACTCCTGAAATCCCAACACTTTGGGAGGCCAAGAAGGGAGAACTGCTTGAGCCCATGAGTTTGAGACCAGTCTGGGCAACACAGTGATACCTTGTCTGTGG
>NW_012102033.1:1119698-1120903 GCF_000951045.1 Mandrillus leucophaeus
CTGGGATTACAGGCATGAGCCACTGCGCCTGGACTATTCTGTTTTTTTTCTTAAAAAAATTTTTTTTTTTTTTTTAATAGAGACAGGTTCTCACTATGTTGCCCAGGTTGATCTTGAAATCCTGGGCTCAAGCGATCCTCCCACTTCGGCCTCCCAGAGTGTTGGGATAATAGGTACGAACCACTGCACCTGGCCACATGTTATTTTCTAAGTAATAGCCACCTAATGTGTGCAAATAATTCTCTCTCTCTCCCTCTCTCTCTCTTTGAGACTCCTAAGTAGCTGGGATTCCAGGTACACGCCACCATGCCCGGCTCAAGTTGTTTTTTTTTTTTTTCTGAGTCAGGGTCTCACTGTCTTCCCCAAGCTGGAGTGTTATGGCATAATCATGGCTCACTGCAGCCTCAACCTTCTAGGCTCAGGTGATTCTCCCACCTCAGCCTCCCAAGTAGCTGGGACTACAGGCATGCACCACCACACCTGGCTAATTTTATTTTTATTTTTTTGTAGAGATAGGATTTTGCCATGTTGTCCAGGCTGGTCTTGAACTCCTGGGCTTAAGCTATCCACTTGCCTTGGCCTCCCAAAGTGCTGGGATTACAGGCATGAGCCACTGTGCCCAACTGCAAATAATTCTTTTTTCATTTTATTTTGAGACAGGGTCTCGCCCTGTTGCCCAGGCTGGAGTGCATTGGTGCGATCTTGGCTCACTGCAACCTCTGCCTCCCCAGTTCAAGCGATTCTCATGCCTCAGCCTCCCGAGTAGTTGGGACCAGCTAATTTTTGTATTTTTAGTAGATATGGGGTCATGTAGGCCAGGCTGGTCTCCTACTCCTGACCTCAAGTGATCCGCCTGCCTCGACCTCCCAAAAGTGCTGGGATTACAGGCTTGAACCACCCCGCCTGGCTTGGAGAACAAGTTTCCACAATTTCTATAGAGGGAAATGTAGCCATTATGTATCAAAATTACAAATGTACCGACTCTGACCAAGCAATTCTAGGTCCAGATATTTGTCCTAGAGATAAATGTATTCAATGCCAAGTACTGCATGTACAAGACATTGTGCATAAAATTTACATTGTATACACAGGCAAAAGATTGAACATTAATATCAATCAGTAGGAAACTGGTTAAGCAAGAACTATTGTATATCCTGTGTCTTGAAATACTATGGAACTGTTAAAAAAAAAAAAAAAAAAAAAAA
>NW_012102033.1:1120953-1122885 GCF_000951045.1 Mandrillus leucophaeus
AAAAAAAAAAAAAAAAAAAAAATAGACTGGGGGTTTGCTGTTTTGCCCAGGCTGGTCTCAAACTCAAACACTCAAATTGTATATAATTCATCACTTTAAAGTATACAATTTAGCTGGGTGCGGTGGCTCACGCCTGTAATTCCAGCACTTTGGGAGGCTGAGGCAGGAAGATTGCTTGAGCCCAGGAGTTCAAGATCAGCCTGGGCAACACGATGAAACCCCGTCTCTACAAAAGTTAGCTAGGTGTGGTGGTGCACACCTGTGGTTCCAGCTACTCAGGAGGCTGAGGTGGGCAGATCACTTGAGTTCAGGAGGTCGAGGCTGCAATGAGCTGAGATTGTACCGCCACATTGCAGCCTGGACGACAGAGCAAGACCTCCAAAAAAAAAAAGGTATACAATTAGGTGGTGACCAGCACCTGTAGTCCCACCACTTTGGGAGGATGGGAGGATTGATGAGCTGATATTGCACCACTGCACCCCCAGCCTGAGTGACACAGCAAGACCTTATCTCAAAAAATAAAAACAAAAATGATCAGGTGTGGTAGTTCATGCCTGTAATCCCAGCACTTTGGGAGGCCAAGGCGGAAAGATCACTTGAGATCAGAAGTTCAAGACCAGCCTGGGCAACGTCGCGAGACCCCATCTCTACAAAAAAGAAAAGAAAAGAAAACAGAAGAGAAGAGAAGATAAAAGAAAAGTAGAGGGTAAAGAGGACAGGGAGGGACAGAAGGAGGGCCCTATTTCAGCCAGGGAGGTCAGGGAAGGCGAAGTGTTGAGAACTGACCTGGAGGGGAGAGGCTGGGCGCCAGGTGGGCATCCCTGGGAGGCTACTTCTGGCAGAGGCACGGTTCTCAACAAACCTGGCCCCGCTTTTCCTCGTCCCCTCTTCCTCGATGTGCCTTTCCCGTCCTCCGCCGCACCCCCTCCCCACGCTCCCCAGCCCCGGACGCCTGCAGCCCGGCAGGTACCTGACTTGGGGTAGGTGATGATAAAGATGTCGTCGTCCCGCACATCTTGGGTGTTCTCCGCCAAGCTGATGCTCTCGGGCGAGTACAGGCCGACGGGGAAGGGGACGCCCTTGTACCGGAAGTATTCACCTGGCAACTTCTGGCTGTGGAAGGGTGGGGGAGACGCCATGAGGGAGAGCAGGGAGGTGGGTGCCAGGGTTCTCAGGGCGGCGCCACTCGGACCCTGGCAAGGAACTTCCTCCTCAGAGCCTTGGTCCGTCTTCTGTAAAGTGGTGACACTGTCCCTATAAACCTTATAAAGCTGGTCGGGCGCAGTGGCGCACGCTTGTAATCCCAGCACTTTGGGAGGCGGAGGCGAGTGGATCCCCTGAGGTCAGGAGTTCGAGACCAGCGTGGCCAACATGGTGAAACCCCGTCTCTACTAAAAGGACACAAATTAGCTGGGCGTGGTGGCGCATGCCTGTAATCCCAGTTACTCCGGAGGCTGAGGCAGGAGAATCGCTTGAACCCAGGAGGCGGAGGTTGCAGTGAGCTGAGATTGTGGTGCTGTTGCACTCCAGTTTGGGCAACAAGAGCGAAACTTCATCTCAAAAATAAAATAAAATAAAATAAAAATAATAAAAATAAAATATTAAAAAAATTTTTTTTAATAAAAAGATACTGGGTGAGGTGTCTCACGCCTGTTGTCCCAGCACTTTGGGAGGTCAAGGCGGGTGGATCACGAGATCAGGAGGTTGAGGTTGCAGTTAGCTGACATCGTGCCACTGCACTCCAGCTTGGGCAACAGAGTGAGACTTCATCTCAAAAACAAAAAGAAAAACAAAAGCAAACACAAAAATTAGCCGGATGTGGTGGTGGGCACCTGCAATCCCAGCTACTCGGGAGGCTGAGGCAGGAGAATTGCTTGAATCCAAGAGGTGGAGGTTGCAATGAGCCGAGATTGCGCCACTGCACTCCAGCCC
>NW_012102033.1:1123910-1126017 GCF_000951045.1 Mandrillus leucophaeus
AATTACAAAAATTAGCTGGGTGTGGTGGCAGGTGCCTGTAATCCCAGCTACTCAGGAGGCTGAGGCAGGAGAATCACTTGAACCCAGGAGGTGGAAGTTGCAGTGAGCCGAGATTACACCACTGCACTCCAGCCTGAGGGATAAGAGCGAGACTTCACCGCAAAACAAAACAAAACAAAACAAAAAAAAACTTGCGTGCAATGTTCATAGCAGCTTCACTCATAATAAGCCCAGAGAGGAAATAATCCAAATGCTTATCAACTGATGAATAAATAAAATATAGTTTATACATAACATAAAATATTATTGGACCATAAAAAAGAATGAAACTCTGACCCATGCTACAATGTGGTTGAACCTTGACAATGTGATGCTCAGGAAGAAACCAGGCACAAGAGGCCACATGGTGTAGATTCCATTTCCATGAAATGCCCAGAATAGACAAATCCATAGAAACAGAACGGAGATTGGTGGTTACCAGGGCCCGGGGGGAGGGGATGTGAGGATTGGGAGGTGATGGTTTATAGGTCTAGAGTTTCTTGTTGGATGATGATGATGTTCTTTATTTTTTATTTATTTTTATTTTTGAGACAAGGTCTCGCTCTATCACCAAGGCTGGAGTGCAGTGGCACACTCTCGGCTCACTGCAACCTCCGTCTCCCGGGTTCCAAGTGATTCTCCTGCCTCAGCCCGTGGAGTATTGGGATTACAGGTGTGTGCCACCATGCCTGGCTAGTTGTTGTATATTTTAGTAGAGACGGGGCTTCACCATGTTGGCCAGGCTAGTCTCGAACTCCCGACCTCAAGTGATCCACCCGCCTTGGCCTCCAAACTGCTGGGATTGCAGGCATGAGCCACAGTGCCCGGCCCACTCAGTGTTTTATTTTTGAGACAGAGTCTCTGCCACCCAGGCTGGAGTGCAGTGGGGTGAACACATCTCACTACAACCTCCACCTCCCAGGCTCAGGCAATCCTCCCACCTCAGACTCCCAAGTAGCTGGGACTACAGGCGTGCACCATGATGCCTGGCTAATTTTTGTATGTTTTGAAGAGAGGGGGTCTCGCCATGTTGGCCAGGCTGGCCTAGGCTCAAGAGATCCTCCTGCCTCGGCTTCCCAAAGTGTTGGGATTATGGGTGTGAGCCACTGTGCTCGGCTGAAAATATTCTAAAATTGATTGTGGTAATGGATGACCACATGCTATTGAACATGGCAAAGTCATTGAATTGTACCCTTTTTCTTTTTGTTAAGACAGGGTCTCACTCTGTTGCCCAGGCTGAAGTGCAGTGGTGTGATCACAGCTCACTGCAGCCTCAACCTCTCCAGCTAAAGTGATCCTCCTGCCTCAGCCTCCCGAGTAGCTGGGACTACAGGCGCACAGCACCATGCCTGGTTATTTTATTTTATTTTGTAGAGATGGGGTCTTGCTATGTTGCCCAGACTGGCCTTGAACTCTTGGCCTCAAGTGATCCTCCTACTTCAGCCTCCCAAAGTGTTGAGGTTACAGGCATGAGCCACTATGGCCTGCCTACCCTCTACTTTTCTTTACAGCATTTATTGCCACCAGTCATAGTGTCATATTTTTTTTTCATAGTGTCATATTTTTATTTGTTGATTTATTCTCTGGGTTCCCCCACTACAATGTGAGCTTCATAAAGGCAGACATTTCAGTCTGTCTGGAGAGTTGCAGCTTTCTTTGTTCTTAGAACAGTGCAGGGCACATAATATGTGTTTAATAAATACTTGTTGGAGGAGGTGGGGAAGAGAGGAGAAAAAAGGGAAAGAAGAGTTTTTGTTATTTCCCTTTGGTCATTTAAATGCTACTTATTGACTGGGCTCACGCCTATAATCCCAGCACTTTGGGAGGCTGAGGCAGACAGATCATGAGGTCAAGAGATAGAGACCATCCTGACCAACATGGTGAAACTTCGTCTCTACTAAAAATACAAAAATTAGCTGGGCATGGTGGCACATGCCTGTAGTCCCAAATACTCGGGAGGCTGAGGCAAGAGGATCACTTGAACCCGGGAGGCGGAGGTGGCAGTGAGTTGAGATCACGCCACTGCACTCCAACCTGGGCAACAGAACAAGACTCTGTCTCAAAAAAA
>NW_012102033.1:1128277-1130201 GCF_000951045.1 Mandrillus leucophaeus
AAAAAAAAAAAAAAAAAGATTAAAACAGAGCCTAGCTCATAGTCTGCATTCCGTAACTTTGAGCTAAAATTATTATGATTATTTCATGCAGTAGCAGGCACCACGGTGCCTTATGTGAACTCAGAGGAGGGCCTGCTTAGCACAGCCTTGCGCACACAGTAGGCCTTCTATAAACTGCAGTTACTTTGTTCAGTGATGTCATCAGTTATCCCATAGGTTGAGCGTGGGCGTGGAATTAGTGATGATGTCATCGGTTACCAGGCAGATTTAGTCTAGTGGGCAGACGCGGTGAGGTAGTTTTCAGGAGTATTAGCTACTGAGCGCCTGCTGGGCCTTGGCTGGGCTTCCATAGGTCCTACTTGCCCTTTCTGTGCCTTGGGCAGTGGACCTCACTTCTTTGATCCTCAGTTTCCTCATCTGTCACGTGAGGATAAGAACAATCTCTGCCTTGAGGTTTTAATCCTACTTGGGGATTCAATGGGATAATATATTTTAAGTGCCTGGCTCCCGATACATTTATCAGGAAACGGAAGCTCTGTTTAGCATTATTTTAGTCTTTGATCTGGCCAATAGCTCCTTGAGGGAGAAAGCTCCTTCCCAGCTTACAGGAGAGGAAAACCCAGATGCCAACAAGAAAAGACCCTGTGCCCTTGGAGAAGCCCTGAAGGAATAAATGAATGAATGGGAGGGCATCTTGCCCATTCCTCTTGGCACCTACAATCTCCAAATCGGGGGTCCCACCACCACTGCCCAGAGGCCAGGGTGGAGCCCACAGTGCTGGGACATGTTGGTGCTCAACGAGTGTTTGATTGACTGAGTGTAGGAAGGAAGGAAGGAAGGAAGGGGTTTACCAGGACAAAAGGAAAGTCAAAGACACTTCTGGCTTTCAGCTGCTGTAGCAGTTCTCAGCCCTGGGTGCTGCGGACACTTTGAAAACTCCCCAGCGGCTGGGCGCAGTGGCTCGCACCTGTAGTCCCAGCACTTTGGGAGGCCATGACAGGAGGATTACTTGAGGACAGGAGTTCGAGACCAGCATGAGCAACATAGTGAGAACACTGTCTCTGTGCAAAAATTAAAAATTAGCTAAGTGTAGTGGCATACACGTGTAGTCCCAGCTACTTGGGAGTCTGAGGCAGGAGGATCAATTGAGCCAGGAGTTTGAGGCTGCAGTGAGCTGAGATTGCGCCACTGCACTCCAGCCTGGGTGACAGAGTGAGACCCTGCCTCTAGAAACAAACATACAAACAAACTAATTGTCGTGCAGTGGGTGCGGTAGAATCAGGCTCTCACTGTAGGTTCCAGTGCTACAGAGAGGACATGGAGGTTCAAGGAGGGAAGCAGTTTGGCTGTGGCCACACAAGAACTGAACAGAGCTGGGATTTGAACCCAAGCTGCGGTGGCCTCTCAGCCCTGTAGACTCAGGCCCTCTTTCCCCATGAACCCCACAGTCCGCCAAGACCTCCAAATGCATCGAGCACTAGTCCCACCTCTGGGCCCCTGGAGCTGCTGTTCCTGCTCCTGGAAATGCCCCCTGACCCTGCCACTCTCTGGGCCTGAGCACTGAGCCCGCCAAGGAGTGCCCCCGACACCCGCCCAAGCGCCTATGTGGCTGCATCCTCGCATTCCTAAAACAGGTGCCCTGCGCCTGCTGTCCACCTTGTAGAACAAATCTGCCCCCGGGGCGACCTTCTCTACGCCTGGGTCACAGGCCTGTTTGTTCCCACAGAACACATCCAGGGCCTGACATGCCGATATCGCTCGATTTGAGTGGAGGAATGAAGGGGACAATTGAGCCAGTGAGAGGCTGGGGGCAGGGACAGCAGACAGAGCTCCGGGTTGGTGGCCGCAGCAGGCAGGTGATCGCTGGGAACGACTCAGCCTCCTGGACGGCGAATGGACATGTGACTTTTTTTTTTTTTTTTTT
>NW_012102033.1:1131186-1135612 GCF_000951045.1 Mandrillus leucophaeus
TTTTTTTCTGAGACAGAGTCTTGCTCTGTTGCCCAGGCTATAGTGCAGTAGTGTAATCTCGGCTCACTGCAACCTCCGCCTTCCTGGGTTCACACCATTCTCCTGCCTCAGGCTCCCTACTAGCCAGGACTACAGGTGTGTGCCATCACACTTGGCTAATTTTTGTATTTTTAGTAGAGATGGGGTTTCACCATGTTAGCCAGGACGGTCTCGATCTCCTGACCTCGTGATCTGCTCGCCTCGGCCTCCCAAAGTGCTAGGATTACAGGCGTGAGCCACCGCTCCCGGCACAGATGTCACCCTCTAAATGCAGACCTTCTTGACCAATAGCCTCCTTGCCCCAGGAGATGGGGACACAGCCTCCTCAAACCTCTGAATTTCCTCTGCCCATCCCCCTCCAATCCCAGGAAAGGGCCTGGCACCAGCATGGAAGCCACCTGTACAGAAACTCTATGCCAAGAACATGCACGATCCTAGACTTCTCCCAGAACCTCACGAGGGGGGTAGTGAGAGGACCACTTTATGCTGGAAGAAATGGAGGCCCAGAGCGGTTAATAGAGTCCCCCAAGGTCACACAGCAGCCATTAGTTTTCATTAAATACAAGTACAGCTGGGCACAGTGGCTTACGCCTCTTGTCCTCCACTTTTTCAAGCCTTTGCTCCAAATGTCACCCCTTATCATGAGGGCTACCCCGGAGCATCCTGTTTACAGCTAGACCCCCTGCACCCCTTTCCCCTGCTCTGCCTACCATCACACCTGTCACTCCTGAGCTGCTCTACAGTTGACATATGACACTGATGGCTTACTGACCATCTTCTCCGCTTGCATGTAAGCTCCATGAACCTGGGAATTTAAACAAATTTGGGTTTTTTTTTTTGTTCTGTCTTGTTTGCCAATGTACCTAAAGCACTCTCAGCAGAGCCTGGCACCAGGGAGGTGCTTGTCAATATTTACTGAAGGACCCAGGCAGGAGGATCGCTTGAAGCCAGGAATTCAAGACCAGCCTGGGCAAACTGGGTGCAGTGGCTCACGCCTGTAATCCCAGCAGTTTGGGAGGCCGAGGTGGGTAGATCACCTGAGGTCAGGAGTTCGAGACCAGCCTGGCCAACATGGCAAAACCCTGTCTCTAATAAAATACAAAAATTAGCTGGGTGTGGTGGTGTGCGCCTGTAATCCCAGCTATTCGGGAGGCTGAGGCAGGAGAATCACTTGAACCTGGGTGGTGGAGGTTGCAGTGAGCCCAGATCACGCCATTGCACTCCAACCTGAGCAACAATAGTGAAACTCCGTCTCAGGAAAGAAACAAAACAAAACAAAAAAACAAACCAGCGGTACCCACAGACACAGGGAAGGGTCTCCCAGGCATTGCGCTGGGTGAAAGAGCCAGACTTGGACGGTAAAGTCTGTGTAGTTCCATCTCTGTGGCTGTGGTTGGCCAAATCACAGCCTCCAATGATGTTCTCGTCCTAATCCTTGAAATCTGAGACTGTGTTCCAAAGTGGCTAAACGGACTTTGCAGATGTGATTAACAGTCTTCACAAGGTGGCTCATGCCTCTAATTCCAACACTTTAGGAGGCCGAGATGGGTGGATCACTTGACATTAGGAGTTTGAGACCAGCTTGGGCAATATGGTGAAACCCCATCTCTACTAAAAATACAAAATTAACCAGGCGTGGTGGCGCATTCCTGTAATCCCAGCTACTCAGGAACCTGAGGCAGGAGAATCACTTTAACCTGGGAGGCGAGGGTTGAAGTGAACTGGGATCGCGTCACTGCACTCCAGCTTGGGTGACAGAGTGAGTCTGTGTCTCAGAAAAAAAGAAAAAAAAAAAAAATCTTGAGGCCAGGCATGGTGGCTCATGCCTGTAATCCCAACACTTTGGGAGGCCAAGATGGGAGGATTGCTTGAGGCCAGGAGTTCAAGACCAGCCTGGGCTACACAGAGCAAGACCCCAATCTCTCTAAAAAAATAAGAAAAAAAGAAAGAAAACTGCTGGGCTCAAGCGATCCTCCCACCTCAGCCCCCTAAAGTGTTGGGATTACAGGTGTCACGGAGACCAGTGGGTTGCAATGTTAGATAAAAATTTATCTAAAATGTATCTAATATTTAATCTCAATTTTGTCATTTATCTAAATGCTAAACGCTGCTAGAACGGTAGCGTTAGGGAGGCCCCTCTGGGAACCGGACATCTGAGCAAAGACTGAAGGTAGCGAGAGAGGAGGGAGCGGTGTGTGGGGATCAGAAGGAAGAGTGCGCACAAAGGAAGTGAGCAGTGGGCTGCGGGGATTCTGGGGTCTGAGTGGGGCTGGAGCTGGGGGGCCCTGAGCGGCCCACCCTTCCAGGAATGCAATCCGACAGCAGGCGGGGTTTCTCAGCAGCCCTGGCACACGGTTTCGCTGACTCACTGCCGGCGCCTGTGATCAACTCGCCTTTGGAGAGAGAGCATTGCCAAGACCCCCCCACCAGCCTGAGCTGGGTTCAATGCGCCTCACTCCCAGGAGGCGCGGAGCAGTGTCCCGGCATCCTGCCCCGCCTCTGTCCGGGCTGTTCTCCCCACCAGGCTCGCCCTCACTCATCTCCGGACAGGCTTGCATTTGGAGCCCATCTGGGCAGGCGTCCCCAGCTCAACCTCTCAGCAGGATGACTCACCCTTGGCCATGGCTCAGAGAGACTCTCTGGGCAGAAGTGTGATTGGCATAACCTCTTAGGGAGATTTACAGGATTCAAGGCCAGCTCCTTCTCCATCTTCAGGGCTTGGGTCTTCCCTGACCGCCTTGGCTAAAGCAAGAAACCTCCCACCTTGTGCACTTTACTGCCCATCTCCACATCCTGCTGGCCTTTTAATAGTGTTTTTTTTTTTTTTTTTTGAGACAGAGTCTCACTCTGTTGCGCAGGCTGGAGTGCAGTGGCTCGATCTTGGCTCACTACACCCTTGACCTCCACCCTTGAGCTTCTGGGCTCAAGCGATCCTCCCACCTCAGTTTCCCCAGTAACTGGGACTACAGGTGTGTGCCACCACATTCAGCTAATTTTTAAATTTTTTGTAGACACAGGGGTCTCGCTATGTTGCCCAGACTGGTTTTGAACTCCTGGGCTCATGGGATTCTCCTGCCTTGGCCTCCCAAAGTGCTGGGATTACAGGCATGAGCCACCGTGCCCTGCTTATTTTTATTTTTTTGGATACAGGGCCTTGCTCTGTTGCTCAGGCTGGAGTGCAGTGATGCAGTCATAGCTTTCTGCAGCCTCAATCTCCCAGGCTCAAGTGATTTTCCTGCCTCAGCTCAGCCTCCTGAGTAGCTGGGACTACAGGCATACACCACCACACCTGGCTAATATTTACATTTTTTGTAGAGATAGAGTCTCACCGTGTTGCTCAGGTTGGTCTTGAACTCCTGGACTCAAGTGACCCTCCCACCTCAGCCTCCCAGAGTGCTGGGGTTACAGGCATGAGCCACCGCACCTGGTCTGTTGCCTTCTTTAAATCTGCCTTCCCCACTAGCAGGAGAGCTAGGAGGTGGCAGAAATTTTCCCTGTGCCATGTCCTACCTCAAAAGCCAATATCTGACCATGGGTAACACTGTGTTCTTTTTTTTTTTTTTTTTTTTTTAATTGAGACAGAGTCTCGCTCTGTCGCCCAGTCATGATCTTGGCTCACTGCAACCTGCCTCCTGGGTTCAAGCGATTACTCCTGCCTTAGATTCCCGAGTAGCTGGGATTACAGGCATGCATCACCACGCCTGGCTAATTTTTGTATTTTTAGTAGAGACGGGATTTCACCATGTTGGTCAGGCTGGTCTCAAACTCCTGACCTTGTGATCTGCCCGCCTTGGCCTCCCAAAGTGCTGGGATTACAAGCGTGAGCCACCGCGCCTGGTTAAACACTGTGTTCTATTTGCCAGATCCCCAAATGAACCTGACCTCCTAGAAATGTAAGGAATAGACAGATGCCCTTGAGGAAGCGCACAGTGAAACATATCCCAGGGCGATAATGGCGATGATGTTCCAAGAAGGGCCAGAAGCAATAGAGGACGGGGTAAATGAGTCCAGACCGGAGACACGCTGGAATTCAGCCACTCAAAAAGGAGTTTACAGCTCAACAGGGACCTGGGTTATACATACATCTCTCTCTCTCTCTCTCTCTTTCTCTTTCTCTCTCTTTGAGACAAAGTCTTGCTCTATCGCCCTGGTTGGAGAGTAGTGACACAATCACGGCTCACTGCAAACACCACTTCCCAGGTTCAAGCCATTCTCATGTCTCAGCCTCCCAAGTAGCTGGGATTACAGGTGTGTGCCAACACGTCCCTCTAATTTTTTTTTTTTTTTGACAGTCTTGCTCTGTCACCAAAACTGGAGTGCAGTGGTGCAATCTTGGCTCACTGCAACCTCCGCCTCCCGGGTTCAAGTGATTCTCCCATCTCAGCCT
>NW_012102033.1:1140837-1143555 GCF_000951045.1 Mandrillus leucophaeus
TTTTTTTTTTTTTTTTGAGACAGAGTCTCACTCTGTTGCGCAGGCTGGAGTGCAGTGGCTCGATCTTGGCTCACTACACCCTTGACCTCCACCCTTGAGCTTCTGGGCTCAAGCGATCCTCCCACCTCAGTTTCCCCAGTAACTGGGACTACAGGTGTGTGCCACCACATTCAGCTAATTTTTAAATTTTTTGTAGACACAGGGGTCTCGCTATGTTGCCCAGACTGGTTTTGAACTCCTGGGCTCATGGGATTCTCCTGCCTTGGCCTCCCAAAGTGCTGGGATTACAGGCATGAGCCACCGTGCCCTGCTTATTTTTATTTTTTTGGATACAGGGCCTTGCTCTGTTGCTCAGGCTGGAGTGCAGTGATGCAGTCATAGCTTTCTGCAGCCTCAATCTCCCAGGCTCAAGTGATTTTCCTGCCTCAGCTCAGCCTCCTGAGTAGCTGGGACTACAGGCATACACCACCACACCTGGCTAATATTTACATTTTTTGTAGAGATAGAGTCTCACCGTGTTGCTCAGGTTGGTCTTGAACTCCTGGACTCAAGTGACCCTCCCACCTCAGCCTCCCAGAGTGCTGGGGTTACAGGCATGAGCCACCGCACCTGGTCTGTTGCCTTCTTTAAATCTGCCTTCCCCACTAGCAGGAGAGCTAGGAGGTGGCAGAAATTTTCCCTGTGCCATGTCCTACCTCAAAAGCCAATATCTGACCATGGGTAACACCTGTCTCTTATACACATCTAGATGTGTATAAGAGACAGCACTGCAACCTCCGCCTCCCGGGTTCAAGTGATTCTCCCATCTCAGCCTCGCAACTAGCTGGGATTACAGGAGCACGCTGCCACGCCCAGCTAATTCTTTGTATTTTAGTAGAGACGGGGTTTTACCATGTTGCCCACGCTAGTCTGGAACTCCTGAGCTCAGGCAATCCACCCACCTCGGCCTCCCAAAGTGCTAGAATTACAGGTGTGAGCCACCACGCCTGGCATGTCCCTCTAATTTTTGTATTTTTAGTAGAGATGGGGTTTTGCCATGTTGGCCAGGATGGTCTCGAACTCCTGGCCTCAAGCAATCCACCAGCCTTGGCCTCCCAAAGTGCTGGATTTACAGGCATGAGCCATCGCGCCCAGCCATATATGTATTTCTCAAAATGAGCACACTTGAGGCTGGGTGCGGTGGCTCGTGCCTGTGATCCCAGCATTTTGGGAGCCCAAGGTGGGAAGATCACTTGAGCCTAGGAGTTTGAGACCAGCCTGGACAACATAGTGAGACTCCGTCTCTACAAATAACAATAAAAAAAATTAGGCCGGGTGCGGTGGCTCACGCCTGCAATCCCAGCACTTTGGGAAGCCGAGGCGGGCAGATCACGAGGTCAGGAGTTTGACACCAGGAGTTCAAGACCAGCCTGGCCAACAGAGTGAAACCCCATCTCTACTAAAAATACAAAAATAGCTGGACGTGGTGGCACATGCCTGCAGTCCCAGCTACTTGGGAGGCTGAGGTGGGAGAATTGCTTGAACCCAGGAGGTGGAGGTTGCAGTGAGCCAAGACCATGCCACTGCTGCACTCCAGGTAACAGAGTAAGACTCCAATCTAAAAAAAAAAAAAAAATTAGCCTGGTGTGGTGGCATGTGCCTGTTCTCTCAGCTACTTGGGAGGCTGAAGTGGAAGGATTGTCTGAGCTGGGGAGGTCAAGACTTCAGTGAGGGCCGGGCGCCGTGGCTCACGCCTGTAATCCCAGCACTTTGGGAGGCCGAGATAGGCGGATCACGAGGTCAGGAGATCGAGACCATCCTGACTAACACGGTGAAACCCCGTCTCTACTAAAAATACAAAACTTAGCCGGGCGCGGTGGCGGGCGCCTGTAGTCCCAGCTACACGGGAGGCTGAGGCAGGAGAACGGCGTGAACCCGGGAGGCGGAGCTTGCAGTGAGCTGAGATCCAGCCACTGCACCCCAGCCTGGGCGACTGAGCGAGACTCCGTCTCAAAAAAAAAAAAAGACTTCAGTGAGCTGTGGTTGTACCACTTAGGTGACAGGGCAAGATCCTGTCTCAAAAACAAACACACACACACAAAAACAGTAGTACACTTTAGATTTGCATGGTTTACTGTAGGTAAACTTTTATTTAAAAAACAAAAAACAAAACAAAAAAAAACACTGGCCGGAAGCAGTGGCTCACATCTGTAATCCCAGCATTTTGGGAGGCTGAGGCAGGCAGATCACCAGAGGTGAGGAGTTTGAGACCAGCCTGGCCAACAGAGCGAAACCCCATCTTACTAAAAATGCAAAAATTAGCCGGGCGTGGTGGTTGGCACCTGTAATCCCAGCTACTTGGGAGGCTGAGGCAGGAGAATTGATTGAACCTGGGAGGCAGAGGTTGCAGTGAGCCAAAATCTAGCCTTTGCATTTCAGCCTAGGTGACAGAGGGAGATTCTCTCTCTCTCTCTCTCTCTCTCTCTCTCTCACACACACACACACACACACCCCCATAAACAAATATTGAAGTAGTTAATAATATGCAGCCTGGAATGTTTAGGGTGAAACATTCAGATGTCTGTAATTTACTTTGAAATGCATCAAAAGTAAGGATTAGGCTGGGTGCCGTGACTCACGCCTGTAATCCTAACACTTTGGGAGGCCTATGCAGGTGGATCACCTGAGGTCAGGAGTTTGAGACCAGCCTGTTTAACATGGCGAAACCCTGTCCCTACT
>NW_012102033.1:1144505-1145189 GCF_000951045.1 Mandrillus leucophaeus
TGACGGAGTTTCACTCTTGTCACCCAGGCTGGAGTGCAATGGCACGATCTTGGCTCACCGCAACCTCCGCCTCCCGGGTTCAAGCGATTCTCCTGTCTCAGCCTCCTGAGTAGCTGGGATTACAGGCATGTGCCATCACACCCGGCTAATTTTTGTATTTTTAATAGAGATGCGGTCTCGCCATGTTGGTCAGGCTGGTCTTGAACTCCTGGCCTCAAGTGATCCACCCGCCTCAGCCTCCCAAAGTGCTGGGATTACAAGCGTGAGCCACGGCGCCTACGCCCCGGACTGCATCTTGTCTCAATCAGTCCCTGCCCTGTCCCCAGAGGCCACCCCTCCACCTCCCCTACCGCACAGACTGTGTCAACTCCATCTTGCATGCTCTGGACCTGTCATCTTACAGAAGAGGCTCTTTGGTGTCTTGGTTGTTTTTGCCTAGCATAATGTTTCTGACATTTTCCGTGTCTGTGTGTACATTAGAGCTTGTTCCCGTTTGCGGCTGAGTAGAATTCCACTGCATAAATAAATCACAATGTGTTGATCCAGTCGTCTGTTAATGGACACCTGGGTGGTTTCCAGGTCAGGCTATTACTCCCAAAGCCACCACAGCTGTTCCTGTCTTTGTGGGAACCTGCGTTCTCATTTCTCTCCGGCAAATAACTAGGAACAGAATTGCTAGGTCAC
>NW_012102033.1:1147434-1149890 GCF_000951045.1 Mandrillus leucophaeus
GGGTTCAAGCGAGTCTCCTGCCTCAGCCTCCGGAGTAGCTGGGATTACAGACATGCACCACCACGACCGGCTAAATTTCTATTTTTAGTAGGACAGGGTTTCTCCATGTTGGTCAGGCTGGTCTGGAACTCCCAACCTCAGGGGATCCGCCTGTCTCAGCCTCCCAAAGTGCTGGGATTACAGGCATGAGCCACCGCACAGGGCCGGAATTTATTTTTTTGAGACAAGGTCTTGCTCTGTCTCCCAAGCTGGAGTGCAGAGGTGCGATCTCAGCCCCATTGCAACCTCTGCCTCTTGGGTTCAAACAATCCTCCTGCCTTAGCCTCCCAAGTAGCTGGGATTACAGGCGCCCACCACCACATCTGGCTAATTTTTATTTTTTTAATTTTTGAGACGGAGTTTTGCTCTTGTTGCCCAGACTGGAGTGCGATGGCGGGATCTCAGCTCACTGCAACCTCCACCTCCCGGGTTCAAGTGATAGGCTCACTTCGGCCTCCCAAAGTGCTGGGATTACAGACGTGAGCCACCGCGGCTGACCTAATTTCTGTATTTTTACTAGAGATGGGGTTTCACCATGTTGGCCAGGCTGGTCTCGAACTCCTGACCTCAAGGGATCCACCCGTCTCGGCCTCTCAAAGTGCTGGGATTACATGAGCCACCATGCCCAGCCTCAGTGACAATTTTTGAAATTGAGTATATGTGGAAATGCTATTTCAGATAGATTAGATATGTGATTAAAATTAATTTCACTTGTTTCTTTTAAGTTTTTAAAAAACGTGGCTACGAGAAAATGTTTTCCTATGGGCTCGTGGTATATATCTATGGAGGGTGGCCAGAGTCATGGAAACCACAGGGGGTGACAAGGCCCCCAGAGAAGAAATGGCCACTGAGGGGCAGCCTCTGACTGCAGTTCCAAGCCCCTGTCGGATTCCTTTCTCTGGCATGAGGGTTATGAGTGGGGCCTCAGTTTTCCCATCTGTAAAACGGGCATTGTAACACTGGGACCACACACGGCTGTTGGGAAGACTGAATGAGCTCCTCCCCACACTGCCCTCAGCACAGGGCCTGGCTCAGGGCAGATGTTCAGGAAGCTCGTCATTATTATCATTCCTCACCCGTCCCCTCCCTCCCTCCCTGGCTCAGCAGCGGCCCCAGAAACTGGGGAAGGAGGAAAGAGAGAAACAGCACAAACGCTGAGTCAGCCGTGAGCCCCGGTCAAGCCCTTCCCCAGTCATTGCCCGTTTCACAGACGCTCAGCCCTCAGGGCAGTCCTGTCTACCAGGAGGGTCCCAGCTCCTGAGCCACAGAGGCGGCGTTCAAACCTGGGACTGCCTTCCTGTGGGCGTTCTTCTTTTCTTTTTAATTTTTTTTTAAAGGGAGATGAAGGTTTGCTATGTTGCCCAGGCTGGTCTTGAACTCCTGGCCTCAAGCAATCCTCCCGCCTCGGCCTCCCAAAGTGTTGGGATTACAGGCGTGAGCTGTGGCACCTGGTCCCTGCATGCATTCTTGCCTGTGGTGTCAGGGTCCCCACTTTCCCAGATCCTTGGGGCTCTGGTCCCCGTGTAAGTAGCCGGCCACACCTGTCTTAGGGCCTCCACTCCAGGCCTCCTGGCAAGGCTAGGGTCTCCCTTCTCGGCCTGGCATTTATTCCATGTCATGGGTGACCCACTGGGTCCCACAGTTCCTCCTCCAGACCCTCCAGGTGGCAAACTGGGCTGCTCGGTTCTTTCCAAATGGGTCCTGAACTCAGCTGGCCAACATGGAGAAACCCTGTCTCTATCAAAAACACAAAAATTAGCTGGGTATGGTGGCACATGCCTGTAATCCCAGTTACTTGGGAGGCTGAAGCAAGAGAATCGCTTGAACCCAGGAGCCGCAGGTTGCAGTGAGCTAAAATCGTGCCACTGCACTCTAGCGTGGGGGACAGAGCAAAACTCTGTCTCCAAAACAAAACAAAACAAAACAAAAAACAAAACCAAATGGATCCTGAACTCTGAACGTCCCCACTTCTCAGCCTTTCCTCTGCCGGTCCCTACGCAGGCCCGCCAGGCACAACTGCCACCCCCCACCCCAAAGAGCCAGTGGAAAGGAAAACGCATCCTGTCCCTCACTTCTCAAGCCTGAGTCAGGGGCTGGGGGGAGAAGGAGGGAACCGTGAGCATCTTTTTCCACTTCTCCCCAAGTCCCCGCATCCGCTAGTGCCAGCCCCAAAGCCCCTCTCCCTAGTCTGCCTGCCCAAATTTCACCCAGCGGGGAGGCAATGTCTTATTATTTCTTAATTGTTTGAAACCTCTTGATCAGCCCCTGTCTCAGAAAAAGCAGCTTCAGGGTGCGATGGCTCACTCCTGTAATCCCAGCACTTTGGGAGGCCGAGGCGAGTGGATCACCTGAGGTCAGGAGTTCGAGACCAGCCTGACCTGTATGGTGAAACACCGTCTCTACTAAAACTACAAAAA
>NW_012102033.1:1155340-1155966 GCF_000951045.1 Mandrillus leucophaeus
AAATCACGTATGTGTGTATTCTGAAAACAATAGTTTCTCTCCCTCCCTCCGGGGTGCTTAAAGAATGAACCATTTGAGAGCCACTCAGGTCTGCTGCAGGATGACCCACCACAGGGAGTTTCCACTGCGGCTGCCTCTCTTCGGACCCAGCTGATCCTTACTCTCCTGAAGCCACCTACGTCCCTGTGCCCCAACCATTCCCTCTCCCAGCGTGCCCTGCCCCTCCTCCCCGTCTGCTAACCCTGACTCATTCTGGAAGCCCCAGCTCAGAGGTTGCTTAATGGAACCTCCATTCATTCATTCATTCTCGACATCCTTTTCACAAATTTCCCACATTCATTTCCTATCCACGAACAGGCCAATATTTGGTGCCACGGGGCAGATTTGAAGTTAGACCGGCATGATCAGGGACCTGGAACCTGGGGTGGGTGTCTGCCTGCCTTCTCTCATCCCCCTGGCCAAAAATCCTAAATTGCCTGTGTTGAATCTTAAAGCCTGAGCAGTTTGGCAAAGGAAGGAGAGAGGGCAGAGGTCAGTCCAGGCAAAGGACAGGGCACTGGTGCGTGCAAAGCCCCGAAAGTGGTGAAACCCTGTCTCTACTAAAAATACAAAAATTAGGCCGGGCG
>NW_012102033.1:1158326-1159387 GCF_000951045.1 Mandrillus leucophaeus
TGGATCTGAGCCAGTGATGTGGGGTGGGGGGGGCATCCCTGAGATGGGCAACCCAGGAGGAGATGGGAATTTGAGGCGGCTGCTGAGTTCAGGGGGATGTGGCGTATCTGAGGGGACCCGAGAGGGGAACACCCAGGAGGAAGCAGGCCCCAGGGGGATGCTCCAGTGGGCTCGCTGGGGAGAGGCACGCTTCCTGGCCTAGGGGATTCCGGAAGAGCCTGAAAGTTTGAGGTCCTAAGGGCACCCCCCAGGGCGCTGCAGCCATTCAGGGCTGGAGGAGTCCTGCAGGGGAGGGCTGTTCTCCCTCACGATGATGAAACCGAGCGTCGCAGAGGGTCAATGACTGAACCAAGGTCACCCACTTAGCGAGCACACTCAGGGCATTTTATGACCAGCTGGCAGGGCCTTAGCAGAGATAAAAAAGGCTCCCAGGTGCCTGGATGGGGTGGGGGTGAGGCCTTCCCAGAGGCGAGCTGGTTTATCTGTTTATCTCTGGAGGGAAGAATTGCAGAGCTCAGAAGGCCTGGATTAGCCAATGTTGAGTACCGATTGCTGGGGCCTCCCTCAAGCAGAACTGGGCCAGCCTGGTCACCACTCTCAGCCCAGGAGGCCCAGAGACACTAGGAAGCTTGTCTAGGTCACACAGCAATCAGGATTGAACTGCGCCTGTCTCTGGAGTCCCAGGCACCCAAGAAGGCCTCTCCATGCCCCAGCTTCTGGCTGAGGGAGGGGAGGGCAGGGCCTGAAACAGTGGAATGAAAGGAGGCAGCCAGGCGCGGTGGCCCACGCCTGTAATCCCAGCACTTTGGGGGGCCGAGGCAGGTGGATCAGCTAAGGCCAGGAGTTCAAGAACAGCCTGACCAACATGGTGAAACCCCTTTTCTACCAAAAATACAAAAATAAAATTAGCCAGGCGTGGTGGCAGGCTCCTGTAATCCCAGTTACTTGGGAAGCTGAGGCTGGAGAATCACTTGAACCCGGGAGGCGGAGGCTGCAGTGGGCTGAGATTGTGCCATTGCGCTCCAGCCTGGGCAACAAGAGCGAAACTCCGTTTCAAAAAA
>NW_012102033.1:1159437-1161034 GCF_000951045.1 Mandrillus leucophaeus
TGCCTGTAATCCCAGCTACTTGAGAGGCTGAGGCAGGAGAATTGCTTGAACCTGGGAGGCGGAGGTTGCCGTGAGCCGAGATCGTGTCATTGCACTCCAGCCTGGGCAACAAGAGCAAAACTCCGTCTCAAAAAACAAAATAAACAAAACAAAACAAAAACCCCCCAAACAAAGAGTAGCATTCGGGATAGGGAGGTAGTCCTGGGTTCCTGGGTAGGGGTTGACTGTGAGGGCGTCCAGGGACACTCACACCCATCCCTGGGGGCTTAAGTGTGGCAGGTGGGGATGGGCTGGGCCAGTCAGGACATGCCCTCCACCCCTATAAACCCAAAGGACAATGGACAGGTCCCCTGTGTGCCACCGACCACAGGGAGGCTGTCTCCTGTTCTACACCTCAGGGGCTGATTGTGAAGAGGGCATTGGAAGCAGCCTTGCCAATGGGCTGAGGGTGGAGAGCAGGGATTCCCACCCTGAAGCAATTCCTTGGCCTCTCTTGGGGGGGGCCCATCTGCCCCCCAAGCCCTGGGATGTGCCATTTTGCTCTTGGAGCTCAGACATGGGCAAAGGGAGGTCACTGGGTCATGAGGTCACGTTTCCACAGAATTGAGGCCACTGTCACCTCCAGAGCCTGACCTTTCCATTAAAAGCCAGTCATTGCCGGGAGTTCTGGGAGCCTGAGGACAGCCAGCCCTGGCTGCTTAGAGGCTGGATTCCCGAGGGGGCAGGGGCTGGGGGCGGGGCATCCAAATCCCAAGTCAGGAAGGATGGAAGGAGGAACCCGAATAGGGTGGGGAGGCGGCACGGTCCAGAGTTGGGGGCCCAGACCCCTGCGTTTGATGGAGGAGGGGCCTGGGCCAGACCCTGGTGACCCAGACAGACAAAAATGGGACACTTAGACACGTGGACCTGGGGAAGGGGGTTGGCGGGAGGTTGCGGGTGGTAGACGACACCCCTGTCCCCAAGCCCACGCAATGCCCTCTTGAGGAGGTAACCTGAGATGGGTGGGGCGAGAGGTGGTGGCTGATACCTCAAAGCCACGCTGCCTCCCCCCAGCCGTCCCCTCTAATCAGTGGGTCCATCTTGGGGTGCAGCGAAACCTCCTTGTCTGCTCCCCACCCCACCCTGATTACTCCATCCCCACGATGTGCCGGCACAGGCCCCCAGGGCCGATACCACCGCCCGCCCCACCCCGCACACTCACACTCACACTCATGCCCCGCCTGCCCTGAGCTGGGCTGGGGCTGGGCTGGAGGCCACGTGGGGGTGGGCCCCACATCACATCTAGGCTCGTCTCTTGGGAGGGGGCGGCTGAGAGTGCTGGCTCCTGGGTCCCTAAGATGACAGAGACTGGGGAGGGATGCTGGGCGAATGGGGTGAGGGGACTGAAGGCCGGAACCTGGGTCCTTACTGGCTGCATGGTCACAAAAGGAGAACAGGGTGGGGAGAGAGGCAGGTGCACACAGAGCAGGGGGTCCAACAGGCCACGGTTGTAGTGACAATGTGTCAGGGAACCAGAGCTGGAGACTGGACTCCTGGGTCTGAGGGAGGAGGGGCTGAGGGCCTGGACTCCTGGGTCTGAGGGAGGAGGAGGGGCTGG
>NW_012102033.1:1161084-1163492 GCF_000951045.1 Mandrillus leucophaeus
GCTGAGGCTGGAGAATCACTTGAACCCGGGAGGCGGAGGCTGCAGTGGGCTGAGATTGTGCCATTGCGCTCCAGCCTGGGCAACAAGAGCGAAACTCCGTTTCAAAAAAAATAAATAATTAAAATAAAATAAGAAAGGAATGAGGCAACTGGGCTGAGAACGGGTCTTGGTTGTCCTCCTCCTCACAGCCCACGGTGGCTGGAGGGGTCCAGGCTGCCAGGAAGGTCTCACTTGGCAAGAGTACAAGATACGAGGGATTGCAGATTGTCTCAGCAGTTCGCTGTGTGATATGGGGCAGGCTGCCTGCCCTCTCTGGGCCTCTGCACGCTCACCTGAAAAACGGAGCCACGGGGAGGGGTGTAAAGGGACATCACCAAGGCTGTGAGGAGCAGGAGAAACCACAGGCTCTGGGGTGAGACAGACTGGCTTCAGATTTGCCTCTAGCTTTGTAATTGCGGTCATGTCGCATTCCCTCCCAGCCTCAGTTTCCCCACCTGGAAAGCAGGTGCTGTCAAAGTGCCTGACTCATCCCCAGGAACAGGGAGTCACGCTGAGCTCACGGAGGTGGGCAGTGCTCTGCCCTAACCACTCTTAGGATACCTGAAGAGTCCGGAGCCTGCCCTCTCAGCCCCAAGCCCCCTAGAACACAGACTCCCTCTGGGTCTCAGCGGCGTCCCAGTTTCTCCCATTTCACCCCAAACACCCCCCTTATTTCAGGCTTGCATGGGGTGTCCTGGGCACTACAGGCTGTTGTGTTTCCTGAGCAACTACTGTGCACCAAGCGGCCTGCTCTCTTCCACTCCTCTATCAGGGAGACACGGGGCTTGTGAGCCCCTTTGGCAGACAGAAAAACTGAGGCCCCAAGAGGGACAGGGACACCCCAGGCATCCCCACTGGTGACTCAGCACGGCCATGTCCTCACTCCCTTCTCAGGAGGGACCTGTACACCACGCTGGATGCCCCAGCCCAGCCCAGCCCCGTCAGCCAAGTCTGGGCTAGGCCTGCCGCCATGGGAGGCTGGAGGCCACCCTTGCCACAGCCTCTGGCTCCCCCAAACAGCCACGTCCTCCCCGGGATCTCCTGGCTCCTGCCCAGGTCTGGGCCTCACCTGATTTCCGAGATGTCAGGTTCATAGGTGTCCCACAAGCCCGGGATCTGGGGCTCAGCGGGCCCGTCCATGGCAGGTGGGTGAGGGTGGGGAGGGGAGGACGAGCAGGGAGCAGGCGGCACGGAGGCCAGGTGTGCGCAGCGACAGCGTCTGCCACCTGGGGAGCCCGCCAGGTGCCTACTCCGTGCCCGGCCCAAGGGGAGGGGCAGCACCCAGCCGGTTTTCCCAGCTGCTACCCACGCCTCCGACAGCGGGGAGAGGCCAGAGGGAGTCACCCTGCTCTGAGGGCGGGGAGGAGCAGTGATGGGCACGTCCTGGCGTCTGGTGCTCAGCTGGGGGCAGAGTCCAGGGGGTCAGTGTCAAGCCCACACTGGAACCTTCCGGGCTGGCAGTTCTGGGCCTGTGGGCGCCCACCTGGAGCCCACGTTGCTCATTTGGGAAATGGCACTGATCTCGCCCATCTCAGCGAGCTCATTCATTCACTCACTCATTCATTCCTTTATTCATTTGAGAAATATTTACTGAGCATCTCCCGTCTGCCCCGCACTGTTCCAAGCACTAGGCCACCGCTGGGGACGGGCGACAGAAACTCGCCTTCACGGGCTGACGCCTAGGGGCACCCTGGAAACACACACAGGGACAGAGGCACAGCCAGGACCACAGCAGCACAGACAGGGCGGGAGCCAGGGAGAGAGGGAGAGGGAGAGGACGGAGCTCGTGGGAGACCGAGACCTAGAGGGGGCTGAGATGCACAGGGGCCAGAGACCTTGAGAGACCCAACAGAGATACACAGAGGGCAGAGACAGAGACACACAGAGACGCAGAGGAGAGGAGACAGAGACACACAGGGGCCAGAGACCCTGAGAGACCCAACAGAGATACACGGAGGGCAGAGACAGAGATACACAGAAAGGTCAGGGACAGGGAAAGACACGGATATGAGAGACGACTGCCAGATATGGTTGGGCGTGAGAGTTTGAAGGTCACAGCCCTGGTTCAAATCCCAGCTCCAGTGCCTCCCAGCTGTGGGGCCTGGAACCAGGCTCATAGGCTCATCCTGCCTTGGTTTCCCCATCTGTGAATCTTGCCTTGCTTTCCCCGGGCTGCTGTGAGGACTGAGGGAGACCCTCTCAGCTGCTGGTGGAGTATCTGGTACACAGTGGGCTTGGCATAGACAGTGTTCTCTTCTGTTCTGCCCCTACCCCAAACCCTGGCCCTCCCCAGCTGTTGGTCCCTGACCCGTAAGAGTCCTGGAGTCTGGCCATGAAGCCAGTCTCCCCACCAGTGGTGGCAGGTGCCT
>NW_012102033.1:1164287-1165824 GCF_000951045.1 Mandrillus leucophaeus
AAAAAAAAAAAAAAAAAGCCAAAACAAATAAAATTGTATTTACTGACCAATTATTGTTGCATAGGTGAGGGGGATGGAAGATGTCAGAGTCATCGAACAGATGCAGAAAGGGGGCCCAGAGAGGTCATGTGACTTCTCCCAGGTCGCACAGCACTGCCCGCCTTCACTCTGAGGGCGAGCAGAAGAGGAGGGTTCTGGGATATCCCATCTCTCAGTTCACCACCCCAAGACCCGTCTCCAGGAGGCTCAGCTGTGGGAGCGCCCACCCCTGCCCCCAGCCACCACTGACTCCACATCCTCAACATTCTGCCTTGGTACTTTCAGTGTTAAGCCTTGATGTTCCCTGTTGTGAAAAGGGGTCTCCTGCAGGGCGGGTGGAAGGGTGAGAGGGCCAGGCTTCCCCCTCTGAGGCTGAGTGAACCCCTCTGATGTCGGAGGTGGGGGACTGAACCATGACACCCCACCTGGCCTCGGGCTGGACTGCCTACACCTTTGTTTTCTATTCAATGACCCTTTGTCCTGGCTCTGTGTGTTGCTGGGGCGGGGAGGTGGGGAGAGTCTGGGGAAGGGAATGCCCAGGTCCTTAGGGGTCCTGAGAGGGAAACTGGCAGGCAGGTGGGGAGGCAGCCCTGGGGCACAGGAAGGTCGGGGAAGTGAGCAGTAGGGCCTGAGGTTGTACCTGAGTGGGCAGTGGCAAGAAATTGGCCAAACTAGGAGGCCTAAGACGCAGGGGAGGTTTCTACTGCAGGGCCATTGCCCTTGCTTTTCCCCCGCCTGGCATGCGGTTCCCGATACCTGGGAGCTTCGTGGGCTCCCCTCGTGCGAGTCTGCCCAGTGTCACCTCCCCCAGGCTCATCCACCAACTTCTCCATTCCTCTTTCCTGTTTTACTTTTTCCCATAGCACTCGTCACCATCTGACCTCCTAAATGTTTTGCTTCTTTGTCTTGTTTATCATCTGTCTCCCCACGAGACTACCCCATGAAAGAAGGGCTTGTTCTATGTCACATCTTCAGTTGTTTCCCAAGGGAAGAGCCTGGAATATAGTAGATGCTCAATAAGTGCCTGTTGGTGGAATGAATGAATCGTCAGAGGAAGACGGGATGGAATGAGTGAGGGTCATGGTGGTGCAAGGAGAAGTCCGTCGAATCTCTGTGGAAAATGAGGAGGGAGCTGAGGAGATGCAAAAGCCTGATTCTGGGAGGCGAGGGGTCCACTCCCAGTGGCAAGGAAGAACCAGAAGACACCAGAGTGACATTTTAGCCAATTATGGGAGTGCAGGGATACTAGTACAATCCCCCAGAAATGAATCTGAGGGGATTGGACATCTGGGAGACAAGGATGAGACTAGAACGATGAAGGAGTGGGCCGGAGCCGGTGGCTTACGCCTGTAATCCCAGCACTTTGGGAAGCCGAGGCGGGTGGATCACGAGGTCAGGAGTTCAAGACCAGCCTGGCCAACATGGTAAAACCCCATCTCTACTAAAAATACAAAAATTAGCCGGGAGTGGTGGTGGGTGCCTGTAATCCCAGCTGCTC
>NW_012102033.1:1172249-1174078 GCF_000951045.1 Mandrillus leucophaeus
TCTGGACTCCTGGGTCTGAGGGAGGAGGGGCTAGGGCTCGGGGTCAGGGAGGTTGAGTTTCTGGTTTCCTGGGCTGGGACAGACTGAGCCAAGTGAGGGGTGTGGGGTGGGAGTGTTGTGTTGGGGGGTCTGGGTTTATAGGGTTGCACCAGTGAGCACAGTAGCCGCTCCTCCCCTGTGTCTTTTGGGCCTGGGGTGCTCCCAACACCATCCTCACCTGTCCCCGGTGCTTTCCTCTGCCAAACGCCAGGACCAGCCAAACCAGCTGTGCCAGTTGGGCATCCCCGTGCACTACCACCCCCCCATACCCCCCTTCCCTGCAGTGGCTTCAGAGAGGCCTGGGCCCAGCCCGAGGGTGGCGCACGGGTGGGCAGGAGGCCGGGTTACAGGAGAACAGGACGCCCCAATCGCTGCTTCATCTTTCCGCCTCCCACCCTCATCTTGCTCATCCCTGTTCCGTTCCTCCTCCTCCTGCCTCGGGCCAGGGCACTGCCCCCACTTCCTCCAGGGGCCTGGCTTCCTCCTTGGCCCTCAGTCCCCGAAAACATGCTCCATGACACATGCATCCAGCCCTTCCTGCCGCTGGGTCCCATCCATTCATGTTCATTCATTCCCCAGCACCTGTTGCGTGCCAGGCACTGTTCCAGGCACTGGAGACACAGTGGCAAAAAAAAAAAAGTGAGAACGGACTCATGGTGGGCAGAACATTGTCCCCCCAGAGATGTTCAGGTCCCAATCCTGGAAAGTGCAAACATGTGACCTCCCACCACAAAAGAGACGGCAGATGTGATGGAGTGAGCGTTTTTTGTTTTTTTTTTTGAGACGGAGTCTCACTCTGTCGCCCAGGCTGGAGTGCAGTGGCGCGACCTCGGCTCACTGCAAACTCTGCCTCCTGGGTTCAAGCGATTCTCCTGCCTCAGCCTCCTGGGTACCTAGGATTGCAGGCAGGCATGCGCCACCACACCCGGCTAATTTTTTATTTTATTATTATTATTTTTTTTTTATTATTAAGACTGAGTTTCACTCTTGTCGCCCAGGCTGGAGTGCAGTGAAGCCATCTCGGCTCACTGCAACCTCCACCTCCTGGGTTCAAGCGATTCTCCTGCTCAGCCTCCCGAGTAGCTGGGATTACAGGTGCACACACCACGCCCAGCTAATTTTGTATTTTTAGCAGAGACAAACTCCCGACCTCAGGTGATTCGCCCACCTCGGCCTACCAAAATGTTGGAATTACAGGCGTGAGCCACCGCGCCTGGCTTAATTTTGTAATTTTTTTTAGTAGAGACAGGGTTTCTCCATGTTGCCCAGGCTAGCCTTGAACTCTCAACTTTAGGTGATCTGCTGGCCTCAGCCTCCCAAAGTGATGGGATTACAGGCGTGAACTATCGCACCTGGCCTTATTTGTTATGTTTTATTTTTGTAGAGGTGGGGTCTGGCTATGCTACCCATGCTGGTCTCGAACTCCTGGGCTCAAGCAGTCCTCCTGCCTCAGCCTTCTGAATAGCTGGGACTTCAGGGGCTCACCACCATGCCTGGCTAAACTAAGGGATGCTTTAGGTGGGCAGTTAAGGTGGGCCTCTCAGAGGAGGTGGCCTGATGGAGGTGAGGGAGTAAGCTGGGTGCATATCTGGGGCAAGAGTACTGCAGTCATTGAGAACAGCCATTGCAAAGGCCCTGTGGTGGAAAGGTGCCTGGCATGATAGAGGAATGTAAAGGACGCCAGTGTGGCCGGAGCAGAGAACATGGGGGAGGAGCTGGTGGCCCACACACCTAGTGTCAATTAGAAAATGACCTTTAAAAATATTGGCTGGGCACGGTGAGTCACGCCT
>NW_012102033.1:1174128-1174512 GCF_000951045.1 Mandrillus leucophaeus
AATCTCCACCTCCTGGGTTCAAGCAATTATCCTGCCTCAGCCTCCTGAGTAGCTGGGATTACAGGCGCCCACCACCACACTCAGCTAATTTTTTGTTTTTGTATTTTTTTTTTTTTTAGACAGAGTCTCGCTCTGTTGCCCAGCCTGGAATGCAGTGGCACAATCTCGGCTCACTGCAAGCTCCGCCTCCCCGGTTCACACCATTCTCCTGCCTCAGACTCCCGAGTAGCTGGGACTATAGGCGCCCGTCACCACGCCTGGCTAATTTTTTGTATTTTTAGTAGAGACGGGGTTTCACCATGTTAACCAGGATGGTCTCGATCTTCTGACCTCGTGATTTACCCGCCTCTGCCTCCCAAAGTGCTGGGATTACAAGCGTGAGCC
>NW_012102033.1:1174562-1176771 GCF_000951045.1 Mandrillus leucophaeus
TCCAACCACCCATCCCTCCATCCATTCATCAGCCATCAAACCATCCACCTCTTCATCCATTCATCATCCATCCATCCATTCATCCATCCATCCAACCTTCTACTCAATCATCCATCTATCCAGCCAGCCATCACCCATCCATTCGTCATCCATCCATTCATTCATCCATCCAACCTTCTACTCGATCATCCATCTATCCAGCCATCCATCACCCATCCATCCATTTTTCATCCATTCATCTAGCCACCCAACCATCCAACCATCCATGTATCCATCCATCCTCCATTCATTCAGCCATTTATTCATCCAACCATCACCCAACCATTCCTCCATCCATCCATACATCCATCCATTCATCACTATCTATCCATTCATCCATCCAAGCATCTACTCAACCAACCTTCCATCCATCCATCCCTGTCTCTTATACACATCTAGATGTGTATAAGAGACAGTCTCAGTTCACTGCAACTTCCGCCTCCCGGGTTCAAGCGATTCTCCTGCCTCAGCCTCCCGAGTACCTGGGATAACAGGTGCTCACCACCACGCCCGGTTAAGTTTTGTATTTTTAGTAGAGATGGGGTTTCACCATGTTGGTCAGGCTGGTCTGGAACTTCTGGCCTCAAGTGATCCGCCCACCTTGGCCTCCCAAAGTGCTGGGATTACAGGCATGAGCCACCGCGCCCCGCCTGTCACAGAGTCTTAAGAATGGTATGCAGCTGCCTTGCAGGGGGCTCTTTCCAGGTAAATGTGTACATTTAGGGCCATGGAGAAGAATAAGGCCAATCGGGAGACGGTAGGCACCGGTAGGGAAGGGGTTAAGCTGAATTTCCACTTTAAACCGAGGTGATGACATTGGAACAAGCCTTTGAAGGAGGTGAGAAAAAGAAAGAGCGTCTGGACCCAGGAGACAGCACAGGTGAGGGTCTGGAGGTGGGCCCGTGCCTCTCAGCTGGCTGAGTGGCAGGACCATGAGGGCTGAGTCCCAGCTCGGTTTTCCTCTGTGCTTGGGGATGGATCCCTCATGCTGCCTCCTCCCGTGTAAACTCTCTCCCAGCTGCAAGATCGACATGCCTCGCCAATGCATAGATAGGCACATTACAGAAGCAGGGACAGTTCTGTCACTCCAAGATACACAGTCAGTTATTTTTTGAGATGAAGTCTTGCTCTTTCGTCCAGGCTGGAGTGCAGTGGTGCGATCTTGGCTCGCGGCAACCTCTGCCTACCGGGTTCAAGCGATTCTCCTGCCTCAGCCTCTCGAGTAGCTGAGATTACAGGCGCACGCCATCATGCCCGGCTAATTTTTGTATTTTTAGTAGAGATGGGGTTTCATCATGTTGCCCAGGCTGGTCCTGAACTCCTGACCTCAAGTGATCTGCCCGCCTCGGCCTCCTAAAGTGCTGGGATTTACGGGTGCCTAGCCATCAGTTTTATTATATTTGTCAAACACTTGTATAGCACAGCCTCAGTGTCTGGCACGGTGCCAAGAGATCTGCACAGCTACGCCTCTCAGCCTCATGATGATCCTATGAGTCGGCACTATTATTATCTCCATCTCACCAATAAGAAAACCAACATACAGGGCACTGATGTCACTTGTCCGAGTCGAAGCTGGCGGAAGGCGGTGCTAGAACCCCGCGTCCTGGACTTCTGCTAGAGACATGAACTGGACTCAAGGATAAAACATTTTGCACCTTTCCCGGCTCATAATAAATGGTTAATAAGCAGTAGCTGTAGGCCACTAGTCCCCACGAGGGGCTGCGCATCAGAATTTCCTGGGAAATTTGTTGGTTTTTTTTTTTTTTTTGAGACGGAATCTCGCCCTGTCGCCCAGGCTGGAATGCAACGGCGCGGTCGCGGCTCACTGCAAGCTCCGCCTCCCGAGTTCAAGCAGTTCTTCTGCCTCAGCCTCCTGAGTAGCTGGGATTACAGGCACATGCCCCCACACCAGGCTAATTTTTGTATTTTTAGTAGAGCCGAGGGTGGACCATATTGGCCAGGCTCGTCTCTAACTCCTGACCTCATGATCCGCCTGCCTGGGCCTCCCAGAGTGCTGGGATTACAGGCGTGAGTCACCACGCCCGACTCCTGGGCAGTTTTCATTTTTGTTTATTTTATTTTATTTATTTATTTTTTACGTTTATTTTAATTTCTTTTTGAGATGGACTCTTAGTCTATTGCCCAGGCTGGAGTGTAATGGTGCAATCTC
>NW_012102033.1:1177436-1181474 GCF_000951045.1 Mandrillus leucophaeus
ACTTAATAAAGCTTCATTTAGGGCAGGTGTGGTGGCTCACACCTGTAATCCCAGCACTTTGGGAGGCCAAGGTGGGAGGATCACCTGAGGTCAGGAGTTCGAGACCAGCCTGGCCAACATGGTGAAACCCAGTCTCTACTAAAAATACAAAAATTAGCCAGGTGTGGTGGCAGTCGCCTGTAATCCCAGCTACTCGGGAGCCTGAGGCAGGAGAATCACTTGAACCCGGGAGGTAGAGGTTGCAGTGAGCCAAGAATGCACCACTGCACTCAAGCCTGGGTGACAGAGCAAAACTCTTGTCTTAAATATAAATAAATAAATATTACAATAGCAAAGACTTGGAACCAACCCAAATGCCCATCAGTGATAGACTGGATAAAGAAAACATGGCACATATACACTGTGGAATACTATGCAGCCATAAAAAAGAATGAGCTCATGTCCTTTGAAGGGAAATGGATGAAGCTGGAAACCATCATTCTCAGCAAACTAACAAAGAAACAGAAAACTAAACACCGCATGTTCTCACTCATAAATGGGAGTTGAACAATGAGAACACATGGACACAGGGAGGGGAACATCACACACCGGGGCCTGTTGGTGGGGGATGGGGTGAAAGGGAGGGAGAGCATTAGGACAAATACCTAATGCATATGGGGCTTAAAACCCAGATGATGGGTTGATCGATGCAGCAAACCACCATGGCACGTGTATACCTATGTAACAAACTGCGTGTTCTGCACATATATCTCAGAACTTCAAGTAAAATAAAAATAAATAAATAAATAGAAAAGAAAAATAACACAGGCTCAAAATCGAAAACCTGAAAATTGCAAAACAATGGAGGAGGAGGGACGTGCAGTCTCTCTGGAGGCCGTGGGACAGGTCAGTTGACATTTAGACATGGGCCCCCTTCGTTCCTGAATTTCCACGTCTCCGAATCTCCCTAGAGACATACGTGAACACGAACTCAGTGATGTTTACGGCAGTGTTGTTTATGTTTGTCATGGGAAAGAAGCTGGAAATAACCCAGACGACATGCGTAAAGGAAGAATTAAATAAACCAAGACACAGCCATTCTCGGACATGCGATGCAGCCAATTAAAGTGATCAAACCGAGGCTGGGTGAGGTGGTTCCCACCTGAAATCCTGGCACTCTGGGAGGCCAAGGTGAGAGGATCGCTTGAGGCCAGTAGTGGGAGACCAGCCTGGACAACATAGTGAGACTTCATCTATACAAAATTTAAAAATTAGCCAGGCATGGTGGCATGCATCTGTAGTCCCGGCTGCTACTTGGAGGTTGAGGTGGGAGGATGGCTTAAGCCCAGGAGGTCAAGGTTGCAGTGACCCATGATCTCACCACTGTATTCCAGCCTGGGCAACAGAACAAGACCCTGTCTCTACAAAATAAATGAATAAATAGGACCACGCATGGTGGCTCAGGCCTGTAATCCCAGCACTATGGGAGGTCAAGGTGGGAGGATCACCTGAGGTCAGGAGTGGGAGACCAGCCTGGACAACATAGTGAGACCTCATCACTACAAAATAAAAAAATTAGCCGGGCATAGTGGCATGCATCTGTAGTCCCAGCTACTTAGAGGCCAAGGTGGGTGGATCACCTGAGGCCAGGAGTTTGAGACCAACCAGGCTGACCAGCACAGCGAAACCCCATCTCTACTAAAAATACATAAGTCAGTAGGGTGTAGTGGCAGGTGACTGTGGTCCCAGCTACTGGTAGGGCTGAGGCATGAACATCACTTGAACCCAGAGGCAGAGATTGCAGTGAGCCAAGATCATGCCATTGCACTCCAGCCTGAGCGAGACTCTGTCTCCCCACCCCCCAAAAAATTAAAAATAAATAAATAAATATGTGGGAAAAATATACAGAAAAAAACTCTGTGAGGAGACACATCCCACAGATAAGAGTATGTCCCCCAGCAAAGAGCCACGTTTCTCCCACCAGTGATAGCATTCTGACACATCTATTTCCAGTATTTCCAGGTTTTATCTTTGTAAAATTGTGTGGTTACCATCCTGTTGTTGTCCTACCAATTTCACATGTATATATGAAAACTTACATTTACACTACGTTGATATATATAAATAAAATCCCCTCTCTCTATATATAGTGTGAGAGAGAGGAGGTGCTACTGCGTACCAGTTCCGTGGGTTTCTGCATCCGTGGATTCAACCAACAGTGAATCAAAAATATTCAGGAAAAAAAATTGTGTCTGTACTGAATGTGTAGAGACTTTTTCTTGTCATTATTGCCTAAGCAATACAGTATAACAACTGTTTACTTAGTATTTCCACTGTATTAGGCATTCCAAGCAACGCGGAGATGATTTAAAATACACGGGAGGAGGCCAGGCGCGGCGGCTCACGCCTGTAATCCCAGCACTTTGGGAGGCTAAGGTGGGTGAATCATTTGAGGTCAGGAGTTCAAGACCAGCCTGACCAACATGGTGGAACCCTGTCTCCACTAAAAGTACAAAAATTAGGCCGGGCGCGGTGGCTCACACCTGTAATCCCAGCACTTTGGGAGGCCAAGGCGGGCGGATCGCAAGATCAGGAGATCAAGACCATCCTGGCTAACACCATGAAATCCCATCTCTACTAAAAATACAAAAAAGTTAGCCAGGCGTGGTGGCGGGCGCCTGTAGTCCCAGCTACTCCAGAGGCTGAGACAGGAGAATCGCTTGAACCTGGGAGGCGGAGGTTGTGGTGAGCCAAGTAAAATAAAAATAAATAAATAAATAAATAAACAAGGCGAATATGTGCAGGTTCTATGCAAACACTATGCCATTTTATATCAGGGACTTCAGCATCCTCAGGGGCTTCTGGAACCAAATCCCCCATGGATTCCAATGGATGACCGTATATCATCTTATATCTTGCTGTATTACACATAACTTTTTTTTTTTTTTTTGAGACGGAGTCTCACTCTGTCGCCCAGGCTGGAGTGCAGTGGCGTGATCCCAGCTCACTGCAACCTCTGCCTCTGGGGTTCAAGCGATTCTCCTGCCTCAGCCCCACTAATAGCTGTGATTATAGGTGCGCACCACCACACCCAGCTAATTTATGTATTTTTAGTGGAGACGGGGTTTCTTCATGCTGGCCACGCTGGTCTCAAACTCATGACCTTAGGTGATCCACCTGCCTCGGCCTCCCAAAGTGCTGGGATTACAGGTGTGAGCCACCATGTCCAGCCCTATGTATTTCTACTTAATATACCATAAAACCTTTTTTCCATTTTAACTAAAATAATGACATGATATTCCACAATATTGCTGTTCTGTAGTTTACAAAGCCTTTCTCTAGACCTTATTATTAGAAATACATAAACTTGATGATACAAATATTAAAGCTATTTCTATTATTTTTACTGCCACAAATAATGCTATAGAGAAAATCTTCATGCATAAACTTTTGTGCACATCTTATATTATTTCCTTAGAACAGAGTCCCAGAAATGGAATTACTCGGTAAGAGTACCAAGTTGGCATCTAGAAAAGTTAAAATAATCTCCACTCATTCACACTCACGGCATCCTCGCTGGCACTGAATGTAAGCCTTTTAGAGAGCTTTGCTAATTTGGTAAGTGAAGAGTTGACTCTCATTTTCATTTATGTATTCACTCATTGAGTCCACAAATAGTTTCTGGAGCACCTGTTGTATGGCAGCCTGTGTTCTAGGTGCTGGGAGACAGCCGTGAGCAAGACTGACACACAAGCCCTGCCCTCGGGGACCTCATTCTTTTCTTTTTGAGACAGAGTTTCACTCTTGTTGCCCAGGCTGGAGTGCAATGGCATGATCTCAGCTCACCGCAACCTCCGCCTCCCGGGTTCAAGTGATTCTCCTGCCTCAGCCTCCCGAGTATCTGCGATTACAGGCATGTGCCACCATGCCCGTCTAATTTTGTATTTTTTAGTAGAGATGGTGTTTCTCCATGTTGGTCAGGCTGGTCTCGAATTCCTGACCTCATGTGATCTGCCTGCCTTGGCCTCCCAGAGTGCTGGGATTACAGGTGTGAGCCAC
>NW_012102033.1:1185654-1187104 GCF_000951045.1 Mandrillus leucophaeus
TTTGTTCTCTTTATCTCAGGTAATTCTGCCCAGTAGGTGTGAAATTAAATCAGTCAAACTTAAAGCTGTTGGAACATTACATTATTTTGAGCCTCAAGAGAAACCTAAGTGGCTTGAGTCATGCAGCCGGCAACTGAAATTTCCGCTTTTTCCCGTAAATGATGAGAAATAATGGAATGGCGTCAGAGATAAGACCCCCTCAGATCATTATCCCTCTTCCTGGAATGTTAAAAATAATCTTTCTTTGTCCGGCATGGTGGCTCACGCCTGTAATCCCAGCACTTTGGGAGGCCAAGGCAGGCAGATCACCTGAGGTCAGGAATTCAAGACCAGCCTGGCCAACATAGTGAAACCCCAACTCTACTAAAAATACAAAAATTAGCCGGGCGTGGTGGCGGGTGCCTGTGGTCCCAGCTACTCGGGAAGCTGAGGCAGGAGAATCGCTTGAACCCAGGAGGCAGAGGCTGCAGTGAGCCGAGATCACGCCACTGCACTTCAGCCTGGGCAACAGAGCGAGACTCCGTCTCAAAAACAAACGAACAAAAAAACAAAACAAAACAGAAATCTTCCTTAAAATCTAGCTAGCTACTACCAATCATATCACAGAACGTAGTGTACTGGCTTTGAATGGAACATGTTAAAGGCTGTTAAACTTCTCTGTTTCTGCCTACATAAGTGAAACTTTTTCTTCGCCACTTAAGAATGACCACATTCTTTCAGAGTCTGTGGCTGTCTCAAACTTTGTGCTTGAGTAAACTCTATTGTTTTGTTTTGGGGTTTTTTTAGAGACAGGATCTTACTCTGTGACCCAGGTTGGAGTACAGTGGCACAATCACACCTCACTGTAGCCTCGAACTCCTGGGCTCAAGCATTCCTCCTGCCTCAGCCTCTCAATAGCTGGGATCACAGGTGCCACCATGCCCAGCTAATTAAAAAAAAAAATTTATAGAGATGGGAGTCTCATTATATTGCCCAGGCTGGTCTCAAACTCTTGGACTCAAGTGATCCTCCTGCCTCGGCCTCTCAAAGTGTTTAGATTACAAGTGTGAACCACCACGTCCAGTCTTAAACTTAATTCTTAATCACATTTCCTGCTTCTCATTGTTTAAGGCAGACGTAGGTGTTATCTTCATTTCATAGATATGCAACTTGAGGGTCAGAGAAGTTGAATAACTTATCCAAAGTTACACAGCCTTGGTGGCACACTGGGATTCAAATATAAACAACCCAGGCTCTTAACCATTGGACAATTCTGTTTCTAAAAAGTCTTTTACTCTCATTTGTTATCTTATTTGATTATTTGTTTCCCTGTCAATAACTTTTTTTATAGTTTTTATTGGGTTATACTGTACAAACATAAGACAACGCGGCACCTGTAATCCCAGCTACTTGGGCGGCTGAGGCAGAACTGCTTGAACCAGGAGGCGGAGGCTGCAGTGAGCTGAGATTG
>NW_012102033.1:1188879-1190873 GCF_000951045.1 Mandrillus leucophaeus
CAGTGGCACGAGCTCGGCTCACTACAACCTCTGCCTCCTGGGTTCAAGCAATTCTCCTGCCTCAGCCTGAGTAGCTGGGATTACAGGAGTGTGCTACCAAGCCTGGCTAATTTTTATAGTTTTAGTAGAGATGCAGTTTCACCATGTTGGTCAGGCTGGTCTCGAACTCCTGACCTCGTGATCTGCCCGCCTCGGCCTCCCAAAGTGCTGGGATTACTGGCGTGAGCCACCGTGCCCGGCCGAGTTTCAGTTATTTTAACTGCATGTGATATCAACCCCAGATTGCAGCAGATAGATTCCAAGATGGCGCCCTACGATTCCTGCCACCCAGTGGTTTTTGTGTATGTAGTCTCCTTCCTATGAATCAGGTTTGGCTTATGGGATCAAAGGAATGTAACAGAAGTGACAGTAAAAGAAATCTGAGACTAGGTCACAAAAGGCATTGCAACTTCCACCATAGATAACTTGCTTTGGGGGGAAGCTGGCTGCCATGTTGTGAGGACACTCAAGCAGCTCTGTGGAGAGGAACCATCTTGCCAGCTCCAACAGGCCAGCCATGTGAACAAGCCCAGCTGGCAAATCATCCAGCCTCAGTCAAGCTTTCAGATAACCACAGCCCCAGTTGATATCTCTCTGTAACCACATGAAACACCAAACTCTGGACTCGCAGAAATCATGATATAATAAACAATGATTGTTTTGAGTTTGGAGATGATTTTTTTTAATTTAATTCAGATGAAATAAAAAATAATAAATCATTATTGTTATATGCTTCTTTACTAACATTAAATAACAAGAGCTAGCAGATCTGGCCAGGTGCAGTGGCTTATGCCTATAATCCCAGCACTTTAGTAGGCCCAGGTAGGAGGATCGCTTGAGCCCAGGAGTTTAATTAACCTGGGCAACATAGGGAGACAATGTCTCTATTTTTAAAACAAAATCAGGTTGGGTGCAGTGGCTCGCACCTGTAATCCCAGCACATTGGGAGGCCGAAGCAGGCGGATCACAAGGTAAGGAGTTCGAGACCAACCTGGCCAACATGGTGAAACCCCTTCTCTACTAAAAATACAAAAATTAGCTGGGTGTGGTGGTGCGTGGCTGTAATCCCAGCTACTCAGGAGGCTGAGGCAGGAGAATCACTTGAACCTGGGAGCCAGAGGTTGCAGTGAGCCGAGATCACACTATTGTACTCCAGCCTGAGCAATAGAGTGAGACTTCATCTCAAAAAAAAAAAAAATCTAACAGATCTAATAGCAAGTCTAGTAACTGATATTTCTTTTTCTTTTCTTTTCTTTTCTTTGAGATGGAGTTTTGCTCTTGTTGCCCAGGCTGAAGTGCAAAGGTGCGATCTTGGTTCACTGCAACCTCTGCCTCCCTCCCAGGTTCAAGGAATTCTCCTACCTCAGCCTCCCGAGTAGCTGGGATTACAGGCACGTGCCACCATGTCTGGCTAATTTTGTATTTTTAGTAGGGACAGGGTTTATCCATGTTGGTCAGGCTGGTCTCGAACTCCTGACCTCAGGCGATTCACCTGCCTCGGCCACCCAAAGTTCTGAGATTACAGGCGTGAGCCACTGCGCCCAACCTATAACTGATATTTCAAAACAGTGAGGAAGTAAAAGAATATTTCAAGAATTTGCAACAACCATGATGTGATTTGGAAATATCTGTGATTTATGTTGCTAGAATAATAAATTCCAGAATAAACAAAATCATAGGTCTTGTTAATGTTACCTATATTCATAATTGTATAAGTTATCTATTGCTGTGTAACCACTGCAAAACTTAATTGCTTAAGACAATGGTAATTATTTATTTTGTTTGTAGGTCTTCAATTTGGGTGGAGTTCAGAAGAGGCAGCTCATCTCTGATCAATGAGGCAATAACTGAGGCAGCTCCTCTGGGAGCTTTCTGATTTTATTTTTATTTTTCTATTTATATCTTCAGTGCCTCTAATAAGAAACCACTTTCTTTTTTTTTTTTTTTTTTTTTTT
>NW_012102033.1:1191043-1193482 GCF_000951045.1 Mandrillus leucophaeus
ATGGTCTCGATCTCCTGACCTCGTGATCCGCCCGTCTCGGCCTCCCAAAGTGCTGGGATTACAGGCTTGAGCCACCGCGCCCGGCCAAGAAACCACTTTCAAGACAGCTCACATGGCTGCAAGTTAGTGCTGACTGTTGGCTAGCAACTTAGTGGGGACTAAGGGCTGGGGACATCAATTTCTCTCTTTGTGGGCTTTCTCGTGGACTCTTGAGCTTCCTCACAGCATGGAGGCTGAGTTCTAAGAATTGATGCTAGCTGTTGGCTGGCAGCTCAGAGGGAATTAAGGGCTGGGTATTTCATTTCCTCTCCATGTGGGCTTCCTCAGACTCTTGGGCTTCCTCACATCATGGAAGCTGAATTGTAAGAGTGTTTGTTTTAAGAAAACAAGGCATGGCATTTTTACAACCTGGCCTCAGAAGTCACATAGAAGCACTACTGTTGAATCCTTGTTAGTTGAGGTAGTCCCTTCAGGTTCAAGGTGTAGAGACATAGTTTTCACTTCCCAATGGGGAAGTGGCAATATCTGGAAAAGCATATAGTATGGGAAATATTATTGAGGCTATCTTTGGAAAATACAATCTGCCATGAAAATAGGAAGAAATACTAGATATCAGTTAGAGCTTAGTGAAAATAAAAATGTGATTTTTCTTCTTATCTAAGGCCATAGACCCCATGAATTATATCTACAAGCCTTTTAAGGGTCCCTGGACCCCAGGCCAAGAACCTTTCGGGTGGGTTCAGTCATGAGAACTTCTGGAAGGATGGAGGAGGTGCTATCTTTCAAACAGCAGTGCTAGAGTATTCATTTGTTTGTTCAACAGATATTTATTGAGCTAGCTTCCAGATCTACAACTACAATCAAGACCAAGGTAGTTCCTGCTTGCCTGACACCAGCAGTGTAGTGGGAGTAGATATTTATAATTGCACTACTTAATTATATTACTCAATATAATATGCTAACAAAATAAGATGCTCTGAAATAAAGAAGCCAAGTTCTTTGAGAGCATATAGTAAAGGAAATAATCTAGATTGTGGTGCCAAGGAAGTAATCTCTTAAAAAAGGGACTGGTAAGCCAGGCTTGCTGGTGGATGCCTGTAGTCCCAGCTACTTGGGAGGCTGAGGTCGGAGGATTGCTTGAGCTCAGGGTTTCAAGGGTATAGTGTGCTATGATTATTCTGTGAATAGCTGCTGCATTCCAGCCTGGGCAACATAGCGAGACTCCTGTCCCTGAAAAAAAAGAAAAAGATTAACTGCTGTGCTTGGGTATGGATGTTCTACCTCACTCCAAAACCTCCCATGGCTCACCACTGCCCAGAGAATACAATCCAAGCAACTGACCTGGCATTCAAGATATTTTAGGAACAGGCGTAACTTAAAATGCAAAGCCTCCTTATTGATACCCAACATCAATTATCCACCCCTCCTCCTCTTCTCTCTCCTTCCTCCTTCCTTTTCCTTTTCTTTTTGTTTCTTTTTTTTTGAAACAGGGTTTCACTCTGTCACTCAGGCTGGAGTGCAGTGGTGCGATCTCAGCTCACTGCAACCTCCACCACCAGGGTTCAAGCAATTCTCCTGCCTCAGCCTCCCCACATAGCTGGGACTATGGGTGCGCACGACCACACCCAGCTAATTTTTGTATTTTTTTGGTAGAGACGGAGTTCTGACCTGTTGGTCAGGCTGGTCTTGAAATTCTGACATCAGGTGATCCACTCAACTCGGCCTTCCAAAGTGCAGGGATTACAGGCATGAGCCACCACGCCTGGCCACCTATCTGAATTTTAAACTGACAATTTAAAATATATGGCGGCCGGGGCCAGGCACAGTGGCTTACACCTGTAATCCCAGCAGTTTGGGAGGCCAAGGCAGGTGGATCACGAGGTCAGGAGATCAAGACCAGCCTGATCAACATGGTGGAACCCCGCCTCTACGAAAAATACAAGAATTACCCGGACTTGGTGGAGCGTCCCTGTAATCCCAGCTACTCGGGAGGCTGAGGCAGGATAATCGCTTGAACCCGGGAGGCGGAGCTTGCAGCAAGCGCAGATCAACCACGGCACTCCAGCATGGGCGACAGAGCCAGACTCCATCTCCAAAAAAAAAAAAACCGGGAGCGTTGGCTCACGCCTATAATCCCAGCACTTTGGGAGGCCCAGGAGGGTGGATCATGAGGTCAGGAGATTGAGACCATCCTGGTGAACACGGTGAAACCCCATCTCTCCTGAAAATACAAAAAAATTAGCCGGGCGTGGTGGCGGGTGCCTGTAGTCCCAGCTTCTAGGGAGGCTGAGGCAGGAGAATGGCGTTAACCCGGGAGGCGGCAGAGCTTGCAATGAGCGGAGATCGCGCCACTGCACTCCAGCCTGGGCGACAGAGTGAGACTCCGTCTCAAAAAATAAAATAAAAATAAATAAATAAATAAATAAATAAATAAAAATG
>NW_012102033.1:1193581-1195066 GCF_000951045.1 Mandrillus leucophaeus
AAAATATAAGCATACTCAGTATGTATGAATATATTTTTCTTTTCAAAAAATTTGAGGCCAGGCACAATGGTTCACGCCTGCAATCCCAACACTTTGGGGGGGGCTGAGGAGGGCAGATCGCTTGAGGTCAGGAGTTTGAGACCAGACTGACCAACATGGGGAAACACTATCTCCACTAAAAATTCAAAAAAAATTCAAACACTATCTCTACTAAAAATTCAAAAAAAAAAATTGGCACATACCTGTAGTCTCAGCTACTCAGGAGGCTGAGGCAGGAGAATCACCTGAACCTGGGAGGCAGAGGATGCAGTGCATGGAGATCATGCCACTGCAATCCAGCCTGGGTGACAGAGAGAGACTCCATTTCAAACAACAACAAAAATATTGAATGATACAGACCTCACATTTCATGTGCACCCTCAGTTTCATTACTATACTATCCTTGCACACCTTTTTCTGGGCGTGTGTGTGCATCAAAAAGCATCTTTGGGGCCAGGTGCAGTGGCTCACACCTGCAGTCCCAGCACTTTGGGAAGCAGAGGCAGGTGGATCACCTGAGGTCAGGAGCTCAGGACCAGCCCGGCCAATATGGTGAAACCTTATCTCTACTAAAATACAAAAATTAGCAGGGCGTGGTGGTGCATGCCTGTATCCCAGCAACTTAGGAAGCTGTCAGGAGAATTGCTTGAACCCAGGGAGCAGAGGTTGCAGTGAGCCAAGATTGTGCTACTACACTCCAGCCTGGGCGACAGAGCAAGCAAGAGTCAGTCACACACAGAAAAAAGGAGCTTTGGTGGGAGGCTGAGGGGGGGGTGCGGATCACGTGGTCAGGAGTTCGAGATCAGCCTGGCAGACATGGTGAAACCCTGTTTCTAATAAAAATACAAAAATTAGCTGGGCATGGTGGTGGGTGCCTGTAATCCCGTCTACTAGGGAGGCTGAGGCAGGAGAACCGCTTGAAACCAGAAGGCGGAGGTTGCAGTGAGCCAAGATTGCACCACTGTACTCCAGCCTGGGCAAAAGAGCAAAACTCCATCTCAAAAAAAAAAAAAAAGGAAAAAAAAGGCAGCTTTGGATTGTTGTTGCTTTCTGGTTTTTTTCTTATTTTTAGAGATGGGAATGGGATCTTCCTTTGTTGCCTAGGCAGGAGTGCAGTGACACGATCATAACTCACTGCCACCACAAATTCCTGGGCTCAAGGGATCCTCCTGCCTCAGTCTCCTGAGTAGCTGGAACTACAAGAAAGGTTCCCACGCCCGGCTTGTTTTCTTCTTATGTAAATTGTATCACACTATTCTCACTGTTCTGTGACTTGATTTTTTTCACTTCACATTATATCTTGGAGCTCTTGGAGCTTTCTCTTCCCAGGCCATCGTGTTCTCCCTCATTTTTTTTTTTTTTTTTGAGATGGAGTCTCACTCTGTTGCCCAGGCTGGAGTGTAGTGGAGTGATCTCGGCTCACTGCAACCTCCACCTCCTGGGTTC
>NW_012102033.1:1199321-1214884 GCF_000951045.1 Mandrillus leucophaeus
GTTAGCCAGGATGGTCTCGATCTCCTGACCTCGTGATCCGTCTGTCTTGGCCTCCCAAAGTGCTGGGATTACAGGCTTGAGCCACCGCGCCCGGCCCAGCTTCTTTCTTTTCGTCCACCCAACCGGCCTGCTGGAATGGGGGCTTGTTTTGTTTGCTGAATGGATGAATGAATGAATGAATTAGTGAATGAAGTCTGAGGCAGCATCCTGGCCTCATGGAATATTCCTCCCCCAGCCTCTCATACCCTAATGGTCCTTCAGTTTCATAAAAGAGGAGGAGGCCGTGTCCCCCCAGTCCTGCAGCCTGGTCACCCTGGTCACCCTGCTTGCACACACACTCACTTTCCCAGTGGAGACTCAACTCCTTGGCTCTGCAGACAGAGCCTCTGGCAACCTCACCTCTGCCCACTGTTGGGGCTGTCTCTCACTGTCATCCTAGCCTCATTCCTGCAGTCACACTCACTGAGACTTCTGTGTACCTGGCGCTGGGGACATAGCAGGAAACAAAAGCAAAGATCCTTGTTCTCCAGGGCTCCATGCACGAATATGCGGCCCCAAGTCAGGTGGAGCTGATTGCAATTATGAAAAATGATACAGGGACTGGCCGCGGTAACCCCAGCACTTTGGGTGGCAGAGGCTGGAGGATCACCTGAGGTCAGGAGTTCGAGACTAGTCTGGCCAACATGGTGAAACCCTATCTCTACTAAAAATAGAAAAATTAGCAGGGCTTGGTGGTGCCTGTAATCCCAGCTACTCAGGAGGCTGAGGCAGGAGAATCGCTTGAATCTGGGAGGCAGAGGTTGCAGTGAGCTGAGATTGTTCTATTGCATTCCAGCCTGGGTGACAGAGCAAGACTCTGTCTTAAAAAAAATAATAATAAAGGATGCTGGGTATTGTGGCTCACGCCTGTAATCCCAGCACTTTGGGAGGCCTAGGCAGGTGGATCACCTGAGGTCAGGAGTTTGAGACTAGACTGGCCAACATAGTGAAACCCCATCTCTACTGAAAATACAAAAATTAGTCTGGCGTGGTGGTGGGCGCCTGTAATCCCTGCTGCTTGGGAAGCTAAGGCAGGAGAATCACTTGAACCCAGGGAGTCAGAGGTTGCAATGAGCCGAGATCGCATCATTGCACTACAGCCTGGGTGACAAGAGCAAAACTAGGTCTCAAAAAAAAAAAAAAAAAAAAAAAAAGAAAGAAAAATTAAATGGGTTAAGGGACAAGAAGGGCATAAGGGTCAGGGTTGCTGCCTTGGTAGCCAAGGAAGGCATCTCTGGGGAGGCCACACGTGGGCAGAAGCCTAATTGAAACAAAGACGTCAGCCAGGTGCAGACCTGGGGAATGGGGAGTCCCCGGAGAACACAGGGCACTGAGTGCAAAGGCCCCGAAGCTGTTTCTCGCCTGTGCAGTGTTGGAGGAACAGGGAGGAGGCCAGCGTGGCTGGAAGGGAATGAACAAGGGGAAGTGTACCAGCAAGAGGGTAGACAGACTTGGAGGGGCGGATCATTTAGAGTCGTGTGGGCCATGGGGAGGATGTTGGCCTTTACTCCAAGTGAGATGGGAGCCGGGGGAGGGTTGAGAGCACAGGAGGGACATGAGCTAACTTCGGAGTTAAGAGGCTTTCCTGGCTGCTGTAGCAAGAAGAGACGATGGGGTGAGGAGCCGAGTGTGGAGGTCATCAAGGAGGCTACTGCAATAGTCCAAGGAAACAATGAGGGTGGAAGCAGAGGTGGTGAAAGGTGGCCAGATTCTGGAAATATTTTGAAAGTAGAGTCAGCTAATGGACTGGACATGGAGGTGTGGGAAAAAGACAGCCAGTCGGCGATGACTGGGAGGTTTGGGCCAGAGCCACCGCGCTGGGGAGGCGGTGGGCGGGGCAGGTGCAAGTTTCCTAAAGGTCCCAAGCGGTTCCACAGCTCCAGGTCTTTGTGCTCTCTGTGGCCCCTGCTTGGAATGCCCTCCCTGCTCAGCTCCCCACCTCCAGCCTCAGCCTCAACCCTGCTCCCAGCCACAGCTGGGCCTCAATATCATCCTCTCTGGAGGCTTCTCTGCAAGGAACCCTGGTTCAGTGCAGTGCACCCTTCTGCGTCCTCATGACAACTTTCTCTTCCTCTTCCCTGGAATGGACAGTCATAGTCCATCAGCTGGGAACTTGTGCTGAGTGGACAACACCCAAGGGACAGGAGAGTGCTCCCGGCTTGAATCAGTCATCAAATGCACCTGCAGGAAATAACCTTGTTCTTTCCTTCATTCAGCAAATTTATTGTTGTTGCTATTTTTGAAATAGAGCCTTGCTCTGTAACCCCGGCTGGAGCGCAGTGGCACCATGTCAGCTCACTGCAACCTCCACCTCCTGGGTTCAGACAATTCTCATGCCTCAGCCTCCCAAGTAGCTGGGACTACAGGTGTGCGCCGCCACACCTAGCTAATTTTTGTATTTTTTATAGAGACGAGGTTTTCCCTTGTAGGCCACGCTGGTCTTGAACTCCTGACCTCAAGGGATCCTCCCACCTTGGCCTCCCAAAGCACTGGGTTTCCATTGCAAGTTAACTTATAAACCTACTTTTATAAAAATAACTATTTGGTGGGGTGTGGTGACTCAAGCCTATAATCCTAGCACTTTGGGAGACTAAGGCGGGTGGATCACCTGAGCTCAGGAGTTCAACACCAGCCTGGGCAATACAGTGAAACCCCGTCTCTACTAAAATACAAAAAATTGGTCAGGCATAGCGGCCGGCGCCTGTAATCCCAGCTACTTGGGAGACTGAGGCAGGAGAATTGCTTGAACCGGGGAGGAGGTTGCAGTGAGCCAAGATTGCACCACTGCACTCCAGTCTAGGCGACAGAGCAAGACTCTGTCTCAAAAAAAAAAAAAAAAAAAACCAAAAGCTGGTCGCAGTGGCTCATACCTGTAAGCTCAGCACTTTGGGAGGCCGAGGCGAGTGGATCACCTGAGGTCAGGAGTTCGAGACCAGCCTGACCAACATGGTGAAACCCCGTCTCTACTAAAAATACAAAAATTTCCAGGCCTGGTATCGGGCGCCTGTAATCCCAGTTACTCAGGAGGCTGAAACAGGAGAATCACTTGAACTCGGGAGGCGGAGGTTACAGTGAGCTGAGATCACCCCCATTGCATTCCAGCCTGGGCAATGAGATGAAACTCCATCTCAAAAAAAAAAAAAAAAACCATTTTCAAAAAAAACTCAGTGTATCGCGTGGCATTGTGTCATTTGGAAATTTTTTTTTTTTTTTTTTTTGGACAGCGTTCCACTCTGTCGCTCTGTGGCCAGGCTGGTCTCAAACTCCTGACCTCAAGTGATCCACTGGCGTCGACCTTCCAAAGTGCTGGGATTACAGGCATGAGCCACTGCACCCAGCCGCACATCTCTTTAATGTCTGGCTGGATCCTTGCATCTGTGTCTGTCTTCAGTGCCGCCATTCATTACATGTTGGGCAACTTCTGGAAACTTCCACTGTCCACTCATGAGCGAACGAGAATAAAAAAGGCAGTTAACATCTCAGGAGGGTAATATACAAATAATTTCGACCTCATGGATCCCTTGAAAGGGTCTCAGGGACTCCTAGGGAACTCTGAACCATGCTTTGAGAACCACCGACATGTAGTTTCAGTTATTTGAAATCAATAAAGTGCCAAAAAGGAAAAAGTATTAGGATAAATTTGGTGATAAAACTGACCCAAACAGACTCATAATCTTTTTCTTTTTCTTTTTCTTTTTTTTTTTTTTTTTGAGGCAGTCTCGCTCTGTCGCCGTCTGGAGTGCAGTGGCACAATCTCAGCTCAGTGAAAACTCCACCACCCAGGTTCAAACGATTCTCCTGCCTCAGTCTCCCGATTACAGGCGTGAGCCACTGCGCCCAGCCGATTTTTCAGATTTTAAACAAGGTCACAGGAGTATCTACTGCTTCTGTTGAACAACCCCAGAGGGGCTTGGCAGCCAACCTGTCATCCAACACTGGAGTATTTCCATGGTGAGACTTAGTTAGGAACAATCTCACCTTACAAAAGAAACAATTTAAGAGTGTGAAGCCTGGGCTAGGTGTGGTGGCTCACACCGCTAATCTCAGCACTTTGGGAGGCCAAGGGGGGTGGATCACATGAGACCCGGAGTTCGAGACCAGCCTGGCCCACGTGGTGAAACCCTGTCTCTACTAAAAGTACAAAATTATCCGAGCGTGGTGGCACACACCTGTAATCCCAGCTACTAGAGAGGCTGAGGCAGAAGAATTGCTTGAGCCCAGGGGGCAGAGGTTGCAGTGAGTAGAGATAATGCCACGGCACAGCCTAGGCAACAGAACCAGACTCCGTCTCAAAGAAAAAAAAAAAGAAAAGAAAGAAAAGTTTCATATATGGGCCATGCACAGTGGCTCAGGCTTGTAATCCCAGTACTTTGGGAGTCTGAGGGAGGTAGATTGTTTGAGGCCAGGAGTTTGAGACCAGCCTGGGCAACACAAGGAGACTCCCCATCTCTACAAAAATAAAATTTTAAAAATTAGCCTGGTGTGGTGGCATGCACCTGTAGTCCCAGCTACTCCAGAGGCTGAGGTGGGAGGATTGCTTGAGCCCAGGAGTTTGAGGCTGCAGTGAGCTATGATTGCACCGCTGCACTCCAGCCTGGGCAACAGAGCAACACCCTGGCTCAACAACAACAACAAAAAGTTTCATACATTAACATTTCCTTTATACTGAGCATGCAGTCTGCTATGGAGTTCTAGTTTATTCTATTCCATTTTTCTTTTCTTTTTTTCTTTCCTTACTTTTTTTTTTTGAGACAGAGTGTTACTCTGTCACCAGGCTGGTGTGCAGTGGCGTGGCAATCTTGGCCCACTGCAACCTCTGCCTCCCGGGTTCAAGAGATTCTCCTGCCTCAGCCTCCTGAGTAGCTGGGACTACAGGCAACTGCCACCATGCCCGGCTAATTTTCGTATTTTTAATAGAGACGAGGTTTCACCATGTTGGCCAGGATGCTTTCGATCTCTTGATCTCGTGATCCGCCCTCTTCAACCTCCCAAAGTGCTGGGATTACAGGCGTGAGCCATCACGCCCGGCCTCCATAAAAAAAAAAAAAAAAAAAAAATTGCTGATTGCCACGGAGTATTTTTTGTCTTTCTTTCTTTTCAGAGAGTGACTTTGTTTCTGAGACCACCGAGGATCTTGATATCACCCCTGCTAATGGCTGGGCGCTCACAGTTTGAAAAGCTCTAGGGAACCCCCTGTTACTCCCCAGACAAGACCCACTCCATCCCCACCCTGACTCAGAGGTGCCTGGCAGTGCTTAAGCCCTAATGTGCAATTATTCCACTCGTGGCTGCTTTCCTTGAATCCTCGAGACTTCCAGAAGTTGAGGGAACACGTCTCGCTTGCTTCCTGCTGCGGCCCCAGCTTCTGGCCCAGCGCCTGCCTAATCACATAGTGGGTGCCTAATAAACGTTTGTTGAGTGAATATATGAACAAGCGAGCTGGGGCCAGAGTCAGGACTGCAGCCCCGCTTGTGCCACTCCCTAGGACTCGATAATTCTGCTCACGTCACTTCCAAAGACCCATGCAGCGGACCCTCCCTCGGCTTCTGCTACCCGCATCCAGCCGCTGCTTAACCTGAGCCTCCTTACTGGGTTGAGCAGGACTACATTTCCTACAAGTCTCAAGGCCAGGACTACACTTCCCATAAGCCTCTGCTTCCGCCAGGTTCTGTGCCCTTCAGCCACCGGGGCAGCAAATTGCGTCTTTTCTCACTCCCCGCCCCCCGATTGCATCCCCTCCACCCTGCAGCCCTTCCGTGCGCCCCCTCCCTCCCGTGATGAACCTGCCTCAGTTTCTCCAATGAGACACCCCGAGGGCAGCCCCTTCCCTCTTCCCCTGAGCCCCCAGATGAGGAGGGCTGCGCTCTGCGGGGAGTGTGCACTGCCCGGCCGGTGTGCGCCACGGCTGCGCGTTTTGGTGGAAAGCCCTGGGCCCCTGCTGGGGGGTTGGGGTGGGGGGGCTGGGTCGCCTGCGCCGAGTGTTGCTGAGGCTGCGTCTTGGGTGCGCAGCTCCGGCCCAGCCTCACCCAGGGGAACGCCTCGCAGGTGCTCACGGACGATGGAGAGGTCCGCGCCCAGGGTGGGAGTCCGCGCTTCCGGGTGTGTCTGCAGCTCGGGGCGCTGGAGGGTGGGATGTGACCCCGAGACGGCGGCGGCCTGGCACGTGATGTATGTGTGTCCTTGTCTGATGTGTCGGTGTCCCCGATGGACCGGGTTCCAGTCCCAGCTTTGCCACTTCCCGGCTTGTGTGCCTTGGGGCAGGTGACTACCCCGCGCTGTGCCTCAGTTGCCTCATCTGTACAATGGGCATGATTTAAAAATACCTGTCTCAGGGCGGTTATGAGGATTGCAAGGTAATTCTGTACGTGTAAAACGCTGCGGACGATACCTGGCACAGACTAAATACTCCTAAGAATAAATACATTAAATAAACTATGATCATGTATCTTTTGTATGAGGCAAGTGCTGTGGTTGTGTAATGTCTGCGAAACCTCACGGGAAACGTGGGTATTTGCGATCCGTGTGTCTGTGCGCGTGTCTGTGTCTGTGTTGTGGGTGTGTGAATCTTTGTATGTGTTATGTGTGCCCGTGCGTGTTTCTGCATGTGATGTGTGACTGTGGTGGGGTTCTGTGTCTTTGTAACCTTGTGTGAAAGGTGTGTGTATTTGTGATGTGTGTGTCCAAGTCTGTTTAGGTATGTGATACATGCATCTCTGTGTGTCTGTGTATTTGATCTGTGTGCCTATGTCTGTGTTTATGTATAGTGTGTGACTGTGTATATGTGCATGTTATATATGTGTCTGTGTATATCAGTGTGTGGTGTATTTATGTGCATTTTTGCATGTGATTTATGTAGCCCTGTGTGTATGAGTTGTGTGTGCCTGTATGCATGTGTAGGTAATGTGTCTGTATATATCCATGTGTGTGAAGTGTGTGTCCGTGTGAATGATGCATGTTACATGTCCATATATATGCATGTGTTACGTTTCTGTGTACTCACGTATGTGATGTGCCTGTCTCTGTGTAGCTGCTGGGTCCGTGTCTATGTTAGTTCATATGATGTATGTGTCTGCGTGTGTCCATGCAATTGCTGTCTGTGCATGTCCATGTGACATGCATGTATGTGATACTTGTGTCTGTGGGTATTCTTTGTTGCTCATTTGTCTAGGGGTTCTCTGCGTGGCTGTGACTATGAGTGTCAGCATGTCACAGTGGTGTCCGTGGGGATCTTTGTGCTGTGTGCGTCTGTGGATTTGGGGCTTTACTTTGTCTGGGGCATGTGTGGGTCTTTGTGATGCTTTGACGTTCCTGCGTGGCCGGGTGCATCTGTGCTGGAAGCCGGCCTGCCTGTGCGTTTCCAGTGCGGTCCCTGCGTCTTTGTGTGTGACGTGTACGTGTCCCCGTCTGCTGATGGCTGTCCACCTTTGTATGTGATGCGCTTGTCTATGAGGGTCCCTGCGACGTGTGTCAGCTGTGTGTGGGCTGCGCGTGCCTGACATCTGCATCTTGGCGTGTAGCACATGTGTCCATGCTGGTGGCATGTCACAGCGGTGTCCGGGCCAGGCACCCGTGGGCCCTGCCCCCCTTCCCCCTCCCCGCCGCAAGCGTGTGCCAGTCCCTGTCTGTCCCTCCCCCTCCCATTTCCTCCCCTCCCTCCTGGCAGCCAATGCTACGGGGGAGCCAGTTGCCATGACGACGCTCCATCCTCCCTCCTCCCACCCTTCCTGTGACAGGCTCTCTGCTCCCCCAATCCTGGCTGCCCTCGGGGGCGGGGCCCTCTTTCTCGCCCCCCCCATCCTACCCTCGGCTCCCCAGCTCCTCTCCTCTGTCCGCCTCTCCATCCCTTCATCCGTCTGTCCCTTCAAAGAGGGGGAGGGGGGTACCTGAGCCAGCAAGCAGCCCCTCCCTCCCCCTGTCCTGCGTCTCCTGCCCCTCTCCTGGGCCGGGAGGAGGCCAGGGTCGCGCGGGTCCCCATGGCTGGGGGCTGAGGGCCCGCCCCCCCCTCCTCCCCAGCCGCCACCACCTCCACCTCCCTGCCATCCTCGACAAGATGCCTGCCCCCGGCGCCCTCATCCTCCTTGCGGCCGTCTCCGCCTCCGGCTGCCTGGCGTCCCCGGCCCACCCCGGTGAGTCTGTCGGGCCATCCGTCTGTCCAGCGGCCCCCACCCGCGCGGCGGCCTCGCTGTCTTCCCAGGGGTCTGTCTGCAGGTCCTGCCCCGTCACCTGGTGCGCGTCTTCCCGCAGCCCAGCCGGGCCCGGAGCGACGGGGACGGTGCCTCTGTCAGCAGGGCCTGTGGGAGGGAGGCTGGGGGCTGGGTGGGGAGGGGGCTCCGTTTGGGCAACATGTGTGTATGCGTGCACGCATGTGTTTGTGCTGGTGTGTGCAGGAAGCCGGGGAAGGATAGGGCCTCTGGGAGAATTGGGGGCAGAGGACAGGAATACTATTTCTAAGGGGGACACAACACGAGAGGCTGTCTCTGGCTTCTGGGGAGACCCAGGGCTTGCGGAGTTCCCTTCTTTGGGTCTCGGGCTGGGGATAGAGGACATCGGTGTGCGCCAAGCGTCCCTAAAAGAGACAGATCTCAACCCCACAAACTGGGGGGTTCCAGCATGGGGCAAGAATCCTCTCCCAGCCTGCAGCTTAGAGCTCGTCCTCCTCCCCAATGAGGGGTAATGAGGCTGTCCATGGGAGCGTATTTTAAATTCTGCAAGCTCCAGGCTTCACTATTACTCCTCTTTCCTTCAGCCCTCACTGGAATTCATCCAAGCCTGGGGTGAGGGGATGGGGTGGGGTGAGGTGGGGGGGTCCCAGTTTGGGACCAGAGGAGAGACCCCACCCCCAATCCAACCACTTGGGAAGGCCCCAAACTACAACTCCCACAATGCCTTGGGCCACTCTGCACCTCTACCAAGGGACCCTGGTCGCAGAGCATCATGGGAGTTGTAGTCCAAGATGTGCCGGGACGGGAGGGGGCATGATTCCGGTATCCAGGGACTTGAAGCTGGGACCCCAGCCCAGCCCTGTGCCCGCAGATGGATTCGCCCTGGGCCGGGCTCCTCTGGCTCCTCCCTACGCTGTGGTCCTCATTTCCTGCTCCGGCCTGCTGGCCTTCATCTTCCTCCTCCTCACCTGTCTGTGCTGCAAACGGGGCGATGTCGGCTTCAAGGTGAGGTGCATGAGGGGATTCAACCTGGGGAGGAAGACTCCAGCAAGGCCTTTACCCCCAACACAGGTGGTTGGTGGGGAGAGGGGGGCAGTAAATCCGAGAGCACCTTCTAGCTTGAAGCTATGGCAAGATCTGGAGCCTTGGGATGGAGAAAGAGGGGGATGGAAATTGGGTTGGGACTGGGAGACAGTTACAAAAATGAAGGGGAGACAAACGTAAGAGAAAGACGATGGCGTGTCTCTCAGCCCTGCGTTCTCCAACTCCTCCTCGCCTCTCTCGGCCCCAGGAGTTTGAGAACCCTGAAGGGGAGGACTGCTCCGGGGAGTACACTCCCCCTGCGGAGGAGACCTCCTCCTCACAGTCGCTGCCTGATGTCTACATTCTCCCACTGGCTGAGGTCTCCTTGCCAATGCCTGCCCCGCAGCCTTCACACTCAGGTACTGCCCCACGCCATGACCGGAATCCCATGGTGTCCCGGGAAAGGCCAGAAGATGTTGAGTGTCTTCCTTTAGGGGCTGGGGCGGTTGAGACCAGGGGCAGCCAACGGGAAAGGCATAGGTGGGAGCCCCGGAATCCTGGAAGCAGCCTATGGGAAGGCAGACAAAGATCATCTTGGTGGTAGCCATTGCTTAATCCAAAACCAGATTTGGGGATTCTTGTGGGGCAAGCAGTGGTGAGATTAGCATAGAGCACAGTCTCAGAGGCAACCAATGGGAGGCTGAAATCACATCATAGGAGCTTGGGATGCCAAAGGGAAGGACTGATTGGATGCTGGAGTCTTGTGAGCAGCCAATGAGGAAGCTGAGATTCTGACATGGAATGTGGGTGGCAGCCAATGAAAAGAGAGTGATGTCTGCTCTGACCCCAGTCCCCACTGACTTGGGGTGTGTTGGTGGCACTCGGGAGGGGGGAGAGGCTCAGGGGCTTTCCCCTCTTGCCCTCCCCAGACATGACCACCCCCCTGGGCCTTAGCCGCCAGCACCTCAGCTACCTGCAGGAGATTGGGAGTGGCTGGTTTGGGAAGGTGAGTGGGCTGGGGAGGGGAGGCAGGGCTCCATGGATCCGAGCTGTCCTCCTGTTCTGTGTCCACACCCCTGCTCTCACCACTTCTCATCTATCCCTCGCCTCCTCCCCGTGCCCCCTCAGCCTCCCATTCCCCCTCCGTCCACCTCTCACCGGCTCCCACCCGCCCCATCCCCGACATCTGTCAGTCAGCGCCTCCCTCCTCACTCCATTGACCACTCCGCCGCGCCACCCGGCTCTCCACGCGTCCGTCCGTCTGTCCATCCTTCCATCCGTCCCTGCGTCCATCGGATTCTGGGCCCGTGAGTGTCTCACCCCATGTCTGGTGTGGGTCAAGGGTGGTGGGATGTGGAGGGAAAAGCTGGGAAGGAGCCGGGGGTTGGGAGCTGTGTGGTGGAGTGGAGCTGGTCCCAGGGGACGGGGCTGGGGAACTGGCACTCGCTGACTCCTGGGTTCCCCTTGACCAGGTGATCCTGGGAGAGATTTTCTCCGACTACACCCCTGCCCAGGTGGTGGTGAAGGAGCTCCGAGCCAGCGCAGGGCCCCTGGAGCAACGCAAGTTCATCTCCGAAGCCCAGCCCTACAGGTACTGGGGGTTTTTCAGTGGGTGTGTGCCTTGTTGAGGTGACATTCAGGAGTGGAAGGAGCGCTGTATGGGTCAAACGTGGAATCTACCTCTTCCCAGCTGTGCAGCTCTGGCAGGAGAACTTCCCTCCCTGAACCTCAGGTTCTTCCTCTGGACCGAGCTAAGGGTGGGAAATGAGAGGCAGGATGGTGGAGGAGGCGGGAGCACAGGAGCTGAGCTAGAGGCCTGTTCCTCTCCCCTCTGAACCTCCGGATCTTCATCTGGAAAGTCAGTCCAAGAAGCCCTAGTGTCCTCATGAAGTGGGCAGCTGAGAGGATGTGAGATTCCCATGTTCAATGTTGGGTACCGGCTGGTGCTTCCCTTCCCCAGGCCACAGACTAGGTTCCTGAGCAGGCCACTGTGGAGCTCCATCCCTGCCCTGCTTGGTCTGTACTCCACTCTCAGTGCTTCTAGGATGGTGTCTAGGTAAACACTTGCCAGATACATTCCTTGTGAAGTAGCGAGTTCCCTGTCTTGGAAAGGGTGTGTTCGCAGAGACCCCTTATCAGAGCAGTTGTAAAGGTGGGCTTTACCCTGAGAAACACATCGGGTTTTGGCACTCCCTTGCTCCAAAACCTTCCATGGCTCCCAACTGCCTACAGGACACATCTGCTCCTCCTGACAGCCCACAGGCCCTGCAGAGTCTGACACAGTCCCCTTCCTTCCATTGTTCCCCTCACCCCAGCCACCCTGGCCTCCCCACGGACCCTCCCCACGGAAGCCTCTTCCCTGCCCCAGCGCATTGCTGCTTGCTATATCCTTTCTCTAGAATGTCACTCCCTGCACACCCCTAGGTGTGGATGGGGACCCTTCCCTTCCTCAGGCCTCAGCTCAGAGACACCTTCCCTTACTCCTCTCCTCCTTCCAAAGAGGGGCCTGGGATGCTCCACCCCGTCATGGTGTGTGTTTTCTTCATAACCCGTACCCCAGGTTGTCACTGTATCATCTGCTTACTTGCTTATTGCCTGTCTCTCCCTAAACCTGTGCCAGCAACCACTGGCCACATATGCCTATTACATTTAAGCTAAGATGGGCAAGGTGGTATACGCCTGTAGTCCCAGCATTTTGGGAGGCCAAGGTGGGAGGATCACTTGAGGCCAGAAATTGGAGGATGCAGTGAGCTATGGCTGTACCACTGCACTCCCACCTGGGTGACAGAGCAAGACCCTGTCTCTATTATATAAATAAATACATAAAATGTAAGCTAATTAAAATGCAATCAAATTAAAAACACATTTCCTCAGCTACCCTCATCATATCTCAAGTGCTCGATAGCCACCTGTAGCCAGTGGCACCCCTGGTAGGCAGGGCTGGTCCAGAACATTCCCACCTTCGCAAAGCTCTGTTGGACAGTGCAGGTCTCTACTAGCAGCAGCTCGGGGTCCATCTCGTTACCCCAGCACAAGTGCTGTTGGCTCTCTGTAGACGTTTGCTGAGCAAGCCACAGACCCGAGATGAAATCCCAACATTCCCATCATTACCAGCTGTGTGACCCTAGGCAAGTCACTTCACCTCTCTGAGCCTCTGTTTCCACCTGGATCAAATGGGGATCATCATCCTGCCTAGCAGGTTGCTGGGAGGATTTGACAGCAGAGCGGCCGGCCTTGGCCAGATTTGTGGGTGTACAGTGAATCCTGGCTTCCTCCTACAACAGCCGCCCCAAGTGCCGGGAACTCCAGCCACTGTTTAAGCCTCATGCATGGCAGGAGCCTTGTGAACACTTTGTCGGGCCGGGTACAGTGGCTTTGTCAGGCTGGGCGCGGTGGCTCACGCCTGTAATCCTAGCATTTTGGGAGGCTGAGGTGGGCAGATTGCCTGAGCTCAGGAGTTGGAGACCAGCCTGGGTGAAACCCCATCTCTACAAAAATACAAAAAAATTGGCCAGGCACAGTGGCTCACACCTGTAATCCCAGCACTTTGGGAGGCTGAAGCAGGCAGATCATGAGGTCAGGAGTTCGAGACCAGCCTGGCCAACCTGGTGAAACCCTGTCTCTACTAAAAATGCAAACATTAGCCAGGTGTGGTAGGCGGGCACCTGTAATCCCAGCGACTCGGGAGGCTGGGGCAGGAGAATCATTTGAACCCAGGAGGTGGAGGTTGCAGTGAGCCGAGATCACTCCACCACATTCCAGCCTGGGAGACAGAGCGAGAAAACAACAATAACAACAGCACTGTTGCACAATTCTTCCGCCAAGCAGGAGCAAGAGACCCTGTTCTCCTGGGAAGGACACACAGCATAAACAGCAGAGCCGTGGTTACACACAGGCAGTAGACGGCTGGGTACCGGGCAGCGGCCCCACAGCACACAAGTGGCTCTGCCTCCCGCCAGGCACCCAGTAGGAAAATAACTAGTAAGTTACTGTGCACCTACTCCTGGCCAGACCCTGGGCTGCAAGCCTGAAATATTCTCTTCCTCCTGTAGACTACCAAGCCAGTCCTTCTCTCCGCATGTGTTTATTCAGCATCTACTAGCCTAGGCACGGGGGACACAGGCAGGAAGACACACCAAATTCTCATCCTAGGAAAGCTCACCCCCTAGTGGAAAAGGCACACAACAGATAAATAAAGAGAGACTTTTTTTCCCCTGCAAGGCTCACTTTAGCCTTGAGCTCCTGGGCTCAAGTGATCCTCCTGCCTCAGCCTCCTGCATAGCCACCAGGCCTGGCTAACTTTTATTTTTATTTATTTATTTATTTGTCTTTTTTTTTTTTTTTTTCCCCCCAGATGAAGTCTTGCTTTGTTGCCCAGGCTGGCATTCAGTGGTACAATCTCAGCTCACTGCAACCTCTGCCTCCCGGGTTCAAGCAATTCTCCTGCCTCAGCCTCCCGAGTAGCTGGGATTACAGGCACCCACCACCACATCTGGCTAATTTTTTGTATTTTTAGTAGAGACGGGGTTTCACCACGTTGGCCAGGCTGGTCTCGAACACCTGACGTCAGGTGATCCACCCACCTTGGCCTCCCAAAATGTTGGGATTACAGGTATTTTTGTTTTGTTTTGTTTTGATTTTGAGACAGAATTTCACTCTTGTTGCCCAGGCTGGAGTGCAATGGCACGGCCTCAGCTCACTGCAACCTCCACCTCCCGCGTGCAAGCAATTCTCCTGCCTCAGCCTCCCAAGTAGCTGGGATTACAGGCATGCAGCACCACACTTGGCTAATTTTGTATTTCTAGTAGAGACGGGGTTTCTCCATGTTGATGAGGCTGGTCTCGAACTCCCGACCTGAAGTGATCCACCCGCCTCGGTCCCCCAAAGTGCAGGGACTACAGGTGTGAGCCACTGCGCCCGGCCTCTTTTTTTTTTTTTTAATTGTACAGATGGATTTTCACTATGTTGCCTCAGCTGGTCTCAAATTTCTAGGTTCAAGCCATCCTCCTGCCTCGGCCTCCCAGAGTGCCAAGATTTCAGGTGAGAGCCACCATGCCAAGCCATAAACCCATTTTAAAAAGAGAAACTGTCAGCCGGGCGCGGTGGCTCACACCTGTAATCCCAGCACTTTGGGAGGCCGAGGCAGGCAGATTGCCTGAGGTCAGGAGTTCAAGGCCAACCTGGTCAACATGGTGAAATCCCATCTCTAATAAAAATACAAAAATTAGCCAGGCATGGTGGCACATGACTGTAATCCCAGCTACCCAGGAGGATGAGGCAGGAGAATTGCTTGAGCCTGAGAGACGGAGGCTGCAGTGAGCCAAGATTGTGCCACTGCACTCCAGTCTGGGCGACAGAGCAAGACTCTGTCTCAAAAAAAAAAAAAAAAAAAAAGAGAAAGAGAGAGAGAGAAACTGTCAGAGAATGACAAGTACCATGAGGAATTGAGGCAATATGTGACAGAGACAGGGCCCACTTTGGACAGCACCATCAGGGAGGCTGGGTTGATCTGGAGGAGCTGGCCATGCAAAGCACCATGGGAAGTGCAATCCAGACAGAGGGAACAGCAGATGCAAAGGATGTAGGACAGGAAGAAGCTCAAGGAGAGTGAATATCCCTGGAAATACAGTTAGAATGCAGGGTGAAGGCTGGGCACGGTGGCTCATGCCTGTAATCCCAGCACTTTGGGAGGCCGAGGTGGGCAGATCACTTAAGGTCAGGAGTTCAAGACCAGCCTGGCCAACATGGTGAAATCCCGTATCTACTAAAAATACAAAAATTAGCTGAGTGTGGTAGCGTGCACCTATAATCCCAACTACGCGGGAGGCTGAGGCAGGAGAATCACTTGAACCTGGGAGGCAGAGGTTGCAGTGAGCCGAGATTACACCGCTGTACTCCAGACTGGGTGAAACAGCAAGACTCTGTCTCAAAAAAAAAAAAAAAAAAAAAAAAAAAAAAAATGCAGGGTGAAAATAAAATCAAATAACATGTTGCCATTAAAACAGCAGTAATTGCTAGGATCTCAGCACATACCAGCTTTTCTCAGATCTCATGAAATTCCTCGGAGGAAGTTGCTGTCTCTGTCCCCCTTTTACAGATGAGGGAAACTGAGGCAGGGAGCAGCGAAGTGACTTGCCTGAGATGACACACCTAGGAAAGTGGGAGTCAGGGTTCAAACCCCCCGAGTCTGACTCTTTCCCACAGCGTGAGGGTAAAGGGGCGGTATTCAACCTGGCACTGGGGAGCAGCGAAGCTTCCAGGGGAGATGATGTTGAGGCAGAGGCCCGGGGGTGCCAAGAGAACTCTGATCAGAGGAGGGCGTTCTGCAGAGAGAGAACC
>NW_012102033.1:1214934-1218155 GCF_000951045.1 Mandrillus leucophaeus
GGTACAATCTCAGCTCACTGCAACCTCTGCCTCCCGGGTTCAAGCAATTCTCCTGCCTCAGCCTCCCGAGTAGCTGGGATTACAGGCACCCACCACCACATCTGGCTAATTTTTTGTATTTTTAGTAGAGACGGGGTTTCACCACGTTGGCCAGGCTGGTCTCGAACACCTGACGTCAGGTGATCCACCCACCTTGGCCTCCCAAAATGTTGGGATTACAGGTATTTTTGTTTTGTTTTGTTTTGATTTTGAGACAGAATTTCACTCTTGTTGCCCAGGCTGGAGTGCAATGGCACGGCCTCAGCTCACTGCAACCTCCACCTCCCGCGTGCAAGCAATTCTCCTGCCTCAGCCTCCCAAGTAGCTGGGATTACAGGCATGCAGCACCACACTTGGCTAATTTTGTATTTCTAGTAGAGACGGGGTTTCTCCATGTTGATGAGGCTGGTCTCGAACTCCCGACCTGAAGTGATCCACCCGCCTCGGTCCCCCAAAGTGCAGGGACTACAGGTGTGAGCCACTGCGCCCGGCCTCTTTTTTTTTTTTTTAATTGTACAGATGGATTTTCACTATGTTGCCTCAGCTGGTCTCAAATTTCTAGGTTCAAGCCATCCTCCTGCCTCGGCCTCCCAGAGTGCCAAGATTTCAGGTGAGAGCCACCATGCCAAGCCATAAACCCATTTTAAAAAGAGAAACTGTCAGCCGGGCGCGGTGGCTCACACCTGTAATCCCAGCACTTTGGGAGGCCGAGGCAGGCAGATTGCCTGAGGTCAGGAGTTCAAGGCCAACCTGGTCAACATGGTGAAATCCCATCTCTAATAAAAATACAAAAATTAGCCAGGCATGGTGGCACATGACTGTAATCCCAGCTACCCAGGAGGATGAGGCAGGAGAATTGCTTGAGCCTGAGAGACGGAGGCTGCAGTGAGCCAAGATTGTGCCACTGCACTCCAGTCTGGGCGACAGAGCAAGACTCTGTCTCAAAAAAAAAAAAAAAAAAAAAGAGAAAGAGAGAGAGAGAAACTGTCAGAGAATGACAAGTACCATGAGGAATTGAGGCAATATGTGACAGAGACAGGGCCCACTTTGGACAGCACCATCAGGGAGGCTGGGTTGATCTGGAGGAGCTGGCCATGCAAAGCACCATGGGAAGTGCAATCCAGACAGAGGGAACAGCAGATGCAAAGGATGTAGGACAGGAAGAAGCTCAAGGAGAGTGAATATCCCTGGAAATACAGTTAGAATGCAGGGTGAAGGCTGGGCACGGTGGCTCATGCCTGTAATCCCAGCACTTTGGGAGGCCGAGGTGGGCAGATCACTTAAGGTCAGGAGTTCAAGACCAGCCTGGCCAACATGGTGAAATCCCGTATCTACTAAAAATACAAAAATTAGCTGAGTGTGGTAGCGTGCACCTATAATCCCAACTACGCGGGAGGCTGAGGCAGGAGAATCACTTGAACCTGGGAGGCAGAGGTTGCAGTGAGCCGAGATTACACCGCTGTACTCCAGACTGGGTGAAACAGCAAGACTCTGTCTCAAAAAAAAAAAAAAAAAAAAAAAAAAAAAAAATGCAGGGTGAAAATAAAATCAAATAACATGTTGCCATTAAAACAGCAGTAATTGCTAGGATCTCAGCACATACCAGCTTTTCTCAGATCTCATGAAATTCCTCGGAGGAAGTTGCTGTCTCTGTCCCCCTTTTACAGATGAGGGAAACTGAGGCAGGGAGCAGCGAAGTGACTTGCCTGAGATGACACACCTAGGAAAGTGGGAGTCAGGGTTCAAACCCCCCGAGTCTGACTCTTTCCCACAGCGTGAGGGTAAAGGGGCGGTATTCAACCTGGCACTGGGGAGCAGCGAAGCTTCCAGGGGAGATGATGTTGAGGCAGAGGCCCGGGGGTGCCAAGAGAACTCTGATCAGAGGAGGGCGTTCTGCAGAGAGAGAACCATAGGTGCAGGCAGGGCATGGTGGCTCACGCCTGTAATCCCAGCACTTTGGGAGGCTGAGGTGGGCAGATCACTTAAGGTCAGGAGTTCGAGACTAACCTGGCCAACATGGTGAAACCCCGTATCTACTAAAAATACAAAAATTAGCCGGGCTTGGTGGCGTGCACCTATAATCCCAACTACTCGGGAGGCTGAGGCAGGAGAATCGCTTGAACCCGGGAGGTGGAGGTTGCAGTGAACTGAGATCACTCCATTGCACTCCAGCCTGAGTGACAAGAACGAAACTCTGTCTCAAAAAAGAAAGAAAGAAGAAAGAAAGAAAAAAAAAGAAAAGAAAAGAAAAGAGAGAGACAGAAAACTGTGGGTACAAAGGCCCGGGCCTAAGCAAGGGCCTGCAGGTTTGGGAAAATCCACATAGGATAAAGCTGACTCCTGGGCCAGCCTGAGGGGCAGGAGGAATCAAAAAGCTGGTGCTCTATCCTGGGGTGCTGGGGAGCGACAGAGGGTTGTGTGCGGTGAAAAGCAGGTCAGGGGCAAAGGCAAGGGTAGAGACTGGAGCCAGGAAGACCAGGAGGAGGCTGTGGGGATGAGGAGGAGAAGACTGAGAAGAGTTGGGGGCAGGAATGAAGGTGGAGGTGAGGTGTGAGGAGGAAGAAGAGGTAAAGGGGTCCCTGGGGATCTGGCCCCAGGAGCAGGTCAGTGAGGGCCATCCAGAGATGGGGAGCTGGGGAAGGACTGGGGTGCAGTCAAGGAGAGAGACTCTGAGGTGAGGAAACAGATCAAAAAGGTAAGAGTGGGCCGGGCTCAGTGGCTCACACCTGTAATCCCAGCACTTTGGGAGGCTGAGGGTGGATCGCTTGAGGTCAGGGGTTCGAGACCAGCCTGGCCAACATGGTGAAATCCCGTCTTTACTAAAAATACAAAAATGAGCCAGGCGTGGTGGCGCATGCCTGTAATCCTGGCTGCTCAGGAGGCTGAGGCAGGATACCAGCCTGGGCAACAGAGCGAGACACCATCTCAAAACAACAACAGCAACAAAAAAAGGGTGGAGGCAGCAGTTTGGCTGTGCTGGGAGGTTGGGGCTGGATGAAGAGGAAGGGGCTGTCTTCCCAACCCAGCCGCCTCCTCACTCCACAGGAGCCTGCAGCACCCCAATGTCCTCCAGTGCCTGGGTCTGTGTGTGGAGACACTGCCGTTTCTGCTGATTATGGAGTTCTGTCAACTGGTGAGGGTCTTGGGGGGTTGGGGAAGGGCAGAGGGGAGAGCTGGACGGG
>NW_012102033.1:1218948-1220425 GCF_000951045.1 Mandrillus leucophaeus
GTCAGGGGAGGAGGAGGGATCAGGAGGGGGAGGGGCCATGATAGGAGGAGGGGCCAGGAGAGGAACGGAAGGAGCCCGGGGATCGGGGGGAGGCAGGGTCACGTGACGAGGAGAGGGGCCGGGAGAGGAGGGGGAGGTGTCAACAGAGAAGTAGGAGAAGCCAGAAGGGTCAGATGAAGAAGAGGAGCCAGTGCAGAGGAAAAGGAGAGGAGACTTGGAAGAACCAGGGATGGGGAGAAGACAAGACAGCAGGGGAGAATGAAAGCAGTCAGAGGGGAGAGACAGATTAAATGGAAGGGGTGGAGTCAGTGTGAAGGGGCGGGGCCAGGGCGTGGCTGGAGGGCTGCCCCTGCGCTCACCTCCTCTCATTCTTCCCGCAGCGACCTGGCCCTGCGCAACTGCCTGCTGACCTCTGACCTGACCGTGCGCATCGGAGACTACGGGCTGGCCCACAGCAACTACAAGGTAGGGCTTCCTTCCGTCGGGGTGGGGGCTGTGGGGTGCTCTGACTCGCCTGACACCGCCCTGGTTCCCCCAGGAGGATTACTACCTGACCCCAGAGCGCCTGTGGATCCCGCTGCGCTGGGCGGCGCCTGAGCTCCTCGGGGAGCTCCACGGGACCTTCATGGTGGTGGACCAGAGCCGCGAGAGCAACATCTGGTGAGGACCACGGGCCGCGGGGGCCGAGGCAGGCCAGGAAGATGGAAGGGTTACTAGATGCCACCGGGTCTACAGATGGGGAAACTGAGTCCTGGGCGGGTCAGGGCTGGGCTCTGACCTCTCTCTGCTCTCTGCAGGTCCCTGGGGGTGACCCTGTGGGAGCTGTTTGAGTTTGGGGCCCAACCCTACCGCCACCTGTCAGACGAGGAGGTCCTCGCCTTCGTGGTCCGCCAGCAGCACGTGAAGCTGGCCCGGCCGAGGCTCAAGCTGCCCTATGCAGACTACTGGTGAGGGCTAGCCCACTCGGGGCTCCTGGCCTGCCGCACCCCACCCAGGATGGTCCCAGCTCTCCGTCTCGTTTCCCATATCACCCACATCCCGTTTGCCCTCCATACCCCTCAAGAGTGAAGAGGAGCTGTCCCCCCCATTTCTGCCAGCATCTGCTACTTGCAGGGGAACACAGGCAGGGAATGGCAGAGCTGTGATTTGAACCCACTTCATCCTAAGAGACCCCTGCTTCTTACCTGTCTGATTCCAGTGCTCACAGCCCAAACGGGGACACCACCACCCTCACCAGCTGTTCCCATCTGCTGCTGTGTCCCCTCTGCCTCCAGGTCCCTGTCACCCTCTCTCTATGGGCATCTTACCCCCACCCCTGCTTCTTTGGGTCTCAGTACCTAGCTCCCCAGCCCAGTTACCTCCTCTGAATCTCTGTCCTCTTCTGTCCCCTCTTCTCCCTGGATCCCTGCCCCACTTCTTGGGTCTCTGTCCCCCTCTCTCTGGGTCTCTGTCCCTCTCTCTCCTTTTTTTTTTTTTT
>NW_012102033.1:1226150-1226941 GCF_000951045.1 Mandrillus leucophaeus
CCGGGGCCAAGCCTGGTGCCCCTGGGCTTCGTCGTCATCATCATCATCGTAGATGATGTGTGGCATGAGCTAACATTTCATGAGTGCTGACTGTCCTGGGGGTTGCCCTGAACAAGCAGGCAAGATAGGCTGTGTTATTACCTGCTGCAAGCAGCAGGCGAAACTGAGGCTCAGAGGGGCTACCCAGTGACAGCAGAGCCCATTCCATCCTCCGGGCAGACTGGCTGGAGGCCTGAGCGACTGGTGCTGCTGACCTTCTTTGCTTCCCTCCCAGGGGGACCTGAAGCGTTACCTCCGAGCCCAGCGGCCCCCCGAGGGCCTGTCCCCTGAGCTACCCCCTCGAGACCTGCGGACGCTGCAGAGGATGGGCCTGGAGATCGCCCGCGGGCTGGCGCACCTGCATTCCCACAACTACGTGCACAGGTGGGCGGGCCGGGGAACCGCGGGAGGAGCTACTAAGGGAAAGGGAGAAGGAGGTGAGGCTGCAGGAGAGGGGCTAAAGGAGGGGCGTACCTATGACTGGCTGACACAAAATAGGGACGAACAGAGGAGGGTCTGGAGGAGGAGGGGCCAGGAGGGGAATGGGAGGAACCAAGTGAGGGGGAGGCAGGGTCAAGTGATGAGGGGAGGGGCCAAGAGAGGAGGAGGAGGAACCAGGGGAGGGGGAGGGGTCAGGGGAGGGAGAGGGGTCAGGAGGGGGGAGGGGCCATGATAGGAGGAGGGGCCAGGAGAGGAACGGAAGGAGCCCGGGGATCGGGGGGAGGCAGGGTCACGTGACGAGGAGAGGGGCC
>NW_012102033.1:1231001-1232174 GCF_000951045.1 Mandrillus leucophaeus
TCAGTCTCCCAGGTAGCTGGGATTACAGGCAGGTACCACCACACCAGGATAATTGTTTGTATTTTTAGTAGAAACGGGTTTTCACCATATTAGCCAGGCTGGTCTTGAACTCCTGACCTCAGGTGATCCACCTGCCTCAGCCTCCCAAAGTGCTGGGATTACAGGCATGAGCCACCAAGCCTGGCCCTCTGTCCCTCTCTCTCTGGATCTCTGTCCCTCTCTCTCTGGGCCTCTGTCCCTCTGTCTCTGGGTCTCTGTCCCCCTCTCTCTGGATCTCTGTTCCCCTCTGCATCTCTGTCCCCCTCTCTCTGGTTGTCTGTCCCCTCCCTGGGTCTCTTTCCCCTCCCTGGATCTCTGCCCTGCTCACTCTGCCCCACCTCTCCCCAGGTATGACATCCTTCAGTCCTGCTGGCGGCCACCTGCCCAGCGCCCTTCAGCCTCTGATCTCCAATTGCAGCTCACCTACTTGCTCTCCGAGCGGCCCCCCCGGCCCCCACCGCCGCCACCTCCACCCCGAGACGGTCCCTTCCCCTGGCCCTGGCCCCCTGCACACAGTGCACCCCGCCCGGGGACCCTCTCCTCGCCATTCCCCCTACTGGATGGCTTCCCTGGAGCCGACCCTGACGATGTGCTCACGGTCACCGAGAGCAGCCGCGGCCTCAACCTCGAGTGCCTGTGGGAGAAGGCCCGGCGTGGGGCCGGGCGGGGTGGGGGGGCACCTGCCTGGCAGCCGGCGTCGGCCCCCCCGGCCCCCCACGCCAACCCCTCCAACCCGTTCTATGAGGCGCTGTCCACGCCCAGCGTGCTGCCTGTCATCAGCGCCCGCAGCCCCTCTGTGAGCAGCGAGTACTACATCCGCCTGGAGGAGCACGGCTCCCCTCCTGAGCCCCTCTTCCCCAACGACTGGGACCCCCTGGACCCAGGAGTGCCCGCCCCTCAGGCCCCCCAGGCCCCCTCCGAGGTCCCCCAGCTGGTGTCCGAGACCTGGGCCTCCCCCCTCTTCCCTGCACCCCGGCCCTTCCCAGCCCAGTCCTCAGCGTCAGGCAGCTTCCTGCTGAGCGGCTGGGACCCCGAGGGCCGGGGCGCCGGGGAGACCCTGGCGGGAGACCCTGCCGAGGTCCTGGGGGAGCGGGGGACCGCCCCGTGGGTGGAAGAAGAAGAGGAGGAGGAGGA
>NW_012102033.1:1232719-1233578 GCF_000951045.1 Mandrillus leucophaeus
ACCCGACCCAGGAGCGCCCCGGCCACCTCCAGATCCGGGTCCGCTCCCGCTCCCGGGGCCCCGGGAGAAGCCGACCTTCGTGGTTCAAGTGAGCACCGAGCAGCTGCTGATGTCCCTGCGGGAGGATGTGACAAGGAACCTCCTGGGGGAGAAGGGGGCGACAGCCCGGGAGACAGGACCCAGGAAGGCGGGGAGAGGCCCCGGGAACAGAGAGAAAGTCCCGGGCCTGAACAGGGACCCGACAGCCCTGGGCAACGGGAAACAAGCCCCAAGCCCGAGCCTCCCAGTGAACGGGGTGACAGTGCTGGAGAACGGGGACCAGAGAGCCCCGGGCATCGAGGAGAAGGCAGGCATCGAGCAGAAGGCGGCGGAGAATGGGGCCCTGGGGTCCCCCGAGAGAGAAGAGAAAGTGCTGGAGAATGGGGAGCTGACACCCCCAAGGAGGGAGGAGAAAGCGCTGGAGAATGGGGAGCTGAGGTCCCCAGAGGCCGGGGAGAAGGTGCTGGTGAATGGGGGCCTGACACCCCCAAAGAGCGAGGACAAGGTGTCAGAGAATGGGGGCCTGAGATTCCCCAGGAACACGGAGAGGCCACCAGAGACTGGGCCTTGGAGAGCCCCAGGGCCCTGGGAGAAGACGCCCGAGAGTTGGGGTCCAGCCCCCACGATCGGGGAGCCAGCCCCAGAGACCTCTCTGGAGAGAGCCCCTGCACCCAGCGCAGTGGCCTCCTCCCGGAACGGCGGGGAGACAGCCCCTGGCCCCCTTGGCCCAGCCCCCAAGAACGGGACGCTGGAACCCGGGACCGAGAGGAAAGCCCCCGAGACTGGGGGGGCGCCGAGAGCCCCAGGGGCTGGGAGGCTG
>NW_012102033.1:1233833-1235439 GCF_000951045.1 Mandrillus leucophaeus
GCCCGGGGCCCCAGACAGCAGGGCCGGCGGAGACACGGCACCCAGCGGAGACGGGGACCCCCCCAAGCCCGAGAGGAAGGGCCCCGAGATGCCACGACTATTCTTGGACTTGGGACCCCCTCAGGGGAACAGCGAGCAGATCAAAGGTGAGGAGGCTGCGGGGCACAGTCAGGGCTGAGGTCCGGCTGTTTCCGAGGCTGCGGAGGGTGAGTGTGGGTAAAGATGTCGGATCGGGCTGGCAGTGATGAAGGCAGGCCCTGAAGCCCGCACCACCTGGGCTCACACCCTGGCTCGGTCCTCTCTCTAGCTCTTTGGCCTTGGGCAAATGTCCTTGCCGCACGGTGCCTCAGTTTACTCATCTGCCAAAAACGGATGGCAGGGTTCGAACCTACCTCATAGGGTTGCTGTGAAGGTTAAATGAATGAGGACGTCCAAAGCACTTAATCAGAGCAGGGGATTCAGTAAGCACTTGCTTTTATTATTGCAATTTACTTAGACCAGGGGTCTCAAACTCATGCCCACAGGGGCCAGAGGACATAGGGAAATGGATGAAGCATGCTGGGGAGGCAGAGTGGGGCTACAGAAGAAAATGCCCTGTGTAGACGGGGCAGCCACTTCTCAGGAATGTGCACCTGGTGTTGGCGAATCTGCTACTTTTCCCTTTTAAACCAGAGCTCTGGTTTTTGTTTAGTTTTGTTTTTATGGTTGCAGCCAATTCGAAGGAAGCCTGTCTGTGGATGGCTCAAGGCCCCCAGGCTGCCAGCATGTGCTGATTTAAACTTAATAAGCTGGCTGGGCTCAGTGGCTCATGCCTGTAATCCCAGCACTTCCGGAGGCCAAGGTGGGCGGATCACCTGAGGTCAGGAGTTCAAGACCAGCCTGGACAACATGGCAAAACCCCATCTCTATTAAAAATACAAAAATTAGCCAGGCTTTGTGGTAGGCACCTGTAATCCCAGCTATTCGGGAGGCTGAGGCAGGAGAATCGCTTGAACTCGGGAGGCGGAGTTTGCACTGAGCCAAGATTGCGCCACTGCACTCCAGCCTGGGCCATAGAGCAAGACTCTGTCTCAAAAAAAAAAAAAAAAAAATTAGCCAGCGTGGTGGTGTGCACCTGTAGTCCCAGCTACTCAGGAGGCTGAGGCACAAGAATAGCTTGATCCTGGGAGTCAGAGGTTGCAGTGAGCCGAGATCACATCACTGCACTCCAGCCTGGGTGACAGCAAGACTCTGTCTCCAAAACAAAACAAAACAACAACAAAACAACAACAACAAAAACAACTTTCCAATAAGCTAAGGCATCTATCCAGTGTGCCAGGCCCCCTGTGTGCCAGGCCCTGAGCTGCCCAAGGCTGGGACCCAGGGAGCGTCAGACCCTGCCCTGACCCAACTCCACCACCATGGGACTAGTGAGCTGGAAGGCACAGATATGCCTTTTCTGAAAATTAAGTTTTGGTAGGAATGCAGGAAGTGTTTTGCCACAGAGAAAACTGTTTAAGATAAATGAAGGGTGGCCGGGCGCGGTGGCTCAAGCCTGTAATCCCAGCACTTTGGGAGGCCGAGACGGGCGGATCACGAGGTCAGGAGATCGAAATCATCCTGGCTA
>NW_012102033.1:1236334-1238473 GCF_000951045.1 Mandrillus leucophaeus
AAAAAAAAAAAAAAAAAAAAAACCATATATATATATATATATATAAATGAAGGGTAAAAATAAATAGCCCTTGTTTAGATGTGGACATAGGAAATACAGTTCCAGCAGAATCTCTGGGAGGCGCAATTTCCTTCAATATGGGTATGAAAGTTGTAAGTGGCTGGGTCCTGTTTTATATTGGCAACCTCACAGCCACGCTTGAGGAAACAGTTATCATCTCCAGAGAGGAGCCTGTGGCTCAGTGGGCAAGGGTCAGGAAGTGGGCTGGACAGAGGACGTTTCTTCCTCAAAGCCTGTGGTGTTCGAACACTGTCACTTCCTTGAGATTGTTGTAGGGAGTTTGTGACCAGCTGTATCAGGAAACAGCCCAGGCAGCATGAAAATGTTGGGAGATGAGCAGCTAAAATGCCTCAGAGGATCTGGGTTGGATTAGAACTGGGGGGTGAAAAGAGGCAGAGAATAGCCTGCTTTTTTCCAAGTGAACTACTCATCCTTCAAGACCCCAAATTTCCCCTTTCCAGGAAGCCTTCCTAATTTTTAAAGGTTGTCACCCTGACCTTTATCTGCGTACTCATAGCTCCAGAAAAACCCCCTCTAGACTGGGCGCAGTGGCTCTGCCCTGTAATCCCAGCACTTTGGGAGGCCGAGGTGGGAGGATCGCCTGAGGTCAGGAGTTCGAGACCAGCCTGGTCAACATGGTGAAACCCTGTCTCTACTAAAAATACAAAAATTAGCTGGGCATGGTGGCAGGTGCCTGTAATCCCAGCACTTTGGGAGGCCAAAGAGGGCAGATCACGAGGTCAGGAGTTCAAGACCAGCCTGGCCAAGATGATGAAACCCCATCTCTACTAAAAAATACAAAAATTAGCCGGGTGTAGTGGCACGTGTCTGTAGTCCCAGCTACTCAGGAGGCTGAGGCAGGAGATCTGCTTGAACCTGGGAGGTGGAGGTTGCAGTGAGCCGAGATCGCGCCACTACACTCCAGCCTCGGTGACAGAGCGAGACTCCATCCCGCTCCCCACCAAAAAAAAAAAAAAAATAGAAAAGAGAGAGAGACAGAGAGGTGGATCTGTTTGCCCAGGGACACACAGCAAGCAAAGATAAACTTGGGATTCCAAGCCAGGTTTCCTCCTCCAGGGACCTCAAATCCTTCCTTCCTAGCAGACTAAAATCGAAAAGTCTTAGAGCAGGGAAGGGGCCTGGAGATGGTTAGACACCCCAACTTTGGCGATCAGGCGCCAGAGAGGGGAAGTGCCTTGGTCATTTTCACACAGCGGGAGTATTCACTCATTAATCCTACAGATATTGACTGAGTACTTCTATGTGCTTGGGGCCTGGAAATGAGGCTATGAATGAGCCAGACTCGGTCTCTGTTCTTTAGGGAGGCAAACACACTACCACAGAAGTATAATTACACGCTGAGAAAATCCGCTCAGAAGGAAGGTGCTCGGTGGATGGGGTGCAGAGTGGGTGCTCCTAACCTCCCAGGAGCCCTAGGAGATCTCTGAAGGCTTTGAAAGCCCAGAGCTGGAGGATATGCAGGACTTGCATTAGAAAAGGCAGTCCAGGCCGGGCGCGGCGGCTCACGCCTGTAATCCCAGCACTTTGGAAGGCCGAGATGGGCGATCACGAGGTCTGCAGTTCGAGACCAGCCTGGCCAGCATGGTGAAACCCCATCTCTACTAAAAAGACAAAAAATTAGCCGGGCATGGTGGCGCGCGTGCCTGTAGTCCCAGCTACTCGGTGGGAGGAATGAATGGTGGGGTGGCCCATGTGGCTAGATGGACGTCAGGCCAAAGGAGGTGGGGACAGAGGCCAGAGAGATCAGAGGGCCAGGGCATGCGGGCCTGGTGGGCTATGGGAAGTTGGGGCTTAAAGCCGTTGGCACTGGGGAGCTCTGGGGAGGTTGAGCACTGGAGAGGACCTTTCCCACACTGCCTGGAGAAAGGCCCCGGGGCAGCTCTTCCGTTCACGAAGTGGGTGCTGAGGCCCAGATTGTGCGGAGGGCTTACCTGAGGCCACACAGCTAGGGGGAGGGCCTGCCTCAGTTTCCCCAGGACAGGGGCTCACCAGGTCTCTCCCCTCGCAGCCAGGCTCTCCCGGCTCTCGCTGGCGCTGCCGCCGCTCACGCTCACGCCG
>NW_012102033.1:1241108-1243390 GCF_000951045.1 Mandrillus leucophaeus
ACGGGGTGGGGCCTATGGAGATCGCCTTGGGTTAGGGGATCGGGTGGAGGCCGCGCGTTAATGAGCCAGGAGAGAATCCTTACGTTGGGCTACTTAGCTGTGCGTGGGGCTCAGCTGTCAGGTAAGTAGCCTCGGGCCAGGTTGAGGTTAAGGCTGGCCCGAGGCTTCGAAGCCAGATTAGGGGCTCCAGCCACCCCTCCAGAGCGTGTGATTATAAATTGGGATTCCTAGAGCCCCAGAAATATTAACCAGTTTTGTTGCTTTTGGGGGATGCGGTAAATGGGACGTGACGGTTTGTCCCCTCTGGCTTCCCGCTAATCTGCCTTCACAGGAGACGCCAACCAACGAGCTGAGCGTCCAGGGCCCCCCCGAGGGGGACACGGACCCGTCAACGCCTCCAGCGCCCCCGACGCCTCCCCACCCCGCCACCCCCGGAGATGGGTTTCCCAGCAACGACAGCGGCTTTGGTGAGGGCGGGCCCAATGGGGCAGGAGGGGGCGGGAGCCATGGGGCGGACGGGGCGGGGCCTATGGGGTGGGAGGGGCGGGACCGGAGGGCTGGAGCGCCGCAGGTGCCTGCGGCCTGACTGCGGTCTTCTGCTGCAGGAGGCAGTTTCGAGTGGGCGGAGGATTTCCCCCTCCTCCCCCCTCCAGGCCCCCCGCTGTGCTTCTCCCGCTTCTCCGTCTCGCCTGCGCTGGAGACCCCGGGGCCACCCGCCCGGGCCCCCGACGCCCGACCCGCAGGTACCATATCCTCGGCCCTGCCCCTCCTCTGCCCATCTCTGTCCCCTTATGTTCCACTGCCAACTTCTTGTGACCATCTTTCAATGTCCCTGCCTCTCTCTTCCCAGTCTCTTCTCTCTCCCCTCTCAGTCAACAGACACCCCACCCAGCTCTGGAACCAGCTCAGACCAGGTGATGTCCATCAGACGGTCATAGGCAGGCAGGCCGGCTGTCCCCAACCCCTGAGCCTCAGTTTCGCCTTCTGTGGGGATTCCCCCCACCCCCAACTCTTGCCCATCTTTGTCCCATCTCTGGGCTCAGACTCCGGTCTGGCACTTGCCGGATCCTGATCCCACCTCTGGGGAACACGGTGCTCAGGGGCAGACAAGGAGAGAGAAACCCAGAGTGCTCAAAGCCGGCTGGTGTGAACCAGAGCAGGGAGGACACAGCTGGGGGTTAGAGAGCAGTCACAGCGGCACCGCTGCTCTCGCGTGGACCCTGCAGTGCCTCACCACAGTTTAACCCATTTAATGTTCACTGCGATCCCATGGGGTGGATTCTAGTCTCGTCCTCATTTTTTTTTTTTTTTTTTTTTTTTTGAGATGGAGTCGCTCTGTCGCCCAGGCTGGAGGGCAGTGCTCAACGCAACCTCCGCCTCCTAGGTTCAAACGATTCTCGTGTCTCAGCCTCCCAAGTAGCTGGGTTCACAGGCATGCACCACCACGCCCAGCTACTTTTTTTGTATTTTTACTACAGACAGGGTTTCACCATGTTGGCCAGGCTGGTCTCTAACTCCTGACTTCAAATGATCCGCCCACCTCGGCCTCCCAAAGTGCTGGGATTACAGGCGTAAGCCACCGGGCCTGGCCAATCTCATCCCCATTTTACAAACGAGAACACCGAGGCACGGAAAGAAGTGAGGAGCTGGGATTCAAAGCGGCAGTTGCTCGGCCTCTGAGTCTGTGCCCTCTCTAGTAGTGAACATTGGTCAGGTTTCTTTCCTGGAGTTTCATATGCACCATATCGTTACTCCTCGTGGCCACGTTGGGAGAGGGGTCATGTCGCCCCTAGTTTCCAACTCTTAGCGATGCTAAGGCCACTCTCAGGGAGAGGAGGGCGCATTGGCAGGTCCCAGCGCAGGACTGGAAAGGGACTGGGCTCTCTGCTGCCCCCTGCTGCCGAGCCAGGGAACACCCCAGGACACAGGGCTTGTACCCATCCCGGCGGAACAGGTGGTGATCCCCAGTATCAGAGCTAAGGTAGAAGGCGCCACTGGAGGGTTTCACTCCTATTTCCCCAATCTTGCCTGAGTCCAGATATTGTCCCTGCCATTTCTTAGATGTGTGACCTGGGGCAAGTCGCTTTCCCTCTCTGTGCTTCAGTTCCCTCATATATAGGGTGGGAATGATAACAGGATCTAATTCATAAGATTGCTGAGGGAATTAAATGGCTTAATCCTCCCGTGTATGCATGTATGCAGCACGGAGTCTGTTCATGCAGCAGCGGTCTCTAACCATTAGCAATTATTATTATTTAGTTAGTTAGTTTTTTTGTTTTTTT
>NW_012102033.1:1244046-1246235 GCF_000951045.1 Mandrillus leucophaeus
CAGGCGCCATGCTGGGCACGGGATTCTGAGTGGAGCAAGATGGGTGAGCCTGCTTGGTCCTCCCTGCAGATGCTGACCACACGCTGCTATGACAAATGAATAACTGCAAACTCAGGCTTGCAGAGAAAGCAGATGACAAGAGGAAAGGGTTTTATTTTCCCCTTAGAAGTGTCATTTAAGGCCAGGCCTGGTGGCTTACGCCTGTAATCCCAGCACTTTGGGAGGCCAAGGCAGGCGGATCACCTGAGGTCAGGAGTTCAAGACCAGCCTGACCAACATGGAGAAACCCTGTCTCTACTAAAAATGCAAAATTAATTGGGCGCGGTGGCACATGCCTGTAATCCCAGCTACTTGGGAGGGTGAGGCAGGAAAATCGCTTGAACCCGGGAGGCGGAGGTTGCGGTGAGCCGAGATCGCGCCACTGCACTCCAGCCTGGGCAACAAAAGCGAAACTCCATCTAAAAAAAAAAAAAAGTGTCATTTAACTGGGGACTGGAAGGGTTGGTTGTCATTGACTAGGTGAAGGAGAAGGGGACTGCATGCTAGCAGAGGGGACAGCTTGCACACAGGGCCTGAGGCAAGAGAGAGCTTGGTCTGCTCAAGGAACAGAAGGAGACTGGTGTGACTGAGGGTTACTGAGAGCGCATGGAGGGCTGAGGAGTGAGGGCAGGGGGTGCACTGAGGACTGGGACTTTGTCCTGGGGGTGCTAGGGAGCCATGGAGGACTATAAGCAGGGGAGGGAAGTCAATGTTGGGTGTAGGAAGACTGCTCTGGGGCCTCTTGGGGGCAGAAGGGCAAGAGTGGGAGCTGGGAGGCTGGGGAGAGGCTGGGGAAAGCACAGTGAGCCAGGGCCATGGGAATGGAGAGGTTGGACAGGGCAGAGAGTCAAGGGCGGGCGGGACAGGGCTGGGGGCTGACTCTTCCTTCACTTGGCTGCATCCTCAGGCTTCACTCTGAATGTCACTTCCTCCCTGAAGCCGTCATCGCAGGGCCTCTGTGAGGACAGAGTGGGGGTGCATTCCAGGGTATGGGGATACTGCCAAGTGGTGAGTCAGGGCTGAGCTGGCAGGGCCGGCAAGCGAGAATGACTTCACCTTTAATCATCAGCAGAGGAGATGGAGGGCGCAATCGTGCCAAACCCCAAATCCCTTTGCTCAGTTGACAAATACTTCTGCAGCAGCGTGGGCTACGAGCTACTGCGCCTGTCTGGCTCCCAAGACCATGGCGTGGGGGCCTGAGGCGGGTCCTCTCCTCTGCCCTGCACAGTGTGGCTCTGTCCACTTAGCAAACATTTACTGGGTACTAAGAGATGCCACATAGCCCAAAGTCTTCATGAAGCATGAAGGTCATGCTTCCCATTGAAAGAGGGAAACTGAAGCTCAGGGGCTGGGAGTGAGGGCAATGATTTGACCCAGGCCCCCCAGGTAAGAAGTACAGGGTGGAGCATGAGGGAGCCTGATATGAGGCCCCCAGCGAGAACCTGCACCTCCCGGACCTTAGTTTTCTGGTCTGTGCAATGGATGGGGCTTTCATGCCGCTCGCCCAGGGAGGTCAGAGCTAGAGTCATGGGAAAGTTTGGTCGGAGTTCTTGGGGACAGCTCTTTCCACAGGGAAAAGGGGTGCTTTGTGCCAGACGGCATGCTGGGGACACAGCAGTGACCACAGCCCCTGTCATCACTGAGGTTACATTCTATAGGAACAAGCAGACAGGAAGCTCCTCCACAAGGACAGGGTAGGCCAGGCGCGGTGGCTCACACCTGTAATCCCAGTACTTTGGGAGACCGAGGCGGGCAGATCATTTGAGGTCAGGAGTTCGAGACCAGCCTGGCCAATATGGTGAAACCCTGTCTGTATGAAAAATACAAAAATTGGCCGGGCGCGGTGGCTCATGCCTATAGTCTCAGCACTTTAGGAGGCTGAGGCGGGCGGATCACGAGGTCAGGAGACCATCCTGGCTAACACGGTGAAACCCGTCTCTACTAAAAAAAATACAAAATATTAGCCAGGCGTGGTGGTGGGCGCCTGTAGTCCCAGCTACTCAGGAGGCTAAGGCAGGAGAATGGCATGAACCCGGGAGGCAGAGCTTGCAGTGAGCTCAGATCGCACCACTGCACTCCAGCCTGGGTGACAGAGCAAGACTCCATCTAAAAAAAAAAAAAAAGAAAAGAAAAAGAAAAATAGAAAAATT
>NW_012102033.1:1247415-1248720 GCF_000951045.1 Mandrillus leucophaeus
CCTGACCCCCTTGGTGCCAAATGAGGCAGGAATCCCCCCACCCCTCCATAGAGAGCCGCCTTTCTCGGAACTGAACTGAACTCTTTTGGGCCTGGAGCCCCTCGACACAGCGGAGGTCCCTCCTCACCCACTCCTGGCTCCAGACAGGGGCTGCAGGCTTCGGGGACCTGGACCCCCTCATTTCGCGTCTCCCCTTTCCCTCCCCAGCCCGGCCCCTGGAGGGGTCTCTGGTTCAAACCTTCGCGTGGCATTTTCACATTATTTAAAAAAGACAAAAACAACTTTTTGGAGGAACACGGGGCCTGTGCGTGTTTCACGAGGTGAGGCGGGGAGGATGCGGGGAGCGAGTGCGACCCTGGCCGGGCCCGCATGGCGGATGGAACATCGATGCTCAGAGGCGGAAACTCCCGCGCAGTGGGGAGGCCCTGGCTTCTCTGCTTCTCCAGATCCCTGCTCTGCGCCTAGTGTGCGCATCACCCGACCTCGGCTGCTACAGCAGCAGCACTGCAGGCTCAAGAATCCATAAGGATGAAGCAAGAGAATCGCTTGAACCCGGGAGACAGAGGTTGCAGTGAACCGAGATCATGCCACTGCACTCCAGTCTGGGTGAGAGTGAGACTCCATCTCAAAAAAAAATAAATAAGGAATCCACTGGGGTGGGGTGGGGAAGGTGCAGGCTGTGGTCAGAGCCACGTTTCTGCAAGGTGGCCCGCAGTGGTGGCCAGACACTATCCCAGGGCCAGGGGCTAGTGGAACAGGGACTCAGAAATGACCTGCTCATGCCCACACTGGATTATGATCACATCCCGCCCGCCTCAGGTCGGCACTGCCTGTTCCTTGAAGGTCGGGGTCTACCTCCCTGTCCACCGTGGTGCTGCCTCAGTTTACCCGTTTCTCCATGTGACGCCCACCTTGCTGACATTGTCATCCCTTGCTTTTACCTAACCGCACCTCTCCGTGTGGCGCGCTCTCTCTCATTTCCGTCCTTCTGGCTCCCCGTCTCACCCTGCCCCAGTTTTGGTCTCCATCTGATCTGGAGTTTTCCTGTCTCCCCATCTAAGTCTCTTGCTCTCGGCCTCCTCCTCCCTGTCTAATTCTATTTCGATGTCTTTGTCTCGAGTTCCTCCCTGCCTCCACATTTTTTCTCCTTGTCTGTGTCTCCTTGTCACCTCCTCCTGTCTCTATTATGGCCTTCTGCCTTGTGCTTTTGTCTCTATTTCCTTTTTTTATGAGACCATCTCAGTCTGTCGCCCAGGTTGCAGTGCAGTGGTGCGATCTTGGCTCACTGCAATCCTCCAGTGTAGG
>NW_012102033.1:1254006-1256799 GCF_000951045.1 Mandrillus leucophaeus
GAAGGGAGACCGAGCTGGAGTGGGGCGGGGCCTGAGGCGGGGCCTGGAGGGAGGGCAAGCTGAAGTGGGGCGGGACCTAAGGGGAGCTCGAATCTAGAGTGGGGTGGGGCCAAGCTAGGGTGGGGCGGAGCCCAGGGCGGGGCCTGGAGGGAAGTCGATCCTAGAGGAGCAGGGCCTGGGGCGGGGCCTAGACGAAGGCTGAGCTTAGAGTGGGGCGGGGTCTAGAGCAGGGTTTGGAGGCAGGCTGAGCCTAGAGCGGGGGCGAGGCCTGGAAGGAGACCGCGCCTAGGATCGGGACAGAGTCTGGATCGGGGCCTGAGGGAGGCCAAGCCTATGGTGCGGCAAGAGGAGGCCTGGAGAAAGTCCACGGCTGGAATGGGGGCGGAGCCTAAGGCGGGGAGGATCGAGCAGGGCGCAGGCAGGGCCTAGGGGTTGAAGGCGGGCTCTGGGAAGAGACTGGTCAGGGAAATGGGGCGGGACTAGGAAGATGGGAGGAGGCTTTGAGTGTGAGGGCAGGCCTGACAGTGGGGCAGGGCCGGGAGGACGGGCCGAGCCTAGAGCTGGGGTGGGACCTAGGGTGAGGGCAGGGCTTGTGATGGGGGCGGGGTGTAGAGGGCGAGGAGAGGCCTGGAGAGTGAGGGTGAGTCTGGAAGGAAAGAGGGGGTACTGGGTAGTCAAGTATGGGATCCTGGAGAGACTAGGGAGGAAGTGTTGAGAAGAGGAAGTGTTGAGAAGTGGCCTGGATGGTGTGGTCGGGGCCTACTGAGAGTTTGGGCATTGTTTGTTGACCAGAGTTCTAGTATCTGTAGGGCTGGTTCCGGAGGGAGCAGATCTTACCCACTAGGGAAGGGCCATGGCTAGGCTGCAGGTGGGCTTCAGAGATGCAGCAGGCAGTCTTAAGGTATTTTGGGGTGGGGTCAGGGATGAGCGAACCTAACGACTGGGACGGGTCTTTAGAGAGATGGGTAGAGGATTGTGTTAAGAGTTAGGCCAGTCGCGAGTGGTTCACGCCTGTAATCCCAGCACTTTGGGAGGCCGAGGCGGGAGGATCACTTGAAGCCAGGAGTTCGAGAGCAGCCTAGCCAACATGGCGAGACCTCATCTCTTAAAAAGAAAAAAATTACCTTGGTGTGGTGGTGCGCGTCTGTAGTCCCAGCTACTCGGGAGGCTGAGGTGGGAGGATCGCTTGAGCCCGGGAGGTTGAGGCTGCATTGAGCCATGATCACAACACTGCTCTCCAGCCTGGGCGACAGTGAGACTCTGTCTATAACAAAAAGAAAAACACAGATGGTGTTGAAGAGAAAAAGGGAAGGCGAATGGTGCTGAGGAACTGGGGCCTTGTCTAGATGAACCTGGGGCGGGTATACCGGGCTGAGATTGTGAGAGAAATGGAAATAAGGCCAAGAATTGGGGACTGGGCCACTGAAATACATTCAGAGGGGTGGAACTTGGAGGGCGGGAGCAGGTCTGCTTCTGAGGGAAGGTTCGGGGGCAGGGTCACTGTCCAGCATGGGATGCGCTCAGGATGGGGCAGGGGTTGGGAGGGCCACTGGAGCAGGTCTAGATCTCAGAGGTGGGTGGGACTGACAGGAACGGGGTGGGGCCTATGGAGATCGCCTTGGGTTAGGGGATCGGGTGGAGGCCGCGCGTTAATGAGCCAGGAGAGAATCCTTACGTTGGGCTACTTAGCTGTGCGTGGGGCTCAGCTGTCAGGTAAGTAGCCTCGGGCCAGGTTGAGGTTAAGGCTGGCCCGAGGCTTCGAAGCCAGATTAGGGGCTCCAGCCACCCCTCCAGAGCGTGTGATTATAAATTGGGATTCCTAGAGCCCCAGAAATATTAACCAGTTTTGTTGCTTTTGGGGGATGCGGTAAATGGGACGTGACGGTTTGTCCCCTCTGGCTTCCCGCTAATCTGCCTTCACAGGAGACGCCAACCAACGAGCTGAGCGTCCAGGGCCCCCCCGAGGGGGACACGGACCCGTCAACGCCTCCAGCGCCCCCGACGCCTCCCCACCCCGCCACCCCCGGAGATGGGTTTCCCAGCAACGACAGCGGCTTTGGTGAGGGCGGGCCCAATGGGGCAGGAGGGGGCGGGAGCCATGGGGCGGACGGGGCGGGGCCTATGGGGTGGGAGGGGCGGGACCGGAGGGCTGGAGCGCCGCAGGTGCCTGCGGCCTGACTGCGGTCTTCTGCTGCAGGAGGCAGTTTCGAGTGGGCGGAGGATTTCCCCCTCCTCCCCCCTCCAGGCCCCCCGCTGTGCTTCTCCCGCTTCTCCGTCTCGCCTGCGCTGGAGACCCCGGGGCCACCCGCCCGGGCCCCCGACGCCCGACCCGCAGGTACCATATCCTCGGCCCTGCCCCTCCTCTGCCCATCTCTGTCCCCTTATGTTCCACTGCCAACTTCTTGTGACCATCTTTCAATGTCCCTGCCTCTCTCTTCCCAGTCTCTTCTCTCTCCCCTCTCAGTCAACAGACACCCCACCCAGCTCTGGAACCAGCTCAGACCAGGTGATGTCCATCAGACGGTCATAGGCAGGCAGGCCGGCTGTCCCCAACCCCTGAGCCTCAGTTTCGCCTTCTGTGGGGATTCCCCCCACCCCCAACTCTTGCCCATCTTTGTCCCATCTCTGGGCTCAGACTCCGGTCTGGCACTTGCCGGATCCTGATCCCACCTCTGGGGAACACGGTGCTCAGGGGCAGACAAGGAGAGAGAAACCCAGAGTGCTCAAAGCCGGCTGGTGTGAACCAGAGCAGGGAGGACACAGCTGGGGGTTAGAGAGCAGTCACAGCGGCAC
>NW_012102033.1:1256849-1257549 GCF_000951045.1 Mandrillus leucophaeus
ATGAGCAGGTCATTTCTGAGCGCCTGCCCCACTAGCCCCTGGCCCTGGGATAGTGTCTGGCCACCACTGCGGGGCACCTTGCAGAAACATGGCTCTGATTCTCCTGCCTCAGCCTCCCAAGTAGCTGGAATTACAGGTGCCTGCCACCAGGCCCGGGTAATTTTTGTATTTTTAGTAGAGACAGGGTTACACCATGTTGGCCAAGCTGATCTCGAACTCATGACCTCAATGATCTACCTGCCTCGGCCTCCCAAAGTGTTGGGATTACAGGCGTGAGCCACCGCGCCAGGTTGTCTCTATTTCTTGTTCTCGGTTTCTCCTGGATTCTGTTTCTCACTCTTTTTCCCTCTGACCGGGTTTGTCTTTGCAGCTCTGATCTCTTGGTCTCAACCTATCTGCCATCACCTTGGTACCAGGTTCACTGGTGTATTTGCGGGATGTAGTTTGGATGCGGGAAGACGGAAGGAGCAAGGGGTGGGAATCCAGTCCTTTCCCTCTATTAGGGAGGCTGTAGTGTAGACTCCGGCCTTGGAGTTAAGGTGACGGCAGCATTAGGGTCGCATGCGAGTCCTTGGCGGTGCTTGAAGTGATCCTGAGACACCTTCCACAGGGTGGGTGCTGCATGAACCAAACCAGGGGGAAGGTGACAGCTGGACTTTCTGGGTCTGAGAGAGGAGGGGCTGGGGGCCTGGACTCCTGG
>NW_012102033.1:1257760-1268993 GCF_000951045.1 Mandrillus leucophaeus
GGGCCTGGACTCCTGGGTCTGAGGGAGGAGGGGCTGGGGGCCTGGACTCCTGGGTCTGACGGAGGAGGGGCTGGGGGCCTGGACTCCTGGATCTGAGGGAGGAGGGGCTGGGGGCCTGGACTCCTGGGTCTGAGGGAGGAGGGGCTGGGGGCCTGGACTCCTGGATCTGAGGGAGGAGGGGCTGGGGGCCTGGACTCCTGGGTCTGAGGGAGGAGGGGCTGGGGCCTGGATTCCTGGGTCTGAGGGAGGAGAGGGCAGGGTCCCTAACTCCTGGGTCTGAGGGAAGAAGGGGCTGGGCCTGGACTCCTGGGTCTGAGGGAGGAGTGGTTAGTTCTCCAGGGCTGACATAACAACGTACCTCAAAATGAGTGGCTTAAATCACAGAAACTAATGGTCTCCCAGTGCTGGAGGTCAGAAGTCTGAGATGAGGGTGTCGGCAGGGCTGGCCACTCCTGAGGCTGCGAGGGAGGATGAGTCCCCGGCCTCTACCTGGCTTCTGAGGGTGTGCTGGCAGCTCTGGTTTTCCTCGGCTTGTAGAGGCATCACCCCAATCTCTGCCTTCACCTCCACACGGTGTCCTTTCTGTGTGTCTGTCTCTGTCCAAACTTTTATAAAGACACGCATCCTACTGGATTAGGGTCCACATGAATGACTTCATCTGAACTAATTATATCTGCAATGACCTTATTTCCTAATAAGATCACATTCTGAGATTCTGGGGATTAGGATTTTAATATAAAGTTTTTTGTGGGGGTGGGGAGACACAATTTGACCCGTGCTGAGTCCATTTTGTGTTGCTCTGACAGAAGAACTGAGGCTGGGTCTTTATGAAGGAAGAGGTTGATTTGGCTCAGATTCTGATGGCTGGAAGGTTCAAGACTGGGCAGGTGCACTCACTGAGGACCTCCCTCACCCCTGAGGCTCCTTCTGCTCTAGGGGGAGGGCAGAAGGATGTCGCTGTGTGCACAGAGATCACGTGGTGCTGAAGGAAGCAAGGGAGAGAAAACCAAATTCCCAAATTCCCAAGGGTGAGAACTCACTCACCTCTGAAGGCAGGCATTAATCTATCCATGAGGAATCCACCTCCATGACCACGTAGCTCCTATCAGGCCCCACATCCCAACACCTGCCACACTGGGGCTTGAATCTCAACATGAATTTTAGTGAGGACAAATGATATCCAAACCATAGCCACCTGAAAGAAGTGGGCTGACGCCGGGCCCAGTGGCTCACGCCTGTAATCCTAGCACTTTGGGAGGCTGAGGCAGGTGGACCACCTGAGGTCCGGAGTTCGAGACCAGCTTGGCCAACATGGTGAAACCCCGTCTCTACTAAAAATACAAAAATTAGCTGGGTACGGTGGTACACATCTGTAATCCCAGCTACTCGGGAGGCTGAGGCAAGAGAATTGCTTGCACCTGGGAGGCGGAGGTTGCAGTGAGCCGAGACGGAGCCATTGCACTCCAGTCTAGGGGACAGAGCGAGACTCCCTCTCAAACAAAACAAAGACCAAAAAAAAAAAACCCCAAAACAAAACAAAAAAAAAGAAGCATGCTGGGAGCTTAGGGGTCCTGGGCGAGGAGGGAGCCAGAAGTCAGAATCCTCAGGCCCTGGGGGAAGATGGACTGTGGGCAACGCTGAAGGTCAGTGTGCAGTGATGCAGCCTGGCTGGAATGTTCCACAGGTATCTCCAGCTTAATTTGGTCAAAACGGAATGACTGATTTCCCCTAAAATACTCCCTTTCGACCACCTCAGCCATGGCACTGTCATTCACCAGCTGCACAGCTCTCAGCAAGTCCTTTTGGCTCCTCTTTCAAGACTCCTAGCGTGGCCCATCGTTCTCTGCCTCCACAGCCACGCCATCCTGCACCGCACAGTCTTCTCTCACCTCCCTGCTCGCCTCCAAATTATTCTCTCTGCAGCAGCCAGGGGCCCCTCCTGCAACTTCAATCCAAACATGTCAGGCCCCTGCCTCCTGCCCTTGCACGGCATCCATCTCTTAAGAATCCATCCAGAGGCCCTCCCGGGGCTGCCCAGGCCCCACACGACCGGCCGCCTGCCTCTGCCCTCCCCTCCCACCACATTCCCCTCCCACCGCACTCCCCTCTTCGCCACGAGCGGGCTCCGCGCCTTTTCCTGCCCCTGCCTGCAACAGAGCCGGCCGCCCTGCACGCAATTCATCCGGGGAGGTGGCAGAAAAGGGTGACCTAGTGGCAGGACCCGCTGTTTACCCCGGGACCTCATCTCCCATGACCTTCTTGGGTCGATGACTCCACTTCCCTGGCACCTGTGGGAAAGAGAAGTGGGGAATTCTATTTTCTCATTTGGAACTCCATTTCCCACCAGCCCCTGGGGCCACGGCGGTCAAAGCCTCCTCTCTACCCTCCACAAAAGTACAGGATCAAACCAAGAAAAAGAAGGCAAACACCGCCACAGTCTCGCGAAACTGGGAAACTGCGACGCCCGGAAAACCTCGGGTCTGGGTCTACCGTGGCGGGGGCGCCGCACAGCCTGCCGGGAACTGTAGTCCATCTTCCCGCGGAGGGGCGCAGGGTACGTGCACTGCGGGACCCTGCAGGCCGGCGGGTGCCTGTGGCCAAGGGCGGGACAGGGATAAAGGCCCAGAATTCCCAAGCGCCAGACCCCATCGGAGAGCTCAACAGCGAACACAGCGGGCGGGAGGGACTACAACTCGTGGCACGCCTCGAGGCCACCGATGCCTCTCCACCCACGTCCCTGTCCCTGTCCCTATCCCGGGCCCTGCCGGGAGTTGCAGTTTTTTGTTTTTTGTTTTTAACTAAAGAGCTCCTTGGCTTCAAAGGCGGGCATGGGAGAGTGACATGGGACCTCCCAATCCGCCATTGCACCCTTCTCGGGATCCACAAGCCCTTGTTCTTTGGGGACACCACGCATACCCCAACTGGAGGGCAAAAGGGCACAGGCCTTAGCCCAGGATTCAGGGGTACCCCGCATGCCAAGACTTGACCTTCATAGAGGTGATCCTCACATTTCTTTGGCTGTCTAGAACCTCAGGTAAGACGTTAAGAACGCCGGTCCTCAGCCCTATCCTTGACACAAAATGTCCTCCAAAGGAGGCTAATCCTTTGGGGACAGACAAGCCTGGCTCTGGCACTAGCCCATAGTGCCGCCCTCTTGGCCCCATCTAAGGGTGCCCAGCCCTTCAGGACATCCCATCAGCAAGGCCATTGCAGAACACGGCCACCTCCCCGCTCATTCTTCCCTGACCCTCCGAGGTGGTCGCATTTATAGTTCTTCCAGCTCCAGGTTGTCCTCAAGGCCCTGGCCCAGCTCACCTCATCAGTTTTATCTCCTGCCCCTCAAAGACCTCAAGCCCCATGAAAGCAAAGATGGGAACCAGCTAATGGCTGTAGCATAACTGGCTGATGGCTGTCAGGCAACTTCTAGAATGAACGCTAGACCTTAACCCTGAACCCCTGCATTCTAAACTCCGTTTCTGGCCAATTCCAACTCCAGACTTCCACCACATGAACCTTCTCCCTTTCCTCCACTCCTGCTGGGCTCGGGGTGAAACCAGAACAGACCCATCGGGACAGGCCCCAGAAGCCACACCCAGGCAGCACCCACAGACACAGGCGGGTCCAGGCCCCTGTCCAGGGAAACAGGCTGGCTCCACCGAGCACCTCAGCTCTGTCAATCCCAAGAAATGAGGGGGTCAGCAGGCCAAGTGGTTAAATAATTAATAAGATTACCAACAGCGTGTTAATTACAAAGAACAGAGAGGAGCTAGAGGTGGTGCATTTTCCAAACAGGGAACCAGGATCCACAGCCCCAAGGCCCAGGGGTCCGGCCACCGAGGCGGGGCAGCTCCGTAATAAATAATGGAGTTGGGGGCAGGGGGTCAGGGCTGCTCCTGCTTCTTCTTGACTGAAATCCGCTTCTTTCTCGCTGCCAGCATCTCATAGAAGGGGTCCACACTCACAGCTGCCCTGCAGAAAGGGAGAGGTCCCAGGATGAGGGCCAAGGAGTCCAGGCCCCCAGCCCCTCCTCCCTCAGACCCAGGAGTCCAGGCTCCAGCCCCTCCTCCCTCTGACCCAGGGGCCCAAGCCCCCAAGCCCCTCCTCCCTCTGACCCAGGGGTCCAGGCCCTAGCCCCTCCTCCGTCAGACCCAGGGGTCCAGGCCCCAGCCCCTCCTCCGTCAGACCCAGGGGTCCTGACCCCCAGCCCTTCCTCCATCAGACCCAGGAGTCCAGGCTCACTGGATAGACTTGATCCACTCATCCTTCTCCTCCTGCGTCGGGGCTGAGATCCGGTACACCATGTGGTTTCCCTCTACCACTCGGCCATCCGCCTCGGTTTTGCAGGCTTTGATGAGCTGCCCCTTATTGTTGGGGATGTAAAGTTCAAAGCAGTTCTGGGGACGAGAGAGGAAGGGCGCAGGTTAAGAGCCAGCCCTGGGCAGAGAAGGCCCTGCCCTGGCAGGAAGGTGTACAGAGAGGGTCTTACTGGTTTCCGGGGGTCGTCCACCTCTCGGATGCTCAGATTCTCCAGGGGGATGATTCCTCGGGGCTCCTTGTCCTGAAGAAGCAAGTTGAACAGAACTCAGACTTCCAAATCTTCACCCCAGCCCGCCTCCCTCAGCCCCAGGAGTGCAGGCTCGCAGCCCTTCCTCCCGGAACCCAAGGGCCCAGCCGGGCCCCGCTCACCGTGGTGTACTCGAAGTAGTAGAGGCAGTTGTCTGTGAGGATAAACCAGCGCCGCTTCCACGTCTTCACCCGGCCCCCTAGAAGGGAAGGGGCGGGAGGGGCCTGGACTCAACGGGGGACAGGGCCTCTGGGAGATAGGAGGGGCATGAGAAGCAGAGCAAGAGCGGTAGAGGTGGGGCTCCTGGGGCCTAGGACAAAGCCACTGCGTGGGGGGAGACAGACAAGCAGGGCCGGGCGTGCTGGGGCTCCAGGAATCGTCCACCCCCAGCTTGGGGCTCCACATTTTCTAAGTCTGTCAGCCCCAGCCCAGGATCCTGAGCCCCCAGCCCCCGCCTGTGGGCAGGAGGCCAGGGCGCCAGGGCAGCCCCTCCCCTCGTCTAGTGATGGGAGACAAAGACAGGTCGTGTACCTACCTCCTGGGGCAGACAGCGAGAAAGCAGGCAGGACCAGGTGCAGGAGAAGGGAAGGCGGGAGAATGGAGCACCCCCAAGAGCCGCAGACAACAGAAATAGGGTGGGCGCAGGGAGGGATGCGCAGGGGCGGGACAGAGAGGCAAACACAGGAGAGAAACACGCAGAGAGGGAGGAGAGGGAGAGAGAGGGAAGAAAACCAGTTACATCCACATGAGGGGGCGATGGTCGGGGCCCCTCCCTCCCAGAGAGGCCAAGGGCCATGAGCCCCAGGTGGCAGCCTTGAAAACCCCTTGCTTCGGTACAGGGCCCCAGCCTACTCCCTAAGGTCTGTCCTAGACCAGGAGGGTCCTCCCTCGACATGGTAAAAGTGCCTCTCCCCTGGAGGTGGCACCACAGGGGAGAAGGCAAAACCCCCAGTCCTTGGCCTGAGGAGGCCGTGAGGGCCCATCTCAGCTCCTGCACAAACTGGCTGTGTGACCTCAGGGCACTCTCTTGGACTCTCTGAACTCCAGCCTGCAGACTCACTTCAACCTCCACCTTCCTGTAGCAAAATGACCTGCTTCTGGCTTCCTTGTGGGCCCAGGGTTAAACAATGACAGTAAGAATGGCTTTTATTAGGCATGGAGTAGCAACCACCATCACCAATCTCCACTCCTGTATTTCCATCTTTTAAGGAAGGGGTCCTGGCGAACTGGCACAAAGGGAACAGAGGCCCTCTGGTCAGAGACGTCCCTGGGCTGGGCAGCCTTAGATGGGACTCAAAGCCAAACTGAGGCGTGAGCCTCAATTTCCTCATCTGGGAAATGGGAAAGGTTCCTGCTGACAGGGGCAGTTTTTTTTTTTTTTTGAGATGGAGTCTCGCTCTGTCGCCCAGGCTGGAGTGCAGTGGCGCAATCTCAGCTCACTGCAACCTCCACCTCCTGGGTTCAAGCAATTCTTGTGCCTCAGCCTCCCAAGTAGCTGGGATTACAGGCGCCCGCCACCACGCCCGGCTAATTTTCGTATTTTTAGTAGAGATGGGGTTTCACCATGTTGGCCAGGCTGGTCTCGAACTCCTGACCTCAGGTGACCCGCACGCCTCAGCCTCCCAAAGTGCTGGGATTACAGGCCTAAGCCACCGTGCCCGGCCTGACAGGCACAGTTTTGAGGGAAGCAGTTCCGCGTGACGCTGGCGCCTTCCTGCTTCTTTCTGGCCCACTCACTGCCAGGGGCGCCTCGAGGACTCTCAGATTCCCCCAGCAGTCTGCCTCCCTTGCATCGAATGCGGGGATCTGGACCGGAGTGTTGGTTGGACAGTGATTTGCATGTTTTACTTTTATCTTATAGAGACAGGGTCTTGCTCTGTTACCCAGGCTGGAGTGCAGTGGCAGAATCACAACTCACTGTAGCCTCGACTGCTTGGGCTCAAACAATCCTCCTGCACCACCAGGCCCGGCTAATTTTTTAATTTTTTGTAGAGATGGAGATATCGTTATATTGCCCAGGTTGGTCTCAAACTCCTGACCTCTAGCAATCCTCCTGCGTTGTCCTCCCAAAATGCTGAAATTCCAGGGGTGGGCCACTGTGCCCAGCCTGACTTGCGTATTTTACATTTACCAGGAAACCCTGGCATCTGTGGAGGCGGTGATGCCCTGGTTTAAGAGACAGTTCCACATGGAGAGGCCCCCAAGACTCAAGAGGCCAAAGCTGCCCTGTCCAACCTCCTTCTGAGAAGCCTGGCCTTGACTCCCTTCACTGAGCTGGAAGCTTCCTGTGGGCTCTCCTGCTGCCACGGGAAGCCTCCGCTATTGTGCTGGACTGTAACTCCCCAGATCTGTCTCGCTGGAGCAGCTGTGCACCGCTTCTCCACTATAAACCACATCTCACACACAGGTGGCACCTACTGTTACCAGGCACGGCTCCAGGCCAGTGTCTCTCAACCTCAACTATGCATTGGGAGCTTAAACGGTGACTGATAGCCCTTCTGCTCCTGAAAGCCTGACTTCAGGAGTCTGTGGCCTGGCCACCGGAGTTTTCGAGGTGCCCAGGCAAATGTCATGTGCAGCCAGGGCTGAGAACCACTCCAGTCCTCGTGCTAACCCCTCATCATGCTACGATCCTGTCTGATCCATGCTAACCAACCTTGAATGTGCCGGTGCCACATGTTACGACGAAGACTCCCCCCTCCATCTCAGCTGGGTCTCCCGACTCATCTGCACCAGCCCTGGCTATTCCCGCCCCAGCCGGGAGCCAGAATCTGGGACAGGTTTCCTCGCCTGTTTGGCTCTTTTCTGCCTGTGGGTGGTGTTTCGGGAAGGATGGCTCCTGGATCAGCCAGTGCTCTGGGCCTGATGCCTTGGAGTGCGGGCTCAGTCCTGCCTGGGACCCTGGGAGTTCTTGCCAAGGGCAATAACATGCTCCGGGGGTTTGGCTCCCTTGGGCTGGGTTAACGCAGTAGGGAAAAGCCTCAGTGAACTCTTCCCCCACAAAAGGACAATGTCACCTGCCTCTCACTGCGTCCTCAGCCCAGCTCAGGGCCTGGCACAGAAGGGCTCCATGAACATTCGTGGGTAAAGAAAAGGGGTTGGGAAGTACTTACTACAGGCCAGGCCCAGCGCACGGGCCTGATTTTATTTTCAGCACCATTTTTTGGGTGTCGAAAACTGAGGTTCAGAGAGGTCGAATCATTTGCCTCAGTTCAGGCAGCAGGTTTGTGTGGAAGCTGAGTCCAGGGCCCAGGCCCACGAATGTCCCCCTGTGGAGGGACCAGCGGGGTCGGGAGGTCACGTACCCAGCTTCAGGAGCCAGCCCTCCCGGTCTGGGTTGAAGAAGGTGTGGGTCAGGTCGTTCCCGTCATCCTCAGGAATCTTGAAGGGCTCATTTCGGATGCTGTCGTAGAGGTTCTGAGGAGTGAAGGCTCCATTAGCCATTCAAGGCCCCTGGGACCCCCCCCGCCAAGGGTTACTCAGGGTGGGGGGCAGCGAGACCAGGGGTGGGATGACTCATGGTGGGGAAGAGAGAGGGGCAGGCTGGGGAGGAGGGGAAGTGAAAGGCAGAGAAGTGAAGGGAGGCCGAGGTGGGGGAGGAAAGAAGAGATGCCCTGGTGACAGGTGGAAGAGCCGGCTCCGTCCTCAGAGAAACAGACAGATGGGGAATGAGGCCAATCAAGGGCCAGAAAGCATGACAGCCAGAGATAGGGCAGACAGACAGGCCAAAAATGTCAGGGCCAAAGCCTGAGAGAGACAGTCAAGAAGAGAAGCAGCCAGAGTGAGAGAAAAAGATCACGCAGGAGTTGGCACGATCGCACCATCTTGGGGGTGATGGCAGACAGCTCGGGCACTAGGAGACCACAGGTGGGGCGGGGGTGTCTGTGGCAGGAAGAGGGACAGGGCTGAGGGGCAAGGAAGGGGGGGCTGACCCTGAGCAGCTCCTCAGGCAGGTCCCCGCCCTCGTTGATGCCCCGGTTCATGGCCACAAAGCGCTCCAGGCCTGGCTTGTCCCGGACATTGGGATTGTGGAGACTGGTGTTGAGCATGATGACGGCGAAGGACAGCACGTAGCACGTGTCTGCACCAGACAGGGCAGGCGGTGACGACCCAGGCATGTCAGCCCCCAGTGCCCCCACTCCCCAGGACCCCCAGCTCCCAGCCCCCTCCCTCCCTCAGACCTAGGGGTCTGGGCCCCCGTCTCCTCTTTCCCAGGACCCAGGAGTTGGGGCCCGCACCTGTGGACTGGAAAACCCCAGGGTTGCACAGGCAGTATCGCTGGGCGAAGGCCTCCATCATCCGGTCAATTTTCTGGGCCTCTCCGGGGAGGCGAAAGCTCCATAGAAATTGCCTGGGTTGGGGAGGGGCCAGGAATGGATGCTAGGGCTGGCGGGAGCCTGTCCCCACTCTCAGTCCCTGTGATAGGAACTGGTCCATGAGGAATCCCAACCTTCCGGCCTCAGCAGGTGGTTCAGGTAAGGTCACGTGATCCAATCTGACCAATGGGCATTGGCCATAGGAGTGTTGTGGAGCGGTACAGAAATAGCCTCTTTCTGCTAAGTTTGCTAGACAGGTCTGGGGGTTGGTTGTGGCTTGTTATCAGGTAAGAGGGTCTGCAGAGAGCAATGCTGACACAGTAGCAAATACAAGAGACAAAGTCGACTTTCTGACCACCATTTGAGCTCCTGGATATAGCTATGCCTGAAGGAGGCCATAACCTTGGACTTTGATGGTGCAGGACGCACTCGGTTCCCTAGTTTTTGTTTCTGTTTTGCTTGTTTCTGTTTTTTTCTTAAGGTTTGTCACTTGTAACTAGGAAGGCCCTGACAGGTACATTCCTGGCCTTCCAAACCCCTCCCGGTCACTCACCTGAGGGCCTGCACCAGATTGAGGTCGGTGAACTCATGCAGATCCACAAAAGCATGGAGCACCGCCAGATTCAGCTCTTCCCTGGAAGGACAGGACAAAGTCAATGCAGTTTGGAGAGGATGGAGCAGGAGTGGGCAGGAGGCAAGGCCCTGGGGAAGTCGTGCCCCTTCTACTGCACCACAGCTGCCCTCTGCGGAGGGTGAAGTTTCCTGCTGGGCTCCCACACAGGCCTGCCCCCACGGTGGGGGATGCTCAGAACACACTCTTGGGAGGAATATATGGCTTGGGAACCCAGGTTAAGCCAGACCTTTGTACAGTTGGGAGAAATCCCGCAAACATGTATGCTACCTACTGTCACCTCTCTCAAACGATCCCCACACTCCCCAGGTATCCAGACACAGTCCCCATCTCCCCCAGACATCCAGAGATGCTTCCCACGCACCCCAGATCTCTGTAAATCCCTGATTCCCAGACGTCTACAGATGGCCTCCAACCATCTGATGTCCAGTCCCATGCATTCTAGGCTTCCAAATGACCCCCACAACTCCTAGGCTCCCCACAAGGGCCCAATGGTCCCCACAGCTCCCAGATGGCAACCCAGTGCCCATGCACAGCCATGGTTTACCCCTGTTCTCATGCTCCCATGACCCTTGAGAGATGTTCTCCACCCTTCTCAGATATAAATGGATGCTTCCCCACAACCCCCAGGTAATTCCAGAAGGCCCCGCATCCCCAGATGCTCTCGGGTGGCCGCAGGCTCCCCTAGCCCCTGTGTCCGTCCATTCTGTCACAGTCCAGTCAGAAGACGCATCTGCCGGGGCCTCTCTGTGGGGAGGCTGCAGGGCTGTTCCACCTGCGAGCTGCCGGTGTGAGGGCAGGAGCTGGGCGCAGGTAGCGGGAGGGGCGGGCCCCACAGGAGCTGAGTGGTGGCCGTACCTCTCCCCCAGGTAGTCCCCGATGGCTGTCTTGTTCAGCCCCTCGCCCTTGTACAGGAAGCGGGCAATCTCCTCGGGTGTGTTCTGCAGCAGTTCATTCTCCACCAAGAACTGGATCCCCTGGTGAGTGGGGACAAGGTCTCAGTGCTGAGAGCCAGAAAGCTACCCCCCTCACCTCCCTGGGAACCTCAGCAACCAGACCTACCCCCACCCTCAACAGACCAGGGCCAGGTTTCACTTTCAGCCTTCTCAAGGGTCTTAAATAGGATTCTTCCCAACTCATGGCCTTTGCACCTCACGGCCTACCCTCTCTGCCTTTGCCTGGTTAATTCCAGCACCAACAACAGGGTCTGGCAAGGAACAGATGCTCAGTACATTTTCTTTTCTTTCTGAGACCTGGTCTCGCTCTACTGCACAGGTTGGAGTGCAGTGGCGTGATCACAGCTCACTGCAGCTTCGAACCGCTGGGCTCAAGGGATCCTCTCCCTTCGGCCTCCTGAGAAGCTGGGACTATAGGCATGTACCAATACACCTGGATAATTTATTTATTTTTATTTTTTCTAGAGATGAGTTATCACTATGCTGCCCATGCTGGTCTCAAATTCCTGCCTTCAAGCAATCCTCTCGCCTCGGCCTGTCAAAGCACTGGGATTACAGGCATAAGCCACGGAACCCAGCCAATAAATGTGTGTTGAATGACTGAACAGAATTCCAACTGCTTCAGGAAAGAATAACGTGACAACCTTGAGCAGACGCAGCCCCTCAAGGGCTGTGAACTCCAAGCCCTTGCAGACTGGAGGCTTCTCTCGCTCTCTGTGCTATGAAGCCCTCTCTACTGCTGCCATATCTCACTCTGAATTGGGGT
>NW_012102033.1:1269768-1279337 GCF_000951045.1 Mandrillus leucophaeus
AAAAAAAAAAAAGTAAGTGAACAAAAGCCATTCCTCCACCTAGTGAACACCTACTCATCCTTCAAACCCGACCTGAATGTCTCCTCCTCAAGGAAGCCCTCCCTGACTCCACCAGCCTGCCTCCTCCAGAAATCTACTACCCTGATACCTGCCTCTGTCATGGCACCTTTGCGGGAGGGAGGTCAACTCTCCTTTGTGCATATCACTTTGTCTACAGCCCTACAAGACTCGAGCTCATCTTGGGACTAGAAGTGCGCCCATACAACTAGAAAGTGGAAGACAACCTTCAGGGCAGGGGACGAAACATAAGCGTCAGGAGGGCTGGAACACTTGGTCAGTGTTCAGAGAACAAATGGACAGCCAGTATCTGAATCCAGGGATTAGGACCAAGTCTGTCCACCTAGAATAGACCCGGAACCATCACGCTTCTGGAACCTGGAGGTGCCAGAAGCCCCTGCTCGGATGTTTGCCCAGCGGATCCCAGTCCTGTGGCCCCAAGCACCTTCTTGGGGTCCATGTTGAACTTCTTCCTGCCCATTGCCATCTTCCGGTTCCGCTGCAAGGTCTTACTGCAGGAGCAGAGAGCAGGGTGGGGGATGGGGGGTCAATGCCTGGGCATTCCTGGCCTCAGTCAACCCCACGCCCCCCAGGTCACCCGCCCCAGCCCTCACCTGCCCTCATTGGCCTCCAGCCCCTCCACCTCGCTCATGGCTTCACTGAGCTCCTCCCGCAGGCGCTGAATCTCCACCAGCAGCTCCTGCTTCCGCCGCCGGATGTTCTCCAGCTCCATCCGCTCCTCCGGAGTCAGGTCTGGGGGTTCTAGGGGTCGGGGTCACGGTTTAAAAGTCAGTGCTGGGGACCATGAGCCTGAATTCCTGCAATCTGGGGGCGGACAGAGCTGGGAGAGGATGCATAAGGGCCTTCCATGTCTGCACAGAAGACTGCGCTGGGGGCCTGGATTCCTCCGTGCAGAGAAGGGCCGGGGCTCTAAACTCTTGAGTCCTGCGGGGAGGAGGGGACTTGGGGCCCGGATTCCAGAGTCTGAAGGAGAAGGGGAGTAGGTGCCTGAGCTCTTAGGTGTGAGGGAAGAAAGGGTTGGGGGCCTGAGCTTCTAGGTCCATTACTTGGAAGGAGACTGAGGCCTTGGTTTTCTGACTCCATTACTGGCGAGATAGCTGGGGACCTGGTTATCCGGACTCCTGGGTCCATGAACAGTCACTACGGCCGGGGGAGCTGATGACAGCTCGGGAGAGTTGGGAAGACGGGGCGGGACATCGAAGGCCCCCGCCCCCCAAGATTTCTCCCCTCCCCGCAACCCGAGCGCCCCTCCCCGGCCCCGGCAGACGCTGGGCTTGCCCGCCCCTCCAGCGGGAATGGTTCCGCCCCGGCCTCGCCTCCACCGCTCCATCCCGCCCCTCCCGCCGCCACCGGAAACAGGCTCAGCCCAAACAATGGCCTGGAACGCCCCGCTTTCGGGCCCCGCAGGAAGCCCGTCCAGCGCCCCACAAAAGCGGCGCGACAAGTCTACTACTGGGCCGAACGCTTCTGGGCTGCGCGCTCCAGGGGGAAACGTTCGCTGCGGAACGTTCAGGAGAAAACGCTCCAGCAGCTCCCAGCCGACCCCGCCCCTCCCCAACCTACCATAGACGCCGTCCTCCATGGCGGCTAGGAAGGCCCGCGGGGAGTCCGGGGCGGTCCCGCCGGTCGGGCCTGGATCCGCGTTGGCCCGCGGGCTCGGGTGAGCCCGCTCAAACGCCCCGGGAGCCACCGCCGCCTCCTCAGCGCCAGACCTCAGCGCTGAAAAGACTCTCCCCTGGTCGCCCAACCGCCCCTTCAGTAGGGACCGCCCCTCTTTTTGACACCGTCCAATCCACAGTGGGCGTTTTAGTCCTCCCCGCCCTCGCCACCAAAGGATCGTCTTCCAGGGCCAACAGTCGTACAAAAAGCTGATGTGGGTATGTCCGGCCAGAGGTAGACGGCCCGCGGGGCCAATCGGACTGCAGGCAGGGCAGCAGGCCCCGCCTCCGAAACGACAGAAAGCACTTGACAGGCTTGCTCTCCAATGGGAAGCCCCAGCAAGGTGTTGCGCGGAGGCGGACCTACGCGGTACGGACATCTCTGCGCCTGCTCAAAGGCCCTGGACACTTGGAGACTAGGTAAACCGAACCCCGCCTCCAATAATCCGTTGCTAGGGGGCGGTACTTGGTTAATCTTGTTGCCAGGAGGCGGGGCTAGAACTGGCTTGTTTCCGTAAGCCACACCTCCTAGCAGGCCATGCTGGCTTCTGACTGCAGAGGTTGCCATGCAACCGGGAGCAGCCTTCGGCCTCCTTTTTATTTGCTTTTCTTCTCCGTGTATTTCCCCTCTCAGCCCCTTCTTACCTCCAAACCCTTTCCTTACGACCATCTATGCCCTCCCCATCCCCCTCAGCCTCTTCGGAGTCGTGGAGTGGTGAAACGAAAGACTTCTTCGTTTTTTCTTTTTCCTTTTTTTTTTTTGAGACAGAGTCTTGCTCTGTCGCCCAAGCTGGAGTGCAGTTGCGCGATCTCGGTTCACTGCAACCTCCGCCTCCGGGTTCAAGCGATTCTCCTGCCTCAACCTCCCGAGTAGCTGGGATTACAGGCATGCACCATCACGCCCAGCTAATTTTTGTATTTTTAATGGAGACGGGGTTTCACCATGTTGGCCAGGCTGGTTTCGAACTCCTGACCTAAAGTGATTCACCCACCTTGACCTCCCAAAGTGTTGGGATTACAGGCGTGAGCCTTCGCGCCTGGCCAAGATTTACTCTTTTTTCTAAATGCTATGCTATCTGGTATCGGTCATGGAGAATGGAAGAGGGGAAGATCAAATTTAGTGAAAGCACAGGCTCAGCCTTCCTGGTACCTTCTGCTGCTCAGACTCCTCCCTCATTTCTCCAAACTTCTCCCCTTAGCTTAGCATCCTCCTAAGATTCCTCCCTTCCCCAAGCATCTTCCCGCTAAGACAACTCCCCTTTCCTTAGCGTCCTCCCACCTCTCTGATTCCTTCTCCCATCTCAGAAGCCTTTTCTTCCTCCCTGGCTCCCCTCACGTCCCCCCTTGTCCTCTCATACTATGGCCCTTCTTTTTTTTTTTTTTTTTTTTTTTTTTGAGACTGAATTTTGCTCTTTTGCCCAGCCTGGAGTGAACTGGCGTGATCTCAGCCCACTGCAACCTCCTCCCCCAAAGGTTCAAGCGATTCTCCTGCCTCAGCCTCCCAAGTAGCTGGGATTACGGGCGCCCACCACCATGCCCGGCTAATTTTTGTATTTTTAGTAAAGACAGGGGTTCGCCATGTTGGCCAGGCTGGTCTCAAACTCCTGACCTCAGGTGATCCACCTGCCTCAGCCTCCCAAAATGCTAGGATTATAGGCGAGCCACCATGCCTGGCCAACCTTGCCCTTCTTAAACTCCTCCCTCCTCTGAGGCCCCTTCCCCTTCCCCAGCCTCTAGGTCCCATTATTTGTAAGGGAATGGGATTAAAGGCTTGGCTGGAATGGGGAACCCAGGCACCCCTGTAAAGAGCGAAGCCATAATGGGGGCTGAAGTGGTGTCTGGGCCTCGTCCTCATTTTCTGTCCCTGGGCTGGGCAGGTGGGGACGGATTCGGGGCCAGGACCTGGTTAAGCTGCCGGATTAGACATGGAGGCTTCTAATCCCCTCACTGACCTTTATGAGTGGCCCAGGCCCTGCCCTCCCCAGTGGAAACCCAGGCTGGGCTGCCCTTCTCCCACTCTCCTTCCAAACAAAGGCCCTCCCTGCCCCTTCACTTCCAACTTAACATCCTTCCCCAACCTTGCATTTCCATTGCCCCCGTCCCTACCTACCCCAGACACCCTGAGCTGAGAGAGCAGCCAGCTAATTAATCCCATCCGGTTATTACATGGGGATTCCGAGGGATAAAGGGAAATGGACAAGCTGGATGGGGGCATTTGGGTTGATGCAGCACTTGTGAAGGCTGAATGGCAATGACAGTGGCTGCCCTCGGTCCAGAATACAGGGTAGGAACACGTCCTCCCTGTCACTGGCTCCCTCTGCAGCTGGCTCCCAGCCTGCGGGGCACTTAGGTAGATGGCAGCATGGGCAGGGGGCCAGGTCCGAGGACCGAGAAGCACGTTCACAGACACACCCTCTAGGGCTCCCAGTTCTTTAATCTGGGGGATGGGTCTCCCCCTAAAACAGTCATTCTCCCACAATGGGAAGAACCCTAGTGTCCAGAGCTACCTCCTCCTTCCCAGATCCGCAAGTTGGGCCAGGGAAGTGACTCTGGCTGTTAGCCACAGCCCACGCCTACCCTTGCCCTGTGATTCAGACACCCGAGTTCAGAGCCAGCCTCCAAGAGTATCTTATATCCCAGCCTCTCCTGGAAGGTCGTATGATCCAGCACTGGGGAGAGAAGGGAAATCCCCAGGACTCAAATGCCCATCCCACTCTCGGTGAAGTGAGGACTCATCCTGCTGGAAAGGCCCCTAAATAACTTCAAGTTCCAATATCCCATTTTTACAGATGGGGAAGCTGACATGAAGAGGAGTCCAAAGTGTCACAGTAAGTTGAGGCAGTATTGGGATTTAGAGCAAAGCTTCTGGGGTCCTTGAAAAGGACCTCATTCCAATTAGCTAGTGCTCCATCTCTAAGCCTGTTGTAGGGACCAAGGGAAAAAAATAGATATCTGTATTTATATTTTATATATATATATAATATACATATGTATAACATCTTTAAGAAACAGACACACGGCTGGGCATGGTGGCTCATGCTTGTAATTCCAGCTCTTTGGGAGGCTGAGGCGGGTGGATCATCTGAGGTCGAGAGTTTGAGACCAACCTGGCCAACATGGCGAAACCCCGTCTCTACTAAAGGTACAAAAAGTAGCCGGGCATAGTGGCTCATGCCTGTAATCCCAGTGACTCGGGAGGCTGAGGCAGGAGAATCACTTGAAGCCGGGAGGCGGAGGTTGCAGTGAGCTGAGATCACACCATTGCACTCCGGCCTGGGTGACAGAGCAAGACTCTGTCTCAGAAAAAAAAAAAAAGAAAGAAAAGAAAAAAAGAAATAGACACACATCACTAGGTGTAGGGTTCCAGAGCATTCTAGACTCACCAGCCCTGGGCCTCTCCCTTCCCTTGTCCACTAATTAGCCCTGTGCCCTACAGGGCCTCACCTGAACCTTCAACTTCTAGGTCAACCCAGAATTGTTGCTTCTCAAGTCCCAAGTCCACCTCCTGGCACTGCTAAGAAGTCCACCTGGAGGTGATGAGAACTTACAGGCTTTGGTAATGGACAACTCTGGATGCCTGGAGCCTTCCTTCCTTTTGGCATTACAGAACCACAAGAAGTCATCTAGAATCATCGAGATTCTCAACTCCATTGGCCAAGCTGGAACCAGCAAAATCTCAGACATCTAGAATTGCCACTGCTTCCTTGACTCTGTGATCAGTCTAGAGCCACAGAATCCTGATTCCCTCTGGACATTCTAGAATGGCACTTAAAAAAAACCCACCCCGTGGATCCTTTCAAAGCATTGCTTATTCTCTTGGTTGGGTGCTCTACAGCCAGAAGTTGGAGTTATCTAATATCAAGAACTCCTAATCTGTTACTTTAGTCTTTCTAAACCCACAGACTCCACAATGTTTTGTGCATTCTAGAAACACTACTCTTTAGTTTCTGGAGTAGTTCAACTCTCCAGGTCAAACCTGTCCTAGAATCACCAGTGCTTGCCTCTGTGGTCAACCTAGACTCACAGAATTTCAACTAATGAGCTTTCTGGAACCACAGATCTTTTTCTTTTTCTTTTTTTTTTTTTTTTTTTTTTTGTCTTTGGTCAATCAAGATGATCTTCCATACTTGGGGCATTCCATAACCTTCCCTCCTTAGGTGGTCTAGAACAAATGATTTGCTACTCAGTTGGCTGAGTTGAGAAGCAACACTCCCTTGAAGCTTAGGTAAATCCAGACCTACAAACTCTTGATCTCTGATGCTGTTCAAGAACAGCCAACGTGCTTCCCCAGAGGCAGTCTATACCATTGGTTTCTCACCCTGGTCAACAATCCAGATCCCCCCATATAGAGGGATCTAGAACCACCAGTCTTTTCCTCTTGGGTGATCCAGAACTGTGGTGAGACTCAGGGATCAGGCTCATAAAAGGGTCTCAGGAGACAGCACAGAAGCAGAGAAATTAAAATTAAGGTCCAGTATGTCCATGGTGGGTCACCAGACATGGCAGAACCTTACCACCTAGTCATTTACCCAGCAGGCCTGTTGGTCTTCAGGAACACCTGCCCCCATCCCAGGAGAGAGCCCTATCTCTCCATCTTGCTACCTTGGGGAAGGGGGCACACATGGGGAAGGCTACATCAGTTTGCATCACAGAGGCAGGGTCAGCGCCAGGGTTGGTGTAAGAACTCGGGGGCTAGCAGCCCCATCTTCTGTCTCCGCCCCATTCCCTTCCTCGGCCTCATCATCCTCATCTTCCTCCTGGCAGCAGCTCAGAGCAAGTTCATTCTCATAACAAAATGCAGTCAGAGAGCCGGGGAAACTTGATTTGAGGCTGTGGGAAGCCTGCTCTGCCCGTTCATCCAGCTCCTTAGCACTGCAGACCGGCGTCCCTGGGACCTCGTAAGTGCGGTGGAAGTGGCGATAGTCGACCTCATACTGGGAGCCACGCTGGAAGAGAACTGGCTCAAAACGATGGCCCCAGAGAAGTTCACCAGGGAGGTAGGACGAGCGACACTGTGTGGTCATGGCTGTGGCCTCAACCATCCCCTCGAGAATGACCACCAGCTCGAAGTCAGCCCTGGCCAGCTCGGCACGTCCTAGCTCATACAGAGGGCTGGCAGAGTCGATCTCATGGACGATGGTGATAGGGGACACGAGGAAGATACGATCGGTGCCTCCATCAAAGCCCACATCCACATCCTGGTGGTCGAGCGGGATGTACTCACCCTCTGGGGTCACACGGGGCTGCAGGGGGAGGCGAGGAGCCAAAGACAGCAGGGAGCACAGAGACAGGCAGAGACAGAGGGAGTGAGAGAGAGGAAGAGATTCAGTGAAAGAAGGAGGTAAAGACCACAGGAGTGAAGGAGAGGGTGAGAACACGGATCCAGAGATGGGGCCGGCAACCCAGAGAGATGCAGGGGAGGGCACCCAGTGAGGAAGCCAGAGATCCAGGATGGGAGGAGGGGGGACAGAGACCCAGAGATGAAGAGAGAGGAAAGAGACTCAGGGTTTGGGGATAGAAAATGGGAAGAGGGGTGTGGCGGGGGAAGAGAAGGAGGAGAGAAGAACAGAGTGATATTGACATACAGACACAGAAATCAGCAAGACAGAGATGAAATCGAAGCGACAACGGAAAATAAGAATGACATCCAGCAGAGAATTGGAGAAGGAAGGGGAGAGAAAAATGGCTTTTAGTATGTGGCCAGAGAAAGATAAACCAGATGACAAGAAGGGAGAGTTAGGACAACACAGGTCCAACATTCTGTACCCACCACTGCCTCAGGCTTATCCCTGGGCTCTCCCCTGAGCTATCCAAGCTGCCAGGGCAACTGCAAACCCTTCCATGTCATTCTGTGTGAGCAAGCTTTGTGGGGGTGTGGGTATTTCCCCCCCACCTACCCGCTGGTTCCATAGCCACCTCCCAGGCCAAGTCACTGCCCCACAGACTTTTGCAAGAGCCAGTGTCCCTCCGATTCATGAATCCTGGCATCTCAAGGCGTCAGGCAGGAGATAGAAGTGGGAGGTGGGCACCTATCCTCCTCTTGTAACTGTCTCTGGGAGCCCCAAGTAGAGGAACCCCAGAGGCGGCTGGGAGTTGCAGCTCCCACCACCCCTGATCCTCTCCAAGTCCAGCCTCAGCCCAGAGTTCTAAAGTCACTTTACTTGGGCAATGGCAGCTGCTGGCCCAGAGTTTCTTGGGAACGGAGGTGTTTGAGCAATTTGACCACAATTCTAGGAACACTAAGGCCCCTTCCTCAGGGCACGGGAGGGAGCTATTACCCCAGGGGCCAATGGGAGGTGCAGTTTCGTTTCGTTGCCACCTCCCACCCTGCTCTCAGAGGGCAGGAGGCTGGTGGGACACGATGGGCCATTGAGTTGGGGAATGAATTCCCCCACAGATGCTGCAGGACCCCACACCTAGAGGCCTGGAGAACTGCTCCACAGTGATGAACTGCACCCGTTCTAGGGCCTGCTTCTCCCGGGAGCCTCAAGTCACAGGCCCCCGTCTGTGCCACAGGGTCCAGTGGGAATTGTACACCCGAGTAATAGAACGGTCACGCAGGCCCTCCACCACCACCCAGCAAAGCTGCATCTGAGGCCACCCCATCTTTGGGCAGGTCCCTTGACCCAGAGGCTTCTGGGAATTACGGCCCAGGGCCTTGACAGGCCAGGTGTGGCCCTTTCGGGTCTACCCACAGGCAGCCCATCCTCAAGCCACAGGAAGCTCTGTATGTCCCAAGTCCAGGCCTCCAGGAAGAGCTGGTCACAGACCTCTCTTTTGGGTTTACATCCCCAACTGCCCAGTGACCCATTCGCAAGCCACAGACCTGAGAGGCTGCTGGGAGTTGTAGTCCACTCCCCCTCCAGGACCGCATGCCCCTCACCCTCGGGCCTACATCTCCCCCAATCCCCCAGGGCTCGGGGAGGTCCGCACCTGCAGCAGCTGGGCACGCACGTGGGCCTCGACCAGGTGGCTGCGACGCAGGTTGCCGACGCGCCACATGAGGCAGAGGCGGTGGTCGCGCAGCGCCACGACAGCGTTCTCGCTGAAGACCAGCGTCTCGTTGCGCTTCTTGGGTTTGGCCATCTTGGCCATGACAGCACCCACGACGAAGGCGTCGAGCACGCAGCCGGCGATGCACTGCAGCACCACAGCGGCCACAGCGGCCGGGCACTCCTCGGTGACGCTGCGCACGCCGTAGCCGATGGACGTCTGTGTCTCCAGCGCGAAGAGGAAGGCGGCCAGGAAGCTGGCCACGTGTGAGAAGCAGGGCGCAGGCGGTGGCGGGGCGGCCAGGTCGCCGTGCAGCGAGGCTATGAGCCAGAAGGCCAGGCCGAAGAGCAGCCAGGAGGCGAGGAAGGAGCAGGAGAAGAGCAGGCACATCCAGCGCCAGCGCACGTCCACGCACGTGGTGAACAGGTCGCTCAGGTAGCGCGCGCCCTGGCCACCCAGGTTCACGAAGCGCACATTGCAGTGCCCGTCCTTCTTGACGAAGCGACCGCGGCGCCGGCCCACCGGTGACTGCACCCGCGCTGGCACCCACCCGTTGCGGCACAACCCGGGCCCGGCCTCCTCTTCATCGCCCGCCCGGCTGTCTCCCGAATCCAGGGCGCCGCTGAGGCGGCGTAGGGCCCTGGCCAGGCCCATTGGGCGGAGGGACCCCCTCCACTTGGACTAGTGGGGGGCAGGCGCCCCCAACCTGCTGGGACAAGAAACCGGTAGAAACGTCAGGGGCACCAGGAATAGGTGAGCTCATCGGCCAAGCATGCTCCCCGGTGGTGCTTAGTGACCTCATCTGTCAAATAGGTGGAACTATACTTTTTTTTTTTTTTT
>NW_012102033.1:1280007-1281034 GCF_000951045.1 Mandrillus leucophaeus
CAAGATGGTCTCGATCTCCTGACCTCGTGATCCGCCCGTCTCGGCCTCCCAAAGTGCTGGGATTACAGGCTTGAGCCACTGTGCCCGGCCAGTTTTTGTAATTTAGTAGAGAAGGGGTTTCACCATGTTGGCTAAGATGGTCTTGATCTCCTGACCTCGTCATTCGTCCGCTTCGGACTCCCAAAGTGCTGGGATTACAAGCGTGAGCCACTGCGCCCGGCCAGCCACCTCTTTTTAAAAATGTTTTATTAATTTAATTTTTGTTTTATAGAGACAGGGGCCTCACTATGTTGCTCAGGCTGGTTTCGACCTCCTGGCCTCAAGCGATCTTCCCTCTTCAACCTCCCAAAGTGCTGGGATTACAGGCCTGAGCCACCCCACCTGGCCCATACTCCCCTTCCAAGTTGGAAGATGCAGCATAAACAGCAATGATACTATAGAAGATACTTGTATAACAACAACAGAAAATACTGTAACAATAACGATTTTTTAACAAGTGCCACAATAATTACAGCATGCATTTATACAGTGCTAAATCTATGTACTGTTCATAATTTGTGTTCTATCAATTATACTGTTTATACAGTTTGGAGGTTGTTGTAAGCACTTTACATGAATTTACATATTTGAGCCTCAGAGCAAGCCTATGAGGCAGACATCATTATCCCCATTTTCTAGATGAGGAAACTGAAGCACAGAAAGTTTAAGTAACTTCCCCAAGACCACAGCTAAGTAAACTGGGATTTAAACGCTAGCCATCCAGCTCCAGAGTCCATGCTCCTAACTGTAAGGTGTAACTGGTTCTCAGCATGGAGAGATGCCTCAGGGCTCTGAGGTTGACTGTGGTTGAAAAACAGGCTCGCAAAGTAACAAAAGGAAAAAATTACATCAATTGAATTGCATCAGAACTAAATAACTTTTTTTTTTTTTGAGACGGACTCTCACTTTGTCACCCAGACTGGAGTGCAGTAGCGCGATCTTGGCTCGCTGCAATCTCTGTCTCCTGGGTTCTCCTGCCTCAGCCTCC
>NW_012102033.1:1281089-1286927 GCF_000951045.1 Mandrillus leucophaeus
ACCACCACGCCTGGCTAATTTTTGTATTTTTAGTAGAGATGGGGTTTCACCATGTTGACCAGGCTGGTCTTGAACTCCTGACCTCAAGTGATCCTCCCACCTTGGCTTTCTAAAGTACTGGGATTACAGGCGTGAGCCACTGTACCCGGCCAGAACTAAAAAACTTTTGTGCTCCCAAAGACACTGTCAAGAAAGTGAAGAGAGGCCAGGTGAGGTGGTACACACCTGTATCCTAGCGCTTTGAGAGGCTGAGGCAGGAGGATCACTTGAGCCCAGGAGTTCATGACCAGCCTGGACAACATAGCAAGGGGCCTGCTCTACAAAAAATTAAAAATTAGCCAGATGTGGTAATGCAAACCTGTAGTCCTAGTTACTTGGAAGGCTGAGGTGGGAAGATGGCTTAAACCCGGGAGTTGGAGGCTGCAGTGAGTTATGATTGCACCGCTGCACTCCAGCCTGGGCAACAGAGCGAGACTGTGTCTCAAAAAAATTTTTTAAGAAAGGGAAAAGACAACCCACGAATGGGAGAAGATATTGTAGTTGCAAATCATATACCTGATGAGGAACTTGTATCTAGCCTATATAAAGAGCCCTTGCAACTCAATAATGAAAAGATAAATAACCACCCCCCGCCAACCTTTTTTTGTTTCAGACAGAGTCTCAGTCGCCCAGGCTGGAGTGCAGCGGTGCAATCTCAGCTCACTGCAACCTCTGCCTCCCGGGTTCAAGAGATTCTCTTGCCTCAGCCTCCTGAGTATCTGGAATTACAGCTCACGCCACCATCCCAACTAATTTTTGTATTTTTAGTAGAGACAGGGTTTCACCATGTTGGCTGGTGCCCAGCCCAAATAACCCAATTTAAAAGTGGGCAAAGGGGGCCAGGTGCAGCAGCTCGCGCCTGTAATCCTAACACTTTGGGAGGCCGAGGAAGCTGGATCACTTGAGCTCAGGAGTTTGAGACCAGCCTGGCCAACATGGCAAAATCCCATCTCTATTAAAAATCCAAAAATTAGCCGGGCCTGGTGGTGCACATCTGTAGTGCTGAGGCACAAAAAAAGTGGGCAAAGGATCTGTATAGACATTTCTCCAAAGAAGGCATACAAATGGCTAATAAACATATGAAAAGATGCTCAACATCATCAGCCATCAGAGAAATGCAAATCAAAACCACAGAGGAATACCATTTTGCACCCACTCAGAACGGCTGTAATAAAAAAAACAAGTGTTGGCAAGAATGTGGAGAAATTGGCACCCTCATACACTGCTGGGGGGAATGAAAACTTGCAGCTGCTGTAGGAAGCAGTCTGGCAGTTACTTAAATGGTTAAACATAGAATTACCACATCACCCAGCAATTCCACTCATACTTATGTACCCAAGAGAAATGAAAACAGATGCAAAAACTTGTACACAAATGTTCACAGCGGCATTACTCATAATAGCCAAAAGGTGGAAACCCAAGTATCAACCAACTAATGAATAAATAAAATGTGGCATATTCATCCAATGAATAGTATTTTACAATAAAGACAAATGAAGTATTGATAGATGAAACAACATGGATAAACCTTGAAAACATTATGCTGGCCGGGCACGGTGGCTGGCACCTGTAATCCCAGGACTTTGGGAGGCCAAGGTGGGCAGATCACTTGAGGTCAGGAGTTTGAGACCAGCCTCGGCAACATGGTGAAACCCCGTATCCACTAAAAATACAAAAATTAGCCGGGTGTGGTGATTACAGGCACACGCCCCTGTAATGCCAGCTACTCGGGAGGCTGAGGCAGGAGAATCACTTGAACCTGGGAGACAGAGGTTGCAGTGAGCCAAGATCGCGCAACTGTACTCCAGCTTGGGCGACAAAGCAAGATTCCGTTTCAAAAAAAAAAAAAAATTATTTGTGATGGCTGCACAATTGTGAATATATGAAAAGCCACTGAATTGTACCCTGTAATGAGTGTATGATATGAGATGTGAATTAGATTTCAATGAAGCTATTATAAAATAAATGAAATGGGCTCATGCCTGACCCTCTGATCTTTGGCAACTCCTTCTGAGTCTCGGTTTCCTCAATTCTAAGGTGGGGAAATTGGGATTTCTTAAAAGACCAGAAAAGGCCTTCTTATCATACAGATAAGGGCCCGATCTTGGCTTAGTTGCTCACCCACCATGTCCCCTGGGATCTCTGGCTTCCTTTTCCAGAGACTCAGTGTGCTCAGCCATATTACTAAGTGTGTGACTGACGACAGGCCACATCCTTTCCTGAGCCTCAGCTCTCTCATCTGTGAAAGGCAGGAGGTCTGGGGGAGCTGGGCATGGTGGCTCCCAACCTGTGATCCCAGCACTTTGGGAGGCCAAGGTGGGCAGACCACTTGAGGTCAGGACTTCGAGACCAACCTGGCCAGTATGGTGAAACCCCGTCTCCACTAAAAATACAAAAATTAGCCGGGCATGGTGGCGCGTGCCTATAATCCCAGCTACTCAGGAGGCTGAGGAGGGAGAATCACTTGAACTCAGGAGGTGGAGGTTGCAGGGAGCTGAGATTGCACCAGTGCACTCCAGCTTGGGCAACAAAGCAAAACTTCATCTCAAAAAAATAAATAATAATTGTGATGGCTGCACAATTGTGAATATACTAAAAGCCATTGAATTGTACACCGTAATGAGTGTATGATATGCGATGTGAATTAGATTTCAATGAAGCTATTGTAAAATAAATGAAATGGGCTCATGCCTGACCCTCTGATCTTTGGCAACTCCTTCTGAGTCTCGGTTTCCTCAATTCTAAGGTGGGGAAATTGGGACTTCTTAAAAGACCAGGAAGGGCCTTCTGGATAAGGGCCCGATCCTGGCTTTGTTGCTCACCTACCATGTCCCCTGGGATCCCTGGCTTCCTTTTCCAGAGACTCAGTGTGCTCAGCCATTTACTAGGTGTGTGACTGATGACAGGTCACATCCTTTCCTGAGCCTCAGCTCTCTCATCTGTGAAAGGCAGGAGGCCTGGGGGAGCTGGGCATGGTGGCTCCCAGCTGTGATCCCAGCACTTTGGGAGGCCAAGGTGGGAAGACTGTTTGAAACCGGGAGTCTGAAACCAGCTTGGGGAACACAGCAAGACCCTATCTTAAAAACAAAAATTATCCAGCCATGGTGATGCAGCTACTCTGAAGGCTGAGGTAGGGGATCACTTGAACCCAGAGTTCAAGGCTGCAGTGAGCTATGATGGCACCACTGCACTGCAGCCTGGGCAACACAGTGAGACCCCATCTCTTTAAAAAAAAAAAACAGAGGGCAGATGCAGTGCCTCACACCTGTAATCCTAGTACTTTGGGAGTCCAACTCAGGAGGAACGCGTGAGGCCAGGGGTTTGAGAACCAGCCTGGGGAAGACAGCGAAACCCTGTCTCTCAAAAATAAATAAATAATAAAAAATAAACGAAGCAAAGAAATGGAGGGAATGGCAGCAGTCTGTCAGTCTGTCAGGGTGGAGGAAAGGAAAGGGCTAGGCACGGACCTGCACCCCTCATCGCCCTCAGGGTTCGCTGCAAGGTTACCGAACACTCGGCCCTGTGCTGGGAACTTCCCAGGAACTGGCTGGATCAGGACAAACCACACCAGGGGTTAAACAATGTGTGCTGGAACCTGGGGATCCTCAGGGGTTTCTTGGCAGGGCCTGGCACACTCCATTTGAAAAGAAGACCATGAGACAACGTCAAGTTTGGCACCAACTGGGTCTCCCAAAGCCCTGCACCTGCTTCCCACAACCACCGGGGCAGCCCTGCCATTCGCTGGGGTTCATTAGGCCCGCTTGACAGAGGCAAAGCTGAGGCTGAGGTGAGAGGGGACCAGCCTGGCTGTGTCCGGCGACCACAATGTACCCCAACCTTGACTCTGTCTCACCCTTGACAACCCTGCATGTTAGAGACTGTTCTCCCAAAAAGGGGAAATAGGCTTGTTGCTCAAGGGGGCAGTCTGGAGGGCAACATCAGGATGCAGCGTCTACACCTGCAGCCCTCCCCAGCCTGGGGATCCCCAGCCTGCACTGGCTCCACCCTCGGGAACCACCCCCGTGGGTTGGGGAGGAGATGGGCACTGACACTGACCTGTGCTCCCCAGTCCCCAGCCTGGACCTCTCACCCCGACTTGCCCATCTCTCACCAAAGCCCTTTGATGAAGGGACGTGGCTTTCCACAGAAAAGCCAGCTGAGGCTCAGGTTAGTCCCTTGTGACAGGTCTCTCAGCCAGTGGGGAGAGGAGTGGCAAAACCTAGCCTCCCACCCAGGCCTCCTGGGAGCCACTGCCCGAGTGCCAAACCACTGTCTTCCCAAGAGCACTCTGGTTTCAAACACGCCTAGTACAGGCGAGGCCTCACAGTGAGCTCCCGACATGCCCGCAGCCCCCACTGGACTCTCAGACCCCGCTGCTCACCTTGGCCGCTCAGGATGCCGGGAGGTGAAGATCATCACCCCCTTTCACAGCTGGGGAACAGGCTCAGGGAACGCCACGAGCTGGCCAGGTCCCCGCAGTGCCAGGGAGAATGCCCGCTGGGTCCTAAGCCTTTCTTTCCTTCCCAGAGCTCTGCCCTTGAAATCCTCCAGTCCCACCTCAGCCCCGTGAGGCAGACCCACGTCTACTTCCCAAAGCCGACGGGGACCTTCACCAGGGGGCTGTCTGTGGCCAACATGGCCCAGCTCCCAGGCTGGCTGTGACTCAGGCTCGGGGCACCCCCCTCCCCTGGCAAAAGCAGGGCGGGAGGGAAAGGGATCCTCCACCTGACCTGCAAGAGCAGCTTAATGTTTCCATATAAAGGACATACAGGGCTTAAGGTGCTTCAACTTCGTGTCAAAGTCACTGTCTAATCTGAGGCCAAGAAGCCCCACCCCCAGGCCCCACCCTTACCCACCCAAATAAACACTCTCATTCTTCCAAAACCAGGGGTGTTCCCCGCTGCTCCCCACCTACCAGTGGGGGCTGGATGGCAGGTTGGAAAGCAGAGACTGCAGAAAGACAAGGACATGCAGAGATGGGAAGGAGGAGGGGTGTTGAGAGGGTGCCCCGAGAAAAAGTACAGGGACCAAGCAGGACAGGGACCCAGAAGCAAAGGGACAGAGATCCAGAGGGAAAGGGACAGAGACCTTGAGAAAGGACGGAGACCCAGAGAGAAAGGAACAGAGACGGTGACAGGACAGAGACTCTGAGACAGAGGGGGGCAGAGACCCAGAGAGGGGGGGGACAGAGACCTAGATGGAGGGAGACAGAGGAGACAGAGGTAGACAAGGCAATTGGGAAAATGAAAAAGAGAAATGTTTTAAGAAACGGCGACATGGGGAGATGAAATTGTGAAGACACAGAGAGGCAGAGAGATGGGAGAGACAGAGATGCGGGGGAAAGAGAGAGAGACAGAGAGAGAGAGAGAGGCTTTGTTTGAAAGGATGGAAGCCAGTGAGAAAATGCATAACATGGGGATGGGGTGAGAGGTGGCGGCACTGAACCTGGGGGTAGATTCTCCTGGCGCTGAGCCTGTCGCTGATGGAAAGACAGGACCTCCTTGAGGGGGCCACGCTGAGGACAGGGATGCTGGGGGAGGTGGATGGGGACGATGCAGCAGAGCAGGAAGGGATGGCTCAGCGGGGCCTTGCGTGGAGGCACATACCTGGTGGGGCGGCCCACCCCCATGCCCTCCGCTGGGGGCTCCTTGGTTAGGGCTGAGGGGAAGCCTCTGTGGGTGCCAAGGGGCTGTAGTCTGTCCTTGGTCCCAGGGGCCGTGTGACAGGCACCCGACCTCGGAGTCCACAGACGGATCAGAGGCTGGATGGAGGGGGGCCGGGGGTGGGGCTAGCTGAGAG
>NW_012102033.1:1286977-1298837 GCF_000951045.1 Mandrillus leucophaeus
AGCTCTGCCCTTGAAATCCTCCAGTCCCACCTCAGCCCCGTGAGGCAGACCCACGTCTACTTCCCAAAGCCGACGGGGACCTTCACCAGGGGGCTGTCTGTGGCCAACATGGCCCAGCTCCCAGGCTGGCTGTGACTCAGGCTCGGGGCACCCCCCTCCCCTGGCAAAAGCAGGGCGGGAGGGAAAGGGATCCTCCACCTGACCTGCAAGAGCAGCTTAATGTTTCCATATAAAGGACATACAGGGCTTAAGGTGCTTCAACTTCGTGTCAAAGTCACTGTCTAATCTGAGGCCAAGAAGCCCCACCCCCAGGCCCCACCCTTACCCACCCAAATAAACACTCTCACTCTTCCAAAACCAGGGGTGTTCCCCGCTGCTCCCCACCTACCAGTGGGGGCTGGATGGCAGGTTGGAAAGCAGAGACTGCAGAAAGACAAGGACATGCAGAGATGGGAAGGAGGAGGGGTGTTGAGAGGGTGCCCCGAGAAAAAGTACAGGGACCAAGCAGGACAGGGACCCAGAAGCAAAGGGACAGAGATCCAGAGGGAAAGGGACAGAGACCTTGAGAAAGGACGGAGACCCAGAGAGAAAGGAACAGAGACGGTGACAGGACAGAGACTCTGAGACAGAGGGGGGCAGAGACCCAGAGAGGGGGGGGACAGAGACCTAGATGGAGGGAGACAGAGGAGACAGAGGTAGACAAGGCAATTGGGAAAATGAAAAAGAGAAATGTTTTAAGAAACGGCGACATGGGGAGATGAAATTGTGAAGACACAGAGAGGCAGAGAGATGGGAGAGACAGAGATGCGGGGGAAAGAGAGAGAGACAGAGAGAGAGAGAGAGGCTTTGTTTGAAAGGATGGAAGCCAGTGAGAAAATGCATAACATGGGGATGGGGTGAGAGGTGGCGGCACTGAACCTGGGGGTAGATTCTCCTGGCGCTGAGCCTGTCGCTGATGGAAAGACAGGACCTCCTTGAGGGGGCCACGCTGAGGACAGGGATGCTGGGGGAGGTGGATGGGGACGATGCAGCAGAGCAGGAGGGGATGGCTCAGCGGGGCCTTGCGTGGAGGCACATACCTGGTGGGGCGGCCCACCCCCATGCCCTCCGCTGGGGGCTCCTTGGTTAGGGCTGAGGGGAAGCCTCTGTGGGTGCCAAGGGGCTGTAGTCTGTCCTTGGTCCCAGGGGCCGTGTGACAGGCACCCGACCTCGGAGTCCACAGACGGATCAGAGGCTGGATGGAGGGGGGCCGGGGGTGGGGCTAGCTGAGAGTCGCAGAGGGGGAGCCAGGGAGGCCGGCCAGGCAGAGCGGCTGGGCCACAGCCCAGGCAGGCTGGACAGGAGACAGCGGCGGAGGAGACAGCAACTGGGGGGGCAGGGAAACTGACAGTGGGGGACACGAGACTCTGAAAGAGGGGGACACAAAGAAACGTGATAAAGGGGAGGACTGAAGGAGAAATGGGCGCTCCTGAGTTCCCTGAGATGAAGCCTTCATCAGCTGGTGGGGGGCAGGGGTAAGGCCCCTGTCACAGCCCAAGTGAGTTCCAGATGAACGGACACTTAGAGAAGGTAGAACGTGGCAGCACCCAGTGGGCGGAGGGAGGGTTGCACTGGACTCCCAGTGGCCTCCCCTAGCCTAGCGGCCTGGGGGCAGCGGGCACCAAATTCCTCCCCACCCCCAAACTCCCCCCAGTTTCCTCACAGGGCTTGGCCAAAGGACCAGAGTCTCACACGCACCTCAGGCCTCTTCCTGGCCCTTTATTGCTGCTCAGGAGCCCTGACCTTCCTCCCGACACAGCACCAGCTTCTAGGTCAGGGAGGAGGGGAGGGGGTCACATGTAGCCCCCACACGGGGAAATCCTGGTCAAACCCAGCTGGCAAGAAGACAAGGGGCAGAAGCAAATTGTGTTGGAAGAACCCACACCTCAAATTTGATGCAGCCATTGTATATCCCCCGAGTTCCCTGCTGGGAACCAGCAGTCAAAACGGGACGCGGTGGCTCACGCCTGTAATCCCAGCACTCTGGGAGGCCGGGGTGGGCAGATCACTTGAGATCAAGAGTTTGAGACCAGCCTGGCCAACATGGTGAAACCCCGTCTCTACTAAAAATAGAAAAATGAACAGGGTGTGGTGGCACATGCCTGTAATCCCAGCTACCCGGGAGACTGAGTCAAGAGAATCACTTGAACCCAGGAGGCGGAGCTTGCAGTGAGCCAAGATCGTGTCACTGCACTCCAGCCTGGGCGACAGCTGACAGGAAGGAATCCATCGACACACAGGCCACACCAGGCCACACAAGTCTCTGGGTGGGAGTGGTCTTACACAGCCCTGGTGAAACCAAGTTCTTTGGTGAGAGGAGTCACTGGATCAGACCCAGGCCTTCTAGAGAACAACACATCAAACAGAATCCATCACGGCAGCCCGGAGACCAGCCAGTCCCAGTCAACAGACCCGAATGAACCCCTTCCGGGGGGCCCAGTTCGACCTCAGTTTCCAAGCAGGAAGCAAAAGCAGGGCCAGTGGGACGCCTCAGACGCTGATAGTGCGGAAGACGGTGAAGCCCGACAGCGCTGTGCTGACCAGGAGCCCCGGGCACTGCGGGTGCCAGTGCAGCTCCTTCAGCTCGGTCTCGCCCTGGTGCACGAACAGCAGCTGCTGCGGGAGGTCGGCCAGTCCGGGATCAGCCTCCACGTCGCCCGCCTCAGGGTCCCGCTCCACTGCCAGGTCCCACTGTGTGATCTGGTGGTCTGCACCCGAGGCTGCAAAGACCCCGCTGTCCTGGGGGTGCCACTCGACGGAGGTCACGGGGGCCACGTGCTGCTTGAAGGTGGCCACTGGGGAGCCAGACTAGAAGGACAGGATGGGAGTGGTGGGCTCTGAATGCCTCAGCCTGACTCCTCGGGGGGACCCAGGCAGAACCCCCAACCCCTCTCGAGCCTCAGGGTTCAGCCAAGGCCCCACCTCTTAAGCCCTCACAAGCCCACAGTCCAGAAAAGGGACACAGGGTAATTCTGGCTGCTAAGAAGGCTGACCAGCCCAGGGGTTGCTGGGAATTGGGACTGACTTGCAAAGAAGCCCCTCCCAGCTCAGGTCACGGCTGCTCTTCCCTCTGCCTGCCTGTTTCCTTCCCTGTAAAAGGACGGCATGGGCCGGGCGCGGTGGTTCACGCCTGTAATCCCAGTACTTTGGGAGGCTGAGGTGGGTGGATCACCTGAGGTCAGGAGTTGGAGACCAGCCTGGCCAACATAGTGAAACCCCGTCTCTACTAAAAATACAAAATTAGCCGGGCGTGATGGTGCACGCCTATAATCCCAGCTACTCGGGAGGCTGAGGCAGGAGAATGGCTTGAACCCAGGAGGGGGAGGTTGTGGTGAGCCAAGATCGCGCCACTGCACTCCAGCCTAGGCAACAAGAGCAAAACTCCGTCTCAAAAAAAAAAAAAAAAAAAACAACAAAAGGAGGGCATGGCTCTCCCAGAGCTCTCCTGGCAGATTCTACAAAGGCCTGAAAGGAGGCAGAAGCACAATCCCCGGAAGCCGACCCAGAGAAAGACTAAGAATGACAGCACTTTCACTACAGCAAAGGCCCCGCTCAACTGGCGTCTCTCTCATTAGGAGAAGCGGCTCTGAAGTTCCAATGGTCAACAAGCTGGGCCCTGTGTGACCTGGTGGGCCTGGGAGGCTGGAATCCATCTCCAGCCTCTTCCCCAGGGCTGATGCTATAGAAACGATCAAACTGGAGGGGAAAAAGGATGACATCATGGCAGCCCAGGAAGGCAGAGCCACACAAAGCTGTGGCTTTGTCCAGAGGGATGCCAGACACTGCAACTCCTCCTGCACAGGGACCCTCCTAGCTCCACAGTGTCAACCCCTAGCTTGGCTGTCATGTCACAGCGGCTCCTGTCCTTTCTGTGCCTCAGTCCTCTCCTACAACGAGCAGGCTGGGCCCCGATTCTCAGTTGCATCTATAAATCTACCACTCTCTGAAGCTCTCAGCACTGGCTGTACAGACGGCTGTACTTCTGCCCACAGGCAGGTGAGAGTTCTGGCCTCTGCAGCCCCAGCCCCTCCATTTCTTGTCAGCTGTTCCCCTGGTGGAGTGAGTGACTCCCAGAGTGGAGACGCACCACTCTTCCTCTTGCTGAGCCTGTTTCCTCCTCTGTACCCTGAAGAGGCAGGTGTCTAGTTCTAAGGGCTCTCCAGCTCTGTTGAATAAAACCATTCAAGGAGGGAGGATCCTACAAATCCCAGGGCTGCTGGGAGCAAGCTTCTCTAGACCCTGGGGGCAGGCTGGGAAAATACCTTGAACTGCCGAAGGTCCCAGATCTTGAGGGCCCCGTCGTCCCCGCCACTGAGCAGGAAGGGCTCCCGGCGGCTCCAGCTGATGACGTTGACGTCCCCATCATGGGCGGTGGCCGTGGTGAGCATGCAGGCCTTGCTGGGGGCTGCCCGGATGTCCCAGATGCGGATGGAGGCGTCAGCTGAGCAGGAGGCGAACACCTGGGGGAGGCGGAGTCTGAGTGGTCCCGATGCCCGGCAGCGGTGGGCTACTCTCTCTTCCACTGTCCCCCTTACTAGCACTTGGCCTGGAAACTAAGTCTCCGTCAGGCTCCCAGCCCTCTTTTCCCTCAGACCTAGGAGTCTAGGTCCCTGGCACGAACTCCATCAGAACTAGACGACCAGACCCCCGCCCACCCTCACCGTGTTCTCGGTCGGTGACCACTGCAGGTCCTCCACAGAGCGCGTGTGGCCCACGAATGGCCGCTGGTCCACGTGCCAGGAGCCGCCGTCCGTAGGTGTCCAGAGGTGGATGTTCTTTTGACAGTCACCGGTCAGCAGGCGACCTGGGGAAGGGCGTCAGGAAATGACCTCGCCCCACCTGGCCGCAGCTCGCCCCCCTCCCTGGAGTCTAAGCGCCCCGCCCCTTGCTGCGGAGCCTGCTCGCCCCACCTCCCGGGGACTCCTCAACACCCCAGGGACTCACCGGGCACCCGGGGGGACCAGTCAAGGGCAAAGCCCTCGCCCATGTGCCCAGCAAAGGAGAAGATGGGCTTCATTTGGGCCTGCTCGTCCCGGAGGAAGGCCGCCAGGGCTTGGGGGTCCTCCACCACTTGCAGAAGCCGCCGCAGCGCAAACACCTCCACGTGGCCCTTCTCTGACCACACCCCAGCCACGGGCTCCTCACCCAGCCACGACACCTGCAGAAGAGCCGGGGGAGGAAGGGTGATGTGAAATGAGCAGAGAGGAGGATTGGGGCACTGACCACAAGCTCCCCATATCCCAGAGAACCAGAAGCGCGGTTCCTCAGATCTCCGAGGCCTGGAACTACAGCTCCTAGAAACCTCTGTGGGAAGAAAATCATAACCTGCAAAAACCAGCATGGTAACCGGGACAGTTCTCCACAGCGGGGTGGGAGTGGGCAGAGCGGGGAGTTGAGGTGGGAGGATAGAGCCCCAAGATGCCTGGGAGCTGAGGCTGCAATTCCTGCCAGTCCTTGGGAGGGTGTTCAGGCTCCTGGTCTTGGTAACCCTCTAAATGCTGGAAGGCCACAAGGCTCAGTCCTTGGATCTCCTTGCGTCTGTGTTTGTTCACCAGGAGACCCAGTCCAGCCACAAGGTTTCTAGTACCCCTAGCCCTGACATCTCTCCTGGGCTCCAGACTCCTGCTGCACTGACTGTTCAAACTTTTTTGTTTTTGAGACAGGGTCCAGCTCTGCTGCCCAGGACGGAGTGCAGTGATGCCATCGCGGCTCACTGCAGCCTCAACCTCTTGGGCTCAAGTGATCCTCCCACCTCAGTCTCCCAGGTAGTTGGGACTATGGGTGAGCACCACCACATCTGGCTTTAAAAATTTATTTTTTTGTAGGCCGGGCACGGTGGCTCACACCTGTAATCCCAGCACTTTGGGAGGCTGAGGCAGGCGGATCACGAGGTCAGGAGTTCGAGACCATCCTGGTTAACACTGTGAAACCCCATCTCTACTAAAAATGCAAAAAATTAGCCAGACGTGGTGGCAGGCGCCTGTAGTCTCAGCTACTCTAGAGGCTGAGGCAGGAGAATGCCGTGAACCCAGGAGGCAGAGTTTGCAGTAAGCTGAGATCGCGCCACAGCACTCCAGCCTGGGTGACAGAGCGAGACTGTGTCTCATTAAAAAAAAAAAAAAAAAATTTTATTTGCAGAGACAGGCTCTCACTTTATCACCCAGGCTGGTCTGGAACTCCTGGTCTCAAGTCATCCTTCTGCACTGGCTTCCCAAAGTGCTGGGATTACAGGTGTGAGCCACTATGCCAGCTTGAGCATTCAAACTTAACCAATGCCAAGCTCCTAATCGCCACCTGCAACTGCTCCCTCTCCACCTCAGGCCCAAAACTACAGGACTCATTCTTGTCTTGTCCCTTCTTCCTCATGCCCAGCACCTACGCTGGCTACACTAAGAATGCTCACTTCCAGGGCTGGGCGCAATGGTTCACGCCTGTAATCCCAGCACTTTGGGAGGCCGAGGAGGGCGGATCACCTGAGGTCAGGAGTTCAAGACCAGCCTGGCCAGCATGGTGAAACCCCATCTCTACTAAAAATGCAAAAGTTAGCCAGGCGTGCTGGTGGGTGGCTGTAATCCCAGCTACTTAGGAGGCTGAGGCAGGAGAATCGCTTGAACCCAGGAGTCAGAGGTTGTAGTAAGCCAAGATTGCGCCATTGCACTCCAGCCTGGGTGACAAAAGTGAGATTCCGTCTCAAAAACAAAAAAAACAAACAAAACCCCTCACTTCCAACCCCCTTCTCATGATCTCTATTGCTGTCACACTACTACTGATGGCATCCTTGCCCTGAATACTATAAGTCTTCCCACAGGATTCTTTCCTCCTACCCTTGCCTCTCTGCAATTGATATTTAAAACAGCAGCCAGAGGGATCACTTTAAAACAAAAGCCAGACCCTGTCTTTCCTCTGCCCGGAAACCCTCCAATGTCTCCCAGTTAAAAGCTGGAGTACTTAAAGTGGCCAACAAGGCTCTGAACAATGTCTTCTCTGTGCCCGCCCCCCAAATTGTGTCACTGTCCCTCCTTGTTCATTCTGCTCCAGACAGACTGGACTCCCCAGCTTCGCTTGAAACTCTTCAAACATGCCAAGCTCACCCCAAAGCCTTTGAACTTGTGTTTTCCTTGCCTGCAAATTCTTGTCCAGGGTTCACTGCCCCACTACCTGTGAATATCTACTCAAATGGCATTTTATGACTGAATACTTCCTCACCACACTGTTTAAAAATAGCAACCCACTCCTGGAGCACCCTAACCCTCTTCCCCTGCTTCCTTTGAATTTTTTCCAGGATAGTTAACACCTCTGGACATGGTACACATTTACTTAGTTTCATCTCGTTCCCTTCCCCGACTAGTGTGTAAGTTCATGGAGCCGCAGACCTTTTGCTTGCTGCTAAATCCTCTGCATCTAGAACAGTACTGAAACATAGCAAAAATAATTTCATGGAAACAGACAGTCCCAGCTATAAATCAAGTACTGCTCTAAGTGCTCTTCACATACCATATCATTCTATTTACAGGTCTACCTGATCAGAAGATGTTTTAGCTTTGAAGCAAAAAAACAAATAAACAGGCTGGGCACAGTGCCTCATGCCTATACTCCTAGCATTTTGGGAGGCCAAGGTGGGCAGATCAGTTGAGTTCAGGAGTTCAAGACCGGCCTGGCCAACATGATGAGACTCCGTCTCTACTAAAAATATAAAAAAAAGCCGGGCGCGGTGGCGTGCACTTGTGGTCCCAGCTACCTGGGAGGCTGAGGCAGGATAATCACTTGACCCTGGAAGGCAGAGGTTGCAGTGAACCGAGGTCACGCCATTGCACTCCAGCCTGGGCAATGGGAGTGAAACCCTGACTCAAAAACAAAACAAACAGCCACAACCAAAAATAATTCCTGAATGGTAACAGAAAATACATACCTCCTATTACATACAACCAGGTGCTATTCTAGGCACTATATGTTATTTCATTTGACCTCATGCCAGCCCCATCAGACAAGTTCTGTAACTCACTATGTTACCAAAGAGAAAAGTGAAGAACATAAAACATACCCTGACTTTCGAAGCCTGAGGCATGAGGATCACTTGAGGTCAGGAGTTTGAGACCAGCCTAGCCAACACGGTGAAACCTCTTCTCTACTAAAAATGCAAAAAATTGGCCGGACGCAGTGGCTCACGCCTGTAATCTCAGCACTTTGGGAGGCCAAAGCAGGCGGATCACGAGGTCAGGAGTTCGAGACCAGCCTGACCAACATGGTGAAACCCCGTCTCTACTAAAAATACAAAAATTAGCCAGGCATGGTGGCATGTGCCTGTAATTCCAGCTACTCAGGAGGCTGAGGCAGTAGAATTGCTTGAATCTGGGGGGCGGAGTTTACAGTGAGCCGAGATCACACCATTGCCCTCCAGTCTGGGTGACAAAGTAAGACTTCGTCTCAAAAAAAAAAACCCAAAAAACAAAAAATTATAAGGGTGTGGTGGCGGGCGCCTGTAGTCCCAGCTACTTGGGAGGCCAAGGCAGGAGAATCGCTTGAACCTGGGAAAAAGAGGTTGCAGTGAGTCAAGATCACACCACTGCACTCCAGCCTGGGCAACAGAGAGACACTCCATCTCAAAAAAAAAAGGCCGGGCACGGTAGCTCAAGCCTGTAATCCCAGCACTTTGGGAGGCCGAGGCGGGCGGATCACCTGAGGCCAGGAGTTCAAGACCATCCTGGCCAACATGGCCAAACACTGTCTCTACTAAAAATGCAAAAATTAACCAGGTGTGGTGGCGTGTGCCTGTAATCCCAGCTACTCGGGAGGCGGAGGTTGCAGTGAGCCGAGATTGTGCCACTGCACTCCAGCCTGGGTGACAGAGCAAGAGTCGGTCTCAAAAACAAAAAAAAAAAAAAAAAAAAAGGACATGAGGATGTTGGGAGTTAGGGACACAGGGGTCGGGTCGGGTGTGTTTCAGAGTACACAGAGCAGGTTCCTGGGACCACACCTACCCGAACTCGGTTGATGCCACCATAGTGGGGCAACATGGCCAGCTCCAGCTGAGGCTTCCGCTCTTCCTCATCCTCTTCATCTTCCTCCTCCTCTTCTTCATCACTGCCCTCTGAGGTTGGGGGCTTCGTCCCATGCAGATTGTGCATACGAAGAATCATCAGTCTGGGGGAAATTGTGGGGTGAGTTACGCACTAGATGCCACGATTCTTAGGAAGGAGAGAGGCTGGAAACCCAGACTCCTGGGTCTGCGAGAGGCAGAAACCGGAAGCCCTAACTCCTGGGTCCTGAGGAAGGGGCTGGAAACTGAGCCTCCTGGTCCTGGAAACGCCTCGGGTTTTACCTGTTGCTCTGGGCGCTCTCAGCCTGGGTCCCAGCACACAAGTAAAGTGTAAGAGGAAGCTCTGTCCTGTTGTCTCCCAGGTGATCCCGGACTATGTCAAAGCTGAGACAGGGGGCGCCTGGGGATGGAAGGAGGGGTTTACGAGTTAAGACGGGACAGTGAGAGCTCAGTCCCCGTCTCCCTCATGGATCAACCGCCTCCGGTGTGAAATCCTCTCTTGGACCCCAGCCTTCTCTTCCCGAGCACCTCTCAAGTTAAAGGCTGGGGATTAGCCACCTCAGGACCCTGGAGTCCGGACTCAGCCCTACCAGTCTGCGCTCGGTGGTAGAGCACGTAGGCCTCCTCGTCCATGACCAGTTCCTCTCCTTCGCGTAGCGGCGGTCCCCGGCCGGGCAGGTAGACCTGGGCCGGGCCCTCGGAACTCGTGTCGCCAGACTCGGCTTCCATAGGTTCCCCGGTTTCACACGTGTGCCGCCGACTCTTGCGCGCCGCCATCTTCGAACCCTCTCACTGCTGACGTCCGGTAAGAGCGTCACTTCCGGGTTTCGCCTTACGCCTAATGAGATCAGCCCTCCTGCGCGGTTACCTTGGAAACCCCAGGGACAGCTAATTCGAGAGGGTAATGCGGCAACGCGGGAGGAGAACTCAGGTAATGGCGCCAGCGAAAAAAGCCTGCGGATACGGAGAAACTGCATCTTCGCGTGACTTTGGGCGCTGTTCCTCGCGGTAGTGGCAAGGCCTCCTGGGAGTTGTAGTTCTACGGGAGGCCTGTTTTCCGCATCTTCCACTTTGATTCCCAGAGCGTTCTTTCCACTTAATTAATTATTCATGTACGCAAATTTGCTCTTTCACTGGCAAGGAGATTGGGTTTCTGCTCCCTGAGGACCCAAAAGGCCGGTTTCTTCTCCTCTCTCTGTTTTGATGGCTTTGTTTCAAAAATGCCTTCTTGTAGACAGGATGGATATTATCTGTAAGTTAGGCGGTTCAATCTACCCTCTAGGGGCAGTCAATTGCCTAACTAGACATTCACATTGCAGCTCTGGTCAGCGAGCACTTAATCAGAAAGTCCACCCTCTGGAGGCAGCTATTACAAGTGCTTCGTCTCTCTTTATCGCCCATCAGCACCAGCGGTTTGGCTAATTGACATAATGAAATGTTAGAAATAGATTCTCATTGGTGAGATTAACAGCATTCAAGATAATGCGGATTGGCTGGGATATGTCAGACACTCTCCTAGCTTGCATGAACAGGATATTAAGAATCTAGCAAACCTTGGTGCCTATAGCCATAGGAAATAAAACCATACTTTTGATCCTAATATGTTTTGTCTCCCGGATCTATCTCACCACTCTCTTGGGGTCTCTGTCTGCCCCAGCACCCTCTGGATTTCTCTCTTTTCAGGGTCTCTTCCCATCTCCTCTTTCTTGGTCTTTGTCTCCCCACCCACCTCCTTTCAGAGCCTCTGTTGTCTCTCTAATTCTGTCTCCTCTTCCCCTGTGGGACTTTTGTGTTTCTGTTTCCTCCAGAGAAGTTGAGGGGGGCTAACAGACACGGAGCTTAGGCTTGGACTGAGGAGGCATAAAAACATGGTTTATTCCAAACACTGCAATGTGGAATAAGAGAGTGGGAAGGGAGGTTGGTGGGGAAGTGTGGACTCCCAGACCCTCCCCTCCGCAACCCAACCCCAGACCCGGCTGGAGATCTGGGAAGAGGAGGTTTTTTGGAGGACTGCTGGGTCATCACTGAAGGGTCGCAAATAAGGGTTGGATTTGGAGAGGATGTGGTTGGTGACAAGTGGGGTATCGGGAGGTGCGGCAGGGCGGGAAGTTTTGGCTTCAGGGAGGTTGGGTTCATCGCGATGCAAGGGAAGGCGGGGCTTCCGTTGGGGACGTGTCCTAGGTCAGAGTAGGGAAAAGCGACCGAGGGTGGAAGAGGAGGAGGGGGTGTCACGGTTTGATGTCAAGGGTCACAGTCTGGTCGGGGCACAGTCTGGGGTTCGGGTCACAGTTTGGGGTCAGGGGTCACAGTCTGGAGTCGGATGACCATTTTAGGAGTCGGATGTCACAGTCTGGGTCAGGGGTTTCTGTGTGGCGGGGCCAAGGTCTGGGGTCACAGTTTGGCGAACGCGTCTCACAGTTTGGAGTCCCAATGAATGAAAGGTTAAAAACGGGCTTCCCCGGAGGCGTGGCTGGGGCCGGGGAGCTGCACAGTGATGTGGGGGCCACGGCCCCGGGCGTGGAGGTGGGACGCGGGAGTGGCGTGACCCCCCCACCTCCCGCCCCATCTGGTGACGTTAAAAAGCCCTTGTCGGGTTTAAAAAAAAGTCCGGTGGGCTCCAAGGCCCCCGCCCCCTCGCTCTCAGCCTGGGTGATAATTGGGGGGACCAAATCCTCTCCGGCTTGCGGTTCCTCCAGAACCAGGGGGCGCAGGACGCTGCTCCAGGCGGGGTCCAGCCAGTTCCACTGCTTTCCTTCCCAACCCACGCGGGTCCTGTCCACTGCG
>NW_012102033.1:1300232-1302263 GCF_000951045.1 Mandrillus leucophaeus
GGGGCGGCCTCGGCGCTGCAGCAGCTGTACATGCCCTGCGGGTTCGGGGACAGGATGGGGGTCAGCGCGGGGTGCCCAGGAGGCCTACCTGCCTCCCCTCAGTCCCTCCCTCCTCTCCATTTCCCAGCCTGCGTCTCCCGCTCTCTTCCCCACTATCCACATCTCGACCCACATCTCCAAGTCACTGCCCGGCTTTACTTTTGTCCCCTGCCCCCGCCATCTCCCCTTCTTTGCCTCCCTCTCTGCCCCGTACCCTGGAGAAGGCCAGCAGGAAATCCATGCGGTGGGTGGGCCCCAGGCAATGCCGCAGGCGCCAGTACACCAGGTGCTCCCAGGCGAAGACCAGCAGGGACAGGCCCATGGCCACCAGGAGCATGTAGAAGACGCCCGCCATGTTGTCGATGTCCAGCTTGCTGCTCATCACCTCGATTTTGTCATTGTGGCAGATCCCGGAGAGCCACAGCCGCTCCAGCATCTCGATCTCATCTGGGGAGGGGCGGTCAAAAGTCACCTGCTATGAGTACCCTCTGAGGACCCTCGTCTGTGATGTGGGAGTGTAGGCCCTCAGCCCCTTCCTCCCTCAGACCCTGGTGTCCGGGCCTTTGTCCCTTTCTTCCCCAGAACCCAGGGGCCTCGCCCTCCCCCTCTCCGCTGTGGAAATCCCTGCGCGCAGCCGCACCATCCCCCAGGAACTGCAGCAGCGCCAGGTCGATGGGCCGCTTCCAGCGGGAGCCCTTGTGCAGGGCGATGCCATAGCCTGTCGTGGCGAAGACCTTGCCGGAGCCGATGGTGACAAGCTTGCAGCCCTCATCCTTGCGGGCCATGTAGTTGAGCACCGCAGCGTCGTAGATGAAGGCATCCAGCTTCCTGGAGGGAGGGGGAATGGAGGGCAGGGTCAGTCCCACCTAGATGCCCTCGCTGCCAGGCCTGGAACCTCCTCACCTCTAACCTCCAACTGCTCCAAATCCTAACTGGCCCTGAGCTCTTGAGCCAATCATTGCACTTCTCTGTACCTCAGTTTCAACATCAGTAAAATGGGCGTGGCAGCAATATCTCCCTTCAGAGTTGTTGCAAAAGTATGTTTTTAAGAGACAGGGTCTTGCTCGGTTGTCCAGACTGGACCAGAAATCCTGGGCTCAAGCGATCCTCCTATCTCAGCCTCCCCAGGAGCAGGGATTATAGGCAAAGGTTAGATAGTACCTCATGCAAAGGAGGTGTTAGCTGTGACTTTTTTTTTTTTTTTTTTTGAGACGGAGTCTCACTCTGTTGCCCAGGCTGGAGTGCGGTGGCATGGTCTCGGCTCACTGCAAGCCCCGACTCCCAGATTCACATGATTCTCCTGCCTCAGCCTCCAAGTAGCTGGGATTACAAGCACCCACTACCATGCCCAGCTACTTTTTGCATTTTCAGTAGAGACAGGGTTTCATTATGTTGGCCAGGCTGGTCTTGAACCCCTGTCCTTGTGATCCGCCCATCTCAGCCTCCCAAAGTGCTGGGATTACAGGCATGAGCCATGGCACACAGCCAGAACAGAATGAAATAGTTATTCCTTTAGTCCTCACCGTAGTCCTCCAAAGGAGTCCATTTACTCTTGCATTTTAAAAAAGAGGATTGAGACCAGCCATGGTAGCTCATGGCTATAATCCCAGCACTTTGGGAAGCCAAGGCAGGTGGATCACCTGTGAACTCAGGAGTTCCAGACCAGCCTGGCCAACATGGTGAAACCCCATCTCTACTGAAAATACAAAAATTAGCCTGGTGTGGTGGCAGGCACCTGTAATCCCAGCTACTCAGGAGGTTGAGGCAGGAGAATCGCTTGAACCTGGGAGGCAGAGGTTGCAGTGAGCCAAGATCGAGCCACTGCACTCCAGCCTGGGCGACAGAGAGAGATGCCATCTCAAAACAAATAAAGAGGAGGATTGAGGCTTAGAAGGGGAAATGAGGAAAAAAATAATAATGCGAGTGAATGATCGCTTATTTTGTGCCAGACATTGTTATATCTAGTCTTTTTTTTTTTTTTTTTTTTTTTTT
>NW_012102033.1:1302438-1304481 GCF_000951045.1 Mandrillus leucophaeus
TTTTTTTAGTAGAGACGGGGTTTCACTGTGTTAGCCAGGATGGTCTCGATCTCCTGACCTCGTGATCCGCCCGTCTCGGCCTCCCAAAGTGCTAGGATTACAGGCTTGAGCCACCGCGCCCGGCCTCTATCTAGTCTTAAGAACTCTTTTTTTTTTTTTTCCTGAGACAAGGTCTCACTATGTTGCCCAAGCTGAAATGCAGTGGCACCATCATAGCTCACTGCAGCCTTCACCTCTTGGGTTCAACTGATCCTCCTGCCTCAGCCTCCTGAGTAGCTGGGACTACAGGCACACATCACGACACCTGTCTAATTTTTGTATTTTTTGTAGAGACAGGGTTTCTCCATGTTGCCCAGGCTGGGCTCTAACTCCTGGGCTCAAGTGAGCCTCCCGCCTTGGCCACCCAAAGTGCTGGGACTACAGGTGTGAGCCTGTAGGGAGATAACCATTATTTTCAGATGGGGAAACAGACCCACACACATACCTTAACTTGCTTGGGTTCTCCCACTAGGCCCTGATTTCTTTCTTTCTTTCTTTTTTTTCTTGAGACTGAGTTTCGCTCTTGTCCCCCAGGCTGGAATGCAGAGGTGTGATCTTGGCTCACTGCAACCTCCACCTCCCAGGTTCAAGTGATTCTCCTGCCTCAGCCACCCAAGTAGCTGGGATTATAGGCATGCACCACCACACACGGCTATTTTTCTATTTTTAGTAGAGACAAGGTTTGGCCATGTTGGCCAGGCTGGTCTTGAACTCCTGACCTCAGTTGATCCACCCCCCCCTCGGCCTCCCAAAATGCTGGGATTACAGGCATGAGCCACCACACCTGGCCTAGGCCCTGCCCAGGCTGGAGCGCAATGGTGCGATCTGGGCTTACCACAACTTCCACCTCCCCAGATCAAACGATTCTCCTGTCTCAGCCTCCGGAGTATCTGGGATTACAAGCATGCACCACCACGCCTGGCTAATTCTGTATTTTTAGTGGAGACAGGGTTTCTCCATGTTGGTCAAGCTGGTCTTGAATTCCCAACCTCAGGTTATCAGCCCACCTTGGCCTCCCAAAGTGGGTTTCGCCCAAGGTGCTGGGATTACAGGCATGAGCCACCGTGCCCAACCTAGGCCCTGATTTCTAAGACTTGGTGGGAAGAGGCGCAGGGCTGTGGAGTTAGTTCTCATGGATGCATTTGTTATGGCACATGCTGCTATCACTCTCATTTACATCTGCTGTCATTTTACATTTATTTCTGTGGTGGTTTGATTCATCTCAACCTTCCCCAGGAGACTGCAAGACCCCCAGGGTCCCAGTTGGTCTCATTCTCATCTGTGACTGAGGCATAGTTCCTGGCACGTAGGATGGCGTTGATAGATATTTGCAGAATAAATGAGTGAATGAATAAATGAATCCACACAGAGGAATACTGTGTAACTCTTCTGTGGTATCAGATAAATGCTTATGATCTGACAGGTGAGGATGTATGGGGTATATTTTATATATTTTAAAAATATGTATATGTATATTTTTCTTTTATTTTTAGAGATGGGGTCTCACTCTGTTTCCCAGGCTGGTGTCTCAAACTCTGGGGCTCAAGCAATCCTCCTGCCTCAGCCTCCCAAAATGCTGGGATTACAGGCATGAGCTTTCACACCCAACCTATGGGGTGTATTTTTTAAAAAGTTAGGCTGGGTGTGGTGGTTCATGCCTGTAATCCCAACACTTGGGCCACATAGTGATACCCTGCCTCTATAAAAAAAAAAATTAGGCTGGGTGCGGTGGCTCACGCCTGTCATCCCAGCACTTTGGGAGGCTGAGGTGGGCGGATCATGAGGTCAGGAGATCGAGACCATCCTGGCTAACACGATGAAACCCTGTCTCTACTAAAAATACAAAAAAAACTAGCCGGGCACGGTGGCGGGCACCTGTAGTCCCAGCTATTTGGGAGGCTGAGGCATGAGAATGGTGTGAACCCAGGAGGCAGAGCTTGCAGTGAGCCAAGATCGAACCACTACACTCCAGCCTGGGCAACAGAGCGAGACTCCATCTCAAAA
>NW_012102033.1:1306215-1306743 GCF_000951045.1 Mandrillus leucophaeus
GGAGGCGGAGCTTGCAGTGAGCAGAGATCCGACCACTGCACTCCAGCCTGGGTGACAGAGCGAAACTCCGTCTCAAAAAAAAAAACAAAAAAAAACAAAAATTAGGCCGGGCGCACTGGCGGGCGCCTGTAGTCCCTGCTACCCAGGAGGCTGAGGCAGAATAATTGCTTGAACCGGGGAGGCAGAAGTTGCAGTGAGCTGAGATTGCACCACTGTACTCCAGCCTGGGTGACAGAGTGAGACCCTGTCTAAAAGAAAAAAATATATATATATAATTTCATATTTATTTACTTAATGATATTTGTTGTGGGGTAAAATTTTGGTCATCTTAACTGCAGACATTAGACTAGTTCTTAGAGGGAGGTACCTCTCCTTCCTGAGTCCAGCATTATCCAAAAGAACGTGCTCTGATGATGGAATGTTCCCTCTTCGCTGTCCAGCATGACAGCCAAGAGCCACATATGGCTCTCTAGCACCTGAAATGTGACCAGTGTGACAAAGGGGTGAATTTTTTTTTTTTTTTTTTTT
>NW_012102033.1:1307838-1316234 GCF_000951045.1 Mandrillus leucophaeus
AAAAAAAAAAAAAAAAAAAAAAAAAAGCATGGCTGGATGCTGAGTTGAAGAGAAGCCAAAGGATCTTCCAGGGAATACTTAACCTCCAGTTTTGAGTGGTGAGCCCGTCTGTTGATTTAAGTCCTCCTGTGTCCCCAAACCTTCAAAAAGTCCTGTCCACACACTCACAGGCTCACATATAAATGCCGTGTGTGTGTGTGTGTGGTTGGTTGCATAGAAATCAGGGAAAAGGACTGAATTAGTCCATACGTGCTAAGTGGGGAAACAGACAGGAAGTGGATTCCCCAAACTGAATGTCTCTCTAGCTGAAGCAAAGACTCGGGGGTGGAGAATGTGAAGCTCTGGAGAATTAGCAGAAACCTGGGGAGGACATTCATCATCCCACTGTTGTAGAATGGGGTTTGAATTAATTTTATATAGATCCTAACAGGGAGTTCCCAGATGACATCTGGAAACATAAGTATAGGTGAGAAAAAGCCACTGCCTGCAGGCCCTTCTGCCTTGTAGGCAAACTAATTTTTCCCTAGGTTTCTCTTTGTTTAGGAAGATGCCCCTGGGGGTGAAAGGTGAATTGCTATTGATGTTTAAGTGGAAAGAACACGTGAAGTTTCTAGAGTTAGGTTGAAGGGGAGGGATGGAGGGGCTGGGACTGGGATAAGATGGAAGGAGTGTCTCCGGGGTCCTTAGAGGACAATGGGGAGTGGAAGGAGAGACTCCAGTTGAATTTTGGAGAAAGCTAAAAGTCAAGGTTCCCAGTGGTGGAAATATTTGAGAGATTTCAGAAAGAGGAGCTCTAACAGCATTCACTTTCAATTGTTTGCTCAGTTGTTCTGGGATATACTGTCTCCCTCCCCTCTCACATCCACCCCACCACGCCCTCATGATCCCTAAATATCTATTTAAACTCAGCCATTCCAGGGGCCCTGGCTCATGCCTGTCATCCCAGCACTTTGGGAGGCTGAGGCAGGAGGACTGCTTGAGTCCAGGAGTTCAAGACCAGCTTGGACAACAAAGGGAGACCCTGTCTCTACAAAAACTTTAAAAATTAGCCAGATTTGGTGGTACACGCCTGTCGTCTCAACTACTTGGGAGGCTGAGGTGGGAGGATTGCTTGAGGGCAGGAGGTTGAGGTTACAGTGAGCTATGATTGTGCCATGCATTCCAACCTGGGTGACAGGGGGAGACCCTGTCTCAAAAACAAAACTAAAAGACCCCAGCCATTTCCTACAGCCTTTGTTTGGGTGTAGGTTTGGGAAAAATTAAAATTCCCTGCATCCGTCCTTTCTTTCTTGTTTGTTCTTACTCTGTCATCAGAGGGATCTTAACATGTGAGTCAGCGCTGTCCCTTTTCAGCTCACCACCCTCCGTTGGCTCCCCTCGTCACTCAGAGTGACTTGGATCACCTTGAGTTTCGAGGCCCTGTGGCACCTGACACCCCCCATCCCTCCTTACCCGTCTGCCCTCATCTCCCAAGCCCCCCTCACTCTGGCCTGGGAGATGCACTTGGACCTCTCCAGCTTGCTCCCGCCCCAGGGCCTTTGCACTGACTGTTCTGCCTGCTGGAACATCCTTCTCCCAGGTAGCTGCCTGACTCACTGTCTTACCTTGAAACCGCCTTTGCAAAATTATGAATGACAGTGAAAGAAATCAGACCTAACCAACTCCATCTTGCTTCTAACCCTTAAGCTGTCCGTGCTTATTCCTGGGCATAGGCCGAACTAACTGTGGGAAGGAATTTCGTTCATGGGTTGACTCTGAAACAAAATCGGTCATAGCCCTTTCCTGAAAAGACCCCTTCTTGCCTGAGGACCAGTCTATCTTTGCAGGAGTAACAAATTAGCTACAAGATTAGACATTACATTTAGGGGTCATGCATCCTCTGGTTCCCCAGATTGCTCCTGGGGATAACATCACTATTGTAAAACCTAAGATGAGTGCTTGAGATACTCTACAGACCCTACACTTGATCAGACTGGTAATCTGGCTCAACCAGTTCTACCGTCCCACCCAGGAACAGAAAACAGCAAGAAAACCTCACTTTGATGCCCTGTGATTCCATCTCCAACCTAACCAATCGGCACGCCCCACTTCCCAAGCCCCTGCCCACCAAATGATCTTTTCAAAACTCTGATCCCCAAATGCTCAGGGAGACTGATTTGAGTAATAATAAAATGGAGTCTCCGGCACGGCCGGCTCTGCGTGAATTACTCTTTCTCTATTGCAATCCCCCCTGTCTTGATAAATCGCCTCTGTCTAGGCAGCAGGCAAGGTGAACCCACTGAGCAGTTACAACCTCCATCAGGTGTTTGCTCCAAAGACACCTTCCTGAGCATCCTATTTGATACTGCAACCTCCAGCCGCCCGCCCCAGTTTCCCAAATGCATTCACCCTGCCCTATTTTTACCCATAGCATGTATCCCCTTGGAATGCACTATAGAATGTTCTCATTTACTCCATGCATTGTGTGTCTCCCTTCACTGGAATTTAAGTTATATGAGGCAGGGACTTTGCCCGTCTGATTCACCAGTGTATCCACAGGATCTGGAACAGTGCCTAGCACACACTAGGTGCTTAATAAGAAATGGCTGGGCCGGGCGCGGTGGCTCAAGCCTGTAATCCCAGTACTTTGGGAGGCCGAGACGGGTGGATCACGAGGTCAGGAGATCGAGACCATCCTGGCTAACACGGTGAAACCCTGTCTCTATTAAGAAATACAAAAAACTAGCCGGGCGCGGTGGCGGGCGCCTCTAGTCCCAGCTACTCGGGAAGCTGAGGCCGGAGAATGGCGTGAACCCGGGAGGCGGAGCTTGCAGTGAGCTGAGATCCGGCCACTGCACTCCAGCCTGGGCGACAGAGCGAGACTCCGTCTCAAAAAAAAAAAAAAAAAAAAAAATGGCTGAACAGCTGGGCGTGGTGGCTTACGTTTCTAATCCCAGCACTTTGGGAGGCCACCGGGGGCGAATCTCCTGAGGTCAGGAGTTCATGACCAGCTTGGCCAACATGGCAAAACCCTATCTCTACTAAAAATACAAAAATTAGCCCAGTGTGGTGGCGGGTGCCTATCATCTCAGCTACTCGGGAGGCTGAGGCAGGAGAATTGCTGAACCTAGGATGGATCACCTGAGGTCAGAAGTTCATGACCAGCATGGCCAACATGGCAAAACCCCGTCACTACTAAAAATACAAAAATTACCGGGTGCAGTGGCACGTGCCTATAATCTCAGTTACTCGGGAGGCTGAGGCAGGAGAACTGTTTAAACCTGGGAGGAGGAGTTTGCAGTGAGCTGAGATGGTGCCTGGGCAACAGAGCTAGACTCCGTCTCCAAAACAAAACAAAAAAAGAGGTGGCTGAATGGACACTTAAAGGGAAGACAAGGTGAAGAGACAGAGGAAGAAGGCAGCTTTTTACAAGCCGAGGAGGAAGGTCTGAAACAGGTCCTCCCACAGCCCTCGAAAGGAGCCATCGCTGCTGACATCTTGATTTTGACCTAGCCTCTACAATAGCGGGGCGATACATTTCTGTTGTGTAAGCCACTCAGTCTATGGTATTTTGTTATGGCTGCCCTAGCAAATTAATAGAATTGTATACAGAAAATCCCAAAAGACCCATAATAAAAATTATTACAGCTAATAGAAGTTCAACAAGCGGCCGGACGTGGTGGCTCACGCCTGTAATCCCAGCACTTTGGGAGGCCGAGACGGGCGGATCACGAGGTCAGGAGATCGACACCATCCTGGCTAACACGGTGAAACCCCATCTCTACTAAAAAATACAAAAAACTAGCCAGGCGAGGTGACGGGCACCTGTAGTCCCAGCTACTTGGGAGGCTGAGGCAGGAGAATGGCCTAAATCCAGGAGGCGAAGCTTGCAGTGAGCTGAGATCCAGCCACTGCACTCCAGCCTGGGCGACAGAGCAAGACTCCATCTCAAAAATATATATATATACAAAATAAATTATATTCCTGTATACTAGCAATGAACAATTAAAATGAAATTAAAAGAATCCAGGCCGGTTGTGGTGGCTCATATGCCTATAATCCCAGCACTTTGGGGGGCCGAGGCCAGCAGATCCCTTGAGTTCAGGAGTTTGAGACCGGCAAAAAAATAGAAATAAAAATAAAATAAAATATTTAGGAATAAATTTAACAAAAGAAGTTCAGGTCTAGTGTGGTCACTCAAACCTGTCATCCCATCACTTTGGGAGGCCAAGGTGGGAGGATTGCTTGAGGCCAGGAGTTTCAGACCATCCTGGGCAACATAGTGAGACCATCTGTACAAAAAAAATACAATTAAAATTTTTTTAAAAAAGAAGTTCAAAAGAAAAGAAGTGGGCTGGGCATGGTGGCTCACACCTGTAATCCCAAGAACACTTTGGGAGGCTGAGGTGGGCGGATCACCTGAGGTCAGAAGTTCAAGACCAGACTGGCCAACATGGTGAAACCCAATCTCTATTAAAAATTTAAAAACTAGCTGGGTGTGGTTGCGTGCGCCTGTAGTTCCAGCTACTTGGGAGGCTGAGGTAGGAGAACCGCTTGAACCTGGGAGGTGGAGGTTGCAGTGAGCTGAGATCACACCACTGCACTCCAGCCTGGGTGACAGAGTGAGATGGCATCTCAAAAGAAAAGAAAAGAAGTGGCCAAATGAGTAAATTCAGACTGGTCCAATGGAGGCCTTCCATGGCCCAGACACTGGAGCTGAGAAGTAGGATTCCATTAACACAGAAAAGATGCCAAAAGGGCTTTCTCCATGGAAAGAGGCAAGATGAGAACAGCGTGTACTGTTAGTTTGGAATGTGTGAGTGAATTCATCCATATTTTAATTGATCCAAAAGAAATAAAAAATAATGGTTACATTAGGGCAAGGGGCCTCGATATTTCCTTTTTTGCCCCTCTTGAGTGAGTGAGAAATTGGACATCTCTCATGGAATGGGCACCAAGAACTGGCTGGGAGGAGAAGCTGTGTTTCTCTATTTCCTTTTAGGACGTGCATTTCCTCTCTCCCCCTGCGGCGTTGCTTGACCACAGCGGTAGGGTGAGCCCACGTTTGGCCGCCGAGCTGGCCAGAGCCCTAGGAGCTGCCTCTCCCTTGTACCTCACTGTAAAGATGGAATTTTCTAGTGCTGTCCTCTATGGCAACCACTAGCTTGCCACATATGGCTATTTGGATTTAAATTTTATTTATTTATTTATTTATGTTTTATTTTTTATTTTTGAGATAGAGTTTTGCTCTCGTTGCTCAGGCTGGAGTGCAATGTCCTGGTCTCAGCTCACTGCAACCTCCACCTCCCAGGTTCAAGCGATTATGCCTCAGTCTCCCGAGTAGCTGGGATTACAGGCGCCTGCCACCACACCCGACTAATTTTTGTATTTTTAGTAGTGATAGGGTTTCACCATGTTGGTCAGGCTGGTCTCGAACTCCTGACCTCAGGCAATCCACCCTCTTCGTCCTCCCAAAGTGCTGGGATTACAGGTGTGAGCCACTGTGCCTGGCCTTTAATTAGGCGTGGTGGCTCACACCTGTAATCCCAGCACTTTGGGAGGCCAAGGTGGTGGATCATTTGAGGTCAGGAGTTCAAGACCAGCCTGACCAACAGGCTGACCCCAAGGCTGCCATGAGCTATGATTGCCTCACTGCACTCCAGAGTGAGACCCTGTCTCTAAACATAAATAGATAAATAAATAAATAAACAAACAGAGAAATGAAGGAGAGGGAGATATTGTACATAAAAGAATTTAAGAAAATTCAAGAAATTTTCTCAGAACAAATGACATGAGGATATGATTGAAAGACCCAGCAATGAAAACAGATCAATGGCCACGTGCAGCAGCTCACGCCTGTAATCCCAGCATTTTGGGAAGCCAAGGCAGGAGGATCACTTGAGCCCAGGAGTTCAAGACCAGCCAGGAAAACATAGTGAGAACCTGTCTCAAAAAAAAAAAAAAAAGAAAAGAAAAGAAAAGAAAGAAAGAAAGAAATGAAGAAAGAAAGAAAAGAAAGACAGAAAGAGAAAAGAAAGGAAAACAGGCCGGGTGCAGTGGCACACACCTATAATCCCAGCACTTTGGGAGACTGGGTTGGGTGGATCACCTGAGGTCAGAAGTTTGCAACCAGCCTGACTAACATGGTGAAACCCTGTCTCTACTAAATACAAAGAAATTAGCTGGGCATGGTGCCACATGCCTGTAATCGGAGCTACTTGGGAGGCTGAGACAGGAGAATTGCTTGTACCTGGGAGGCAGAGGTTGCAGTGAGCCGAGATCGCGCCATTGCCCTCCAGCCTTGGCAACAAGAGTGAAACTCCGTCTCAAAAAAAAAAAAAAAAAACAGATCAAGGCATGTCACTGATAAATGTCAGTCCACCAAGGACAAGGAAAACAAACAACAAGTTACATACAAAGGCATAGGAATAAGAATGACCTTGGATTTCTCTATAGTAGCACTGGATATTAGAAAACAATAGAGTGACTCTTCCAAATTCTGAAGGAAAATGAGCTCTAATCCAGAATTCTATACCCAGCCAGACTGTCCATCAAGTACAAGGACAGAAAAAAGACTTTTCAGATTTGCGATGTCTCCAAAAATATACCTGCTATATGCCTCTGTCAGGAAGCTCAAAAGAACAAGGAAGCAAAACCCAGAAAGAGTTAGAATTTGTGCTACAACAGGATCCAAACCAGAGATGAAGGGATGAAGGTGAAATGTGATCCCAAGATGGGGGCTGTGCCCCAGGCTGGAGCAGGCCATAAGGCCACAAAAGCAACTTCTTCAATAAGATGAAATTGACAAGGCTAGGCACAGTGACTGACACCTGTAATCCCAGCACTTGGGAGGCCGAGGTAGGCAGATCACTTGAGGCCAGGAATTTGAGACCAACCTGTTCAATATGGCAAAACCCCACTCTACAAAAAATACAAAAATTAGCTGGGCGTGGTGCTGCATGACTGTAATCCCAGTTATTTGGGAGGCTGAGGCATGAGAATTGCTTGAACCCAGGAGGCAGAGGCTGCAGTGAGCCGAGATCGTGCCACTGTGCTCCAGCCTGAGTGACAGAGTGAGACCCTGTCTCAAAAAAAAAAAAAAAGAAATTAACAGAGTGTCTGATACTTCTAACATATTAAGTATATTAAGATACTTCTGAACATATTAAGAAGAGATTTAGACAGTTAACAGATAATTTGGGTTTGAATTAGTTAACCACAAAGAAAACTCAGCCATGAAGCAACTGAAAAAAGAAAGAAAACGAAAAAAGACAAAAAGACAGTTACTAACTCAAGAAAAATAGACCAGGCAGCCGGGCACGGTGGCTCACGCCTGTAATCCCAGCATTTTGGGAGGCCGAGACAGGCGGATCACGAGGTCAGGAGATCGAGACCATCCTGGCTAACACGGTGAAACCCCCGTCTCCACTAAAAATACAAAAAATTCTCCGGGCGTGGTGGTGGGCGCCTGTAGTCCCAGCTACTCTGGAGGCTGAGGCAAGAGAATGGCCTGAACCCGGGAGGCGGAGCTTGCAGTGAGCGGAGATCGCGCCACTGTGCTACAGCCTGGGAGACAGAGCGAGACTCTGTCTCAAAAAAAAAAAAAGAAAGAAAAAGAAAAATAGACCAGGCATGGTGGCTCACACCTGTCGTCTCAACACTGGGAGCCTGAGGTGAGCAGATCCCTTGAGCTCAGGAGTTTGAGACCAGCCTGGCCAACATGGTGAAACCCCATCTCGGCTGGGCAGATGTGGCTCACGCCCTGTAATCCCAGCACTTTGGGAGGCGAGGCAGGCCGATCACTTGAGGTCAGGAGTTTGAGACCAGCCTGGTCAGCATGGTGAAACCCCACCTCTACTAAAAATACCAAAATTAGCTGGGTGCAGTGGCACACGCCTATAGTCCCAGCTAATCGGGAGGCTGAGGCAGGAGAATCACTTGAACCTGGAAGGCGGAGATTGCAGTGAGCCGAGATCATGCCACTGCACTCCAGCCTGGGCGACATAGTGAGACCCTGTCTCAAGAAAGAAAAGAAGAAAGAAAAACAAAGAATTGTGTAGGAGAGGAAAGTAATCATGGTTTACTACTGTGGCAGCTGTGAGAGCATTTACATAGTCATAACATGTAAACACTGAATATTCATCTAGTCAGAGTCACAATGTGGGAGGCTGAATTGATTTAAATAAGAGTATGAGTATGTCTTCCATAGTGAGAAGCGGATGGAAAATGCCTAAAATTGAAAAATCAAGAGGTAGTCATACAAACATGGTATTTAGAGATAGGGAGATAAATCGCAAAATGACACAATAAATGAGGTAAAGGTAGATTCTTTTGGGGTGAGAGAAATGGAGGGTGCCATTTTTTTCCTTAAAGAGAAAATTTTTGCCAGGCACGGTGGCTCGTGCCTGTAATCCTGG
>NW_012102033.1:1316889-1320135 GCF_000951045.1 Mandrillus leucophaeus
AAAAAAAAAAAAAAGTAACAAGGGATACTGGGGAAAAAGAATTCAGCAGAAGCAGGAAATCAGAGCAAGAGGTGACAATGAGAAACACAGGGGTGTCCTTTGTGAATCATGAAGCTTCCAGGGAGGGGACAAAAGGAGTGATTCTGGGTTGCTCAGGGCACATGTGAGGCAATATAGCCTAGTGGTGAGAAACTGGGCTGTAGAACTGGGCTGTCAGGGTTCAAGTCCTAGTTCTGCCACTTAGATGCAGGAAGCTTGCTGTTCCTCATGTTTCCAATAATACCCACCTAAGATTTTTATGAGATCTTAGGGTTTTAGCTGTGTTCCCTCCCCCAAATTCACAAATTGAAGTCCTAGCCCCCGGTACTTCAGAATGCGACCTTATTTGTAGATAGGGCCTCTACAGAGGGAATCCAGTTAAAATGAGATCATTAGGTTGGGTTCTAGTCCAGTATGACTAGTGTCCTTATAAAAAGGGGAACTTGGGCCGGGCGTGGTGGCTCATGCCTGTAATCCAAGCACTTTGGGAGGCTGTGGCAGGCAGATCACCTGAGGTCAGGAGTTCGAGACCAGCCTGAGCAACATGGTGAAACTCTGTCTCTACTAAAAATACAAAAATTACCTGGGCTTGGTGGCACACACCTGTAATCCCAGCTACAGGAGGGAGGCTGAGGCAGGAGAATCACTGGAACCTGGGAGGTGGAGGTTGCAGTGAGCTGAGATCATGTCACTGCACTCCAGCCTGGGCAAAACTCCATCTCAAAAAACAAAACAAAAAAAAGAACTTTGGCCACAGAGACGCACACAGAGGGAAGATGATGGGAAGAAATACAGGGATCAAGAGTCAAGAGCCAAGGAGAGAGAGGCCTGGACAGATCCTTCCCTCACAGCCCTCTGAAGGAGCCAAGAGGATGCCTAGTCTCCAGGACTATGAATCAAAACATTGATTTGATTAATTTTTTGCAAACTAATTTGAACTTAGTTAGAACAGGACTTGATATATAATAAACATCAAAGTAAATTAAAAAGATACAGGAATAGACCGAGGAGGGTGGCTCACGCCTGTAATCCCAGCACTTTGGGAGGCCGAGACAGGTGGATCATGAGGTCAAGAGTTTAAGACCAGCCTGGCCAAGATGGTGAAACCCCATCTCTACTAAAAATACAAAAATCACCTGGGCGTGGTGGCGGGTGCCTCTAATCCCAGCTACTGGGGAGGCTGAGGCAGAAGAATCGCTCGAACCCGGGAGGCGGAGCTTGCAGTGAGCCGAGATTGCGCCACTGCACTCCAGCCTGGGCGACAGAGAGAGACTCTGTCTCAAAAAAAAAAAAAACAGAATGTTCATAATGACCAAATACTGGCAATAACCTGAATGTCCACCAGCAGTAGAATGAAAGAATTATGGTACATTTATATAATTGTATACTCAATGATATTCAGCAATGAAGGAACAATCTGGTGATAACACTGAGGAAAATAAGCCAGACAGAAAGGTCTTAAATGCACTGTTTGACTCCATTTAGAGGATGTTCGAAATCAGGCAAAACTAATTATGTGATAGTCTGTGGTGACTGGAGGGGCAGGAGAAGCTTTATGAGAAGCTGGGAAATTCACCATATCTGAGTCTGGACCTGGTCACATGGCTGTCTATGAATGTATAAATAATGAGTTACATGCTTTTTGTGCCTCACTGTACCTCACTGTATCTATGTATGTATCTCAATAAAAAAAAAAAGATGAAAAATATCTATAAAAAGACACGGGATGAGGTCTCAGCTATTTTTACTTATTAAAGGCTGGTGATGTGGCTGACATTTGTATGGGGAAAAAAAATACAGGTATCCTGCTTTCTCTGAACTCAAGGCGGGGACAGATTTAGGTTCATTTTGAGAGATGGGGCTGGTCTCTCTTGCTAGTCACATTCTCACCACTTGCTATCCAAAACTTGGGAACCAAGTAGATTCAGAAAGTGGCATTGGCTGGGTATGATGGCTGACACCTGTAATCCCAGCACTTTGGGAGGCTGAAGCAGGTGGATCACTTAAGGTTAGGAGTTCAAGACCAGTCTGGCCAACATGGTGAAATCCCATGTCTACTAAAAATACAAAAATTAGCTGGGGGTGGTGGTATATGCCTGTAATCCCAGATACTCGGGAGGCTGAGGCAGGAGAATCGCTTGAACCCGGAAAGCAGAGGTTGCAGTGAGCCGAGATTGCATCACTGCACTCCAGCCTGCGCGACAGAGCGAGACTCCATCTCGTGGGATTTACCCCCCTCCCCACCGAGAGTCTCTGAATTCTTGCTCTCCCAACTGCAAGGACTGAGCAAGCTGGCAGTGTGAGGTATCCCTGAAGGGGTAAAAGAGGAAAGTGATTCTGTTTGCAGCCATCCCTGCCTTCTGAGGAAGGTGCAAGTGAAGTAGGGGTGGGAGGTGGCAGCCTGGAAAGGCACTCTGCTTTGCCTGAGAGAGAGAGAGAGAGAGAGAGAGAGAGAGAGAATCTGGAATTCTCAGGGTCCTTCCTGGAGGGAAGGGCTGGGGAGGAATAAAACGGAAGAAGCGGGAAGAGGGAGAGATGAGTCGGCAGGCTGGCTGGGGAGAATGCTCTGAGTAAGGAAGTGAAAAAGTCCCAGGGTCCTGGGGTGCGGCCAGCGCCCTTTTATGTGTTCTATTCATTATGTTCACTAGGAAACTTTGCGTTTGGGTGATGTTGACCTGGGCGGTCCAGTGTGGCAGTGACACGCCACTAGGGCTATGGATCACTTGAAATGTGGCCACTCTGAACCGAGATGTGTTGTGAGTGTAAAATGCCCCTGATTTCAAAGACAGCATGTGGGGAAAAAAAATTATGCAAACGGTCTCAACCATGTTTATACTGATTACGTGTCAAAATAATATTTTGGACATAGGTAAAATATATTATTAAAAGTAATTTCCGGCCAGGCGCGGTGGCTCACACCTGTAATCCCAGCACTTTGGGAGGCCGAGGCAGGCAGATCACGAGGTCAGGAGATCGAGACCGTCCTGGCTAACATGGTTTCACCTGGGCAACAGATCGAGACTCCATCTCAAAAAAAAAAAAAGAAAAAGTAATTTCACCTACTTTTTATTGTTGTTGTTGAGACGAAGTCTCATTTTGTCGCCCAGGCTGGAGTACAGTGGCCCGATCTCGGCTCATTACAACCTCCGCCTCCCGGGTTCAAGCAATTCTTCTGCTTCAGCCTCCCAAGTAGCTGGGATTACAAGC
>NW_012102033.1:1324370-1325108 GCF_000951045.1 Mandrillus leucophaeus
GTGCAGTGGCGCGATCTCGGCTCACTGCAGCCTCCGCCTCCCGGATTTAAGCAATTCTCTCGCCTCAGCCTACGGAATAGCTGGGATTACAGGTGTGCGCCACCACACCTGGCTAATTTTAGTCTTTTTAGTAGAGATGGAGTTTCGCCAAGTTGGCCAGGCTGGTCTTGAACTCCTGACCTTAAGTGATCCGCCCGCCTCAGCCTCCCAAAGTGCTGGGATTGTAAGCGTGAGCCTCTGGGCCCGGCCTCCATCTGGTTCTAAACTCACTGCTGTTAAGCATCCCCAGGATGCTGTGAGGAACTCCCAGGCCGTGGGGCATCCTATGGGGAGATTTAGAAAACCGTCCTCCAGAGAGAAGGGAATTAGATGGGGTGCAAGTTGGAAGCAAACAGAGCTGGACAGAAAGACGGCCAGAGATAAACTCCATGTTTCAAGATCTGATATACTTTAAGGGGTAGATATTTATAACATTTGTGTGTTTTCCACCTCCCTCCATTAGAAGGGAGGCTTCAAGTTACCAGGGACCTAGGCATCTGGCACAGAGCCGAACACATCAAAGGTACTTGGTAAGTACTTCTTGAAAGTAATGAATGGATGGATGAATGCACAATGTAAAAAAGTTACTTTTCGCTGAGCGTGGTGGCTTACGCCTGTAATCCCAGCACTTTGGGAGGCCAAGGCGGGTGGATCACGAAGTCAGGAGATCGAGACCATCCTGGCTAACACAGTGAAATC
>NW_012102033.1:1327893-1329702 GCF_000951045.1 Mandrillus leucophaeus
ATTCTTCTGCTTCAGCCTCCCAAGTAGCTGGGATTACAAGCACCCGCCACCACGCCCAGCTAATTTTTGTATTTTTAGTAGAGACCGGGTTTCACCATATTGGTCAGGCTGGTCTCGAACTCCTGACCTCAAGTGATCCACCTGCCTTGGCCTCCCAAAGTACTGGGATTACAGGTGTGAGCCACCGTGCCCAGCTTCACCTGCTTCTTCTTCTTCTTTTTTTTTTTTTCGAGACTGAGTCTTACTCTGTCACCCAGGCTGGAGTGCAGTAGTGTGATCACGGCACACTAATCAACCTCTGCCTCCCGGGTTCAAGCGATTCTCCTACCTCAGCCTCCTGATTAGCTGGCATTACAGGCACATGCCACCACAGCAGGGCTAATTTTTGTATTTTTAGTAGAGACGGGGTTTCACCATGTTGGCCAAGCTGGTCTCGAACTCCTGACCTCAGGTGATATACCCACCCCGGCCTCACAAAGTGCTGGGATTACAGGCGTGAGCCACCGTGCCCGGCCACCTGCTTCTTTTTAGGTCTTTTTATGTGGCCACTAAAAACTTAGAATTACACTTCAATGCATGCCGCATTCATTCTACAGGACAGTGCTGTTCCCAGTCTTCAGTCCACAGCCCCGCTTACTGCCAGTGGGGGTTTATGTGAGGATTAAGGGAGGGGTGGGTTCCAATTCTGGTAATAGGCCCTGGAACTGGGAAGACAAACTGTGGCCAGTGAGATGGTCCAGAAAGTGAATTAAATCCTGCAAAAAGGAGCTAGAAGCCAGGGTGACCGCGAGAAGCCCAGGAATTTGCAGAATTCTCAGGAAGAGGGGTTGGAGCCAATGTCATCTAGATCCAGGGCATGAAGACCCTGAATGACATCAGGGTGAAGGAAAGCAAAGGAAGAGATGACGAAGGGTAAAAAGTACAAGTGAGAGAAAGAAGAGAAGGAGGAAGAGGAAGAAAGGAACAAGAGAAGAGAGGAAGGCAAGGAGGGAAGAAAAATAACAGAAAATATTTTTAAAATACAGTTTTAGTTCTATAGTCTGTTGTGACAGCCACTAGCCAGATGTAGTTATTGAGCTCTTGAAATACACCGAGTTCGAACTGACATGTGCCATGAGGATAACTATACACTGGATCCCCTGCCAAAAAGTACCAATAAAAACATAAAACATCTTATTAATTTTTATATTGATTGCATGTCAAAATAACGTTTTGGAACTATTGGAGTACATAAAATAAATTTTGAGGCCAGGTGTGGTAGCTCAAACCTGTAATCCCAGCACTTTGGGAGGCCAAGATGGGCAGATCACCTGAGGTGAGGTGTTCGAGACCAGCCTGACAAACATGGTGAAACCCCATCTCTATTAAAAATACAAAAAAAAAAAAAATTATACAGAAAGCAATAAAGTGACAGTCATACTTCTAAATATATATATACATACATACAATAAAATACAAAAAAAAAAACTTATCCAGGCATCGTGGCACATACTTGTACTCCCAGCTACTCGAAAGGCTGAGGGAAGGGAATTGCTTGAACCCGGGAGGCGGAGGTTGCAGTGAGCCAAGATCGCACCACTGCACCCTAGCCTGGGCGAGAATGAGACTCCATGTCAAAAAAAAAAAAAAAAAAAAAAATCATGAAGTAAATTTCAGGCCGGGCGCGGTGGCTCACGCCTGTAATCTCACCACTTTGGGAGGCCGAGACAGGTGGATCATGAGGTCAGGAGATCGAGACCATCCTGGCTAACACAGTGAAACCCCATCTCTACTAAAAATACAAAAAATTAGCTGGGCATGGTGGCTGGT
>NW_012102033.1:1331512-1332989 GCF_000951045.1 Mandrillus leucophaeus
CGAACACATCAAAGGTACTTGGTAAGTACTTCTTGAAAGTAATGAATGGATGGATGAATGCACAATGTAAAAAAGTTACTTTTCGCTGAGCGTGATGGCTTACGCCTGTAATCCCAGCACTTTGGGAGGCCAAGGCGGGTGGATCACGAAGTCAGGAGATCGAGACCATCCTGGCTAACACAGTGAAATCCTGCCTCTACTAAAAATACAAAAAATTAGCTGGGCGTGGTGGCGGGCGCCTGTAGTCCCAGCTATTTGGGAAGCTGAGGCAAGAATGGCGTGAACCCAGGAGGCGGAGCTTGCAGTAAGCCCAGGTTGCGCCACTGCACTCCAGCCTGGGCCACAGAGCGAGACTCTGTCTCAAAAAAAAAAAAATTTACTTTTCCCGTTCTGTGCTGTGTGTTAACATCTCTGTTTATAATTCTACAAATTCAATACCTACTTTAGGCCTCAGGCAAGGGGGTGTTGTTCTGGGCCCCATTTTTTGGTGTGAAACAGAGTGTTGCTCTTGTTGCCCAGGCCAGAGTGCAGGCACGATCTTGGCTAATCACAGCCTCCGCCTCCCAGGTTCAAGCGATTCTCCTGCCTCAGCCTCCCGAGTAGCTGGGATTACAGGTGCACGCCACCACACCCAGCTAATTTTTTCTATTTTTAGTAGAGATGGGATTTCACCATGTTGGGCAGGCCACCCACCTCAGTCTACCAAAATGCTGGGATTACAGGCAGATTTCAGATTGTTAATGGTATTTTTAAGCTATCATGCCAGCCCTGGACTTCTTATTGGAGAGATAAAGAAACCTCTGTCTGTTAAAGCACTCCTAGCTAATGTGGGAAACTGACCTATTTTGTTAACTGTTGTTATCCAGTGCAGGAACTATACCTGGCATAAAGTTGGTGCTCTTAAATTTTTCTTTTTTTTTTTGAGACAGGGTCTTGCTCTGTTACCCAGGCTAGAGTGTAGTGGTGCAATCATAGCTCACTGCAGCCTCCATCCCCTGGGCACAATGATCCTTCGACCTTAGCCTCCCAAGTAGGTGGGACTACAAGTGTGCACTATGACGCCTGGCTAATTTAAAAATGTTTTATTAGCCAGGCGCGGTGGCTCACACCTGTAATCCCAACACTTTGGGAGGCTGAGGCAGGTGGATCACCTGAGGTCAGTAGTTCCAGACCAGCCTGAACAACATGGCGAAACGCCGTCTCTACTAAAAATACAAAAATGAGCCAGTGTGGTGGCGGGCGCCTGTAGTCCCAGCTCCTTGGGAGGCTGAGTCAGGAGCATCACTCAAACCTGGGAGGCAGCAGTTGTAGTGAGCCGAGATTGCACCACTGCACTCCAACCTGGGCGACAGAGCGAGACTCCATCTCAAAAAAAAAAAAAAATTTTTTTTTTTTTTGTGAGTCAAGGGGTCTCACTATGTTTCACAGGCTGGTCTTGAACTCCTGGTCTTAAGTGATCCTCTCACCCTGGCCTCAC
>NW_012102033.1:1338024-1338931 GCF_000951045.1 Mandrillus leucophaeus
GGCCGAGATTGCGCCACTGCACTCTAGCCTGGGTGACAGAGCGAGACTCCGTCTCAAAAAATAATAATAATAATAAAATAAAATAAAAATAAATTTCAGTGTGTCTACTAGAAAATTGTAAATGATGTAGAGGTTCCCCAGCACTGCTCTAAAAAGACAGAAGGAAACCCCTCAAACCACCGACATCAAGGAAGGGGGAGGGACATTTCTTCATTTTGACAATAACCAAGTGTTGGCAAAGAAATTGATTAATGAAAGGGAGAAAAGGGAATTGAGGAAGGAAAAACTTCATTCTCCACGCAGGGGAATGTGAAGGAAGACTACAGGTGCCGGGCACAAGACGGCTCTCCAAATGGGGGAGCCCTGGGAAGAGGGCTGAGGGGCCCATCAAGCTTCAGAGCTGACGAGAAGGCATGAGGCTGGTGAAAGAAGGGTGATTAGAGACAAACGTGAGGCTTTTCCTGCCCATAGGGTCCTCGCACCTTTGAATGCGGAAGATGATCTGGGCGAACCACATGACCACACCCCACCCCACCATGCTGCTGATTGGTCCATGCTGGCATAGACACTTGACCCTCCCCCCCCAGCTGGACCAATCAGATCCTCAGTATGTGGGGCTGTGACACGGAACCGTTTCCCAGAGCCACTTGATGGGCAGGAGGGATTGTTGACCCCCGTAATGGGGAGTTGGAAATTCGGGCTCAGGAGCAAGTAAGCGATGTAGCTCCCATTGGAACCCAGGACCATCTGGTTCTTTTTTTTTTTTTTTTTTTTTTTTTAGAGTCGTGTTCTGTCGCCCACCCTGGAGTGCGGTGCAGTGGCGCGATCTCGGCTCACTGCAGCCTCCGCCTCCCGGATTTAAGCAATTCTCTCGCCTCAGCCTACGGAATAGCTGGGATTACAGGTG
>NW_012102033.1:1340148-1341649 GCF_000951045.1 Mandrillus leucophaeus
TACAGGCACCCACCACCACACCTGGCTAATTTTTGTATTTTAAGTAGAGACCAGGTTTCACTATGTTGGCCAGGTGGTCTCCAACTCCTGACCTCAGGTGATCTGCCCACCTCCGTCTCCCAAAGTGCTGAGATTATAGGCGTGAGCTACCGAACCTGGCCTCTGAATTTAACTTCATCCCTATGATCTGGGAAAGGGATGTAAAAAGATAAGAAACACAATCCAAGCACTGATTCCAGTGAGTTCAGGTCTAATGATAATGATATCAGCAAACACCGATAGTGCACCAGGCACTGTTCTAAATAAATAAATAAATGTTCTGAATGGATTAACTAGTTTAATTCCCTTTTTTTTTTTTTTTTTTTGAGATGGAGTCTTGCTCTGTTGCCAGGCTGGAGTACAGTGGCATGATCTCAGCTCACTGCAACCTCCAACTCCCGGGTTCAAGCTATTCTCCTGCCTCAGCCTCCTGAGCAGCTGGGACTACAGGCGCGTGCCACCACACCTAGCTAATTTTTGTATTTTTAGTAGAGACGGGGTTTCACCATGTTGACCAGGATGGTCTAGATCTCCTGACCTCGTGATCCACCTGCCTTGGCCTCTGAAAGTGCTGGGATTACAGGCGTGAACCACCGCGCCCGGCTTGCTAGTATAATTCTTGTAACGACCTTATGAGCATTACAGTTGGGATACTCTTGTTATCCTCATTTTACAGAGGAGGAAACAGAGGTTCAGAGAGGCTGAGTAACTTGCCCAAGGTCACAAAGCCAAGAAGGGGAAGAGCAAAGATTTGAGCCCTGTCAGTCTCACCCCAGAATCCAGAACTACTGCATCCCAGAAAATATCCCAAGGAACCTATTCCTGGGAGGAGGAGTCCACTTCCACCCTGGGTGACCTCCACCCCCCAAGCTGACCCACCCAGGGCTGACCTCTGGGACTGAAGGAATGAACCTGGACCCCTTGCCAACTCTGAGCATCCTCAGGTCCCCAGTGGCCCCACCCCCACCCCCGGCCCGAGTCTGCGCTGACCCTGCCTTGAGCTGAGTGAGCGCTTCCTCTACGCGGGGCTGGTTGTAGCGCACCATGTAGCTGTGCATGTCGGGATAGTTGCTGCGGATGTTCTTCTCCGTGGACCCGTTGGGCACGGTCCCAAACTTCAGGGGCGGGTACTGCTCCTGGGGCCTCTGGAACTGGGGCAGAATGGGGAGTGATTAGGGCACCCTCCGCAGGGACATCCCTAACACAAAGCCCCCATTCTGAGAGACACCCGCTATCTGGCAGACACCCCGGTCCCAGAAGTATTCCGTATTTCTCAGCACTTGCTCACTACCTTAGGAAATGCTTTTTCACTCCCACCCAGCACACACAGTTGCAGACACGTAATCCAAAAGTTCATGAGAAGCCTCCCTGAGGCCCCTGATGTGCCAGGCGTTAAGCCTTCACTTACTGAATCGCGGGAGGTCCCGGGGACAGAGACTGGCATGGCAGGAGCTGGGGCCTG
>NW_012102033.1:1345004-1346443 GCF_000951045.1 Mandrillus leucophaeus
TCACTATGTTTCACAGGCTGGTCTTGAACTCCTGGTCTTAAGTGATCCTCTCACCCTGGCCTCACGAAGCTTTAGGATTACAGGTGTGAGCCACTGCAATGGGCATTAGAAATTTTTTAAGCCAGGCATGGTGGCTCACGCCTCTAATCTCGTAACTTCAGGAGGCTGAGGCAGGCAGATCACCTCATGTCAGGAGTTCAAGACCAGCCTGACCAACATGGTGAAACCTCGTCTCTACCAAAAATACAAAAATTAGCCAGTCATAGTAGTGCATGCCTGTAATCCTAGCTACTCAGGAGGCTGAGGTGGGAGAATTGCTTGAACCCAGGGGACGGGGAGGTTGCAGTGAGCTGAGATCGAACTACTACACTCCAGCCTGGGTGACAGAGTGAGACCCTGTCTCCAAACAAACAAACAAAAACAGAAATCAGATCGTACCCTTCCTTACATAAAGTCTCCACTCCCCAAGGCTTCTCACTGCCCTTAGTGTAAAGTCCAGCCCTGACCTTGGCCTCATGCCCAGAATCCTCCCCTCATCTACTCTCTCACCTCAGCTCCTTGCCCTTCACCCACAGTGGCCTTCTTGCTGTTCCTCCAGTAAACCAACACCACACCTTCCTCAGGCCCTTTGCACACCCTGTTTCCTCCACCTGAAGGCTTTGCTTCCGGAAGTCCACCTGGCTAGCTCTTTCACCTCCTGCAGGGCTCTGCACAAATGTCACCTCCTCCGAGAAGCCTGCCCTGAACACCCTGGTGAAAATATCCCAGCCCAGCCACCCTCTAGTTCACCATCACTTTCTGAAAAGATCTTGATTTTTCTGTTTGCATGTTTATTGTTCATTTCCCACCTCTAGACCTAGGAATCGGGTCTATTTGTTCATTGCCCGGTGTAGAGTAGAGGAGAAGAAAAGTGCACATGGAAGGACTAAGTAAATGCAGGACAGGGAGAGAGTTACTGTGCTCAGCCTTGTTGGAATCGTGGGCTGCACTTTGGGGCCTCAACTCAACTTTTTTTGTTTTGTTTTCTTTCTGAGACGGAGTCTCTCTCTGTTGCCCAGGCTGGAATGCAGTGGCGCAATCTCGGCTCACTGCGACCTCCGCCTCCTGCATTCAAGTGATCCTCCTGCCTCAGCCTCCCAAGCTGCTGAGATTATAGGTGCCCACCACCACGCCCGACTAATTTTTGTATTTTAAGTACAGACAAGGTTTCTCCATGTTGGCCAGGCTGTTCTCGAACTCCTGACCTCAAATGATCTTCCTGTCTTGGCCTCCCAAAGTGCTGGGATTACAGGTGCCTGTCCCCACACCCAGCCTAATTTTTTTTTTTTTTTTTTTCTCGAGACGGAGTCTCGCTCTGTCGCCCAGGCTGGAGTGCAGTGGCACGATCTCGGCTCACTGCAAGCTCCACCTCCCGGGTTCACGCCATTCTCCTGCCTCAG
>NW_012102033.1:1348958-1358986 GCF_000951045.1 Mandrillus leucophaeus
CAAAGTGCTGGGATTACAGGTATGAGCCACCGCGCCCAGCCAACTAAAACAAGTTTTGCAAAACCAAACTTACTACATAAGATGCAGTCAACTATTCTATTCTATTCTACACCATTCCATTAAAAACTGCTTATTGCAACCCATCAAACTGATTTCTCAAGCCTCTAATAGGTCGTGTCACCCAGCTGGTTAATCACTTTAGTCTCAAAGTGTGCTCTGCAAACCACCAGTCCCTCAACAAATGGTGATTGCAGTGAGGTGCGTACAGGAATGGAGGGAGTGAGCATTTAGAACGATTTGACAGGATCGTTACTTGTCTGTTGAATCTAATAAATAAAAATATGAGTTTGGCTCTTTTTTTGAGGTAGAGTCTCACTGTGTCACCCAGGTTAGAGTGCAGTGGTGTAATCATGGCTCACTGCAACCTCCACCTCCCCGGTTCAAGCGATTCTCCCCCCTTAGCCTCCTGAGTAGCTGGGACTACAGGCACCCACCACCACACCTGGCTAATTTTTGTATTTTTAGTAGAGACAAGGTTTCACTATGTTGGCCAGGCTGGTCTCAAACTCCTGACCTCAGGTGATCCACCCACCTCGGCCTCCCAAAGTGCTGGGATTACAGGCGTGAGCCACGGTGCCTGGCCAGGTTTGACTTTTGTCTGTCTTGGTTTTAGACCTTATTTTACTTTTCTAATAATTCATTTCCGTTGAATTTTACAAAAGCATTGTCTGCAATAGACTAGAAGTTTCTTTCTTTCTTTTTTTATTTTTGTTTTTGAGATGAAGTCTCACTCTGTGGCCCTGGCTGCAGTGCAGTGGTGCCATCTCCGCTCACTGCAAGCTCCGCCTCCTGGATTCACGCCATTCTCCTGCCTCAGCCTCCAGAGTAGCTGGGACTACAGGTGCCCGCCACCACGCCCGGCTAATTTTCTGTACTTTAAGAAAAGACGGGGTTTCACGTGTTAGCCAGGATGGTCTCGATCTCCTGACCTCATGATCTGCCCACCTCGGCCTCCCAAAGTGTTGGGATTACAGGCGTGAGCCACCGCGCCCGGCCTTAGGAGTTTCAAAAATTAATCCTTCCTCACAGTTTGACAGAAGCACTGGTTCTAGAATATCCCATTTGGCACAACTGCCCCTAGAACATTCAAGGACACCCTCTTCCCTAGGAATATTTAAAATGGCGCATCGTGAACCGTGTTCTTTCTCCATCCACAACATTCCATTCTACCATTCTGGAATTCAGAGACCCCTTCCCGCCCTCCCCCCACTCCCTCCCCCCACTCCCTCCCCCGCAAGAATCCCCTCTAATCTACCACATGCCAAGCTCTGTGACCTCCAGCCCCAGCCCATCCCTGGACCCACACACACCTTGCGGTCACTGAGCCCGGACACGGTATCCACGTACTCCTCCTGGATCATGAAGGCGGCCAGGTTGGCTGTGTAGCTGGCGAGGAAGATGACGGCGAAGAAGGCCCACACCAGCACCATGATTTTGCTGGTGGTTCCCCGGGGGTTCTCCACGGGCACTGAATTATTGAACACCAGGGCCCAAAGCAGCCAGATGGATTTCCCAATGGTGAAGGTTGAGCCGCCAGGGCCTGCAGGGGGCCAGGACGTGGACATGGACCCCAAATCCCTTCTCAATAAGGGAGCAAAAGGAAGAACTACAATTCCCAGTGGCCCTCAAGGCATCTGGCGCCCTAGCTTGACCCCCCACCCCCCAGGGGCTGCTGGGAAATGTAGTTCTCTCTCTCTGTGGTTCGGAAGCTCCAAGGCCGGGGGATGGAGGAAGGGGGACTCACGCTTGCCCGTGGCCAGGCTGCGGTTGTAGCCAACAGGACTGAGGTACTCGAAGATGAAAACAGTGACGGCGACCACAGTGAGGCACATGACGAACATCATCACCCACACGGCAGGGCTGTAGGGCTCTGGGGACAAGGGAGTGTGTGGTCATGGCTCAGCCAAGTAAAAGACTAGGGGATCAGGCTGGGGCGGTGCCTCCCGCCTGTACTCCCAAAACTTTGGGAGGCTGAGGCAGGAGGATCACTTGACGCCTGGAGTTCAAGACCAGCCTGGCCAACATAGTGAGACCCTGTCTCTACAAAAACAAAACAAAACAAAAAAACACCTCGGGTACTATCTGAAGGTGAACAAGGTGCAGCCCAGATCTGACCCCATCCTATTCTGGCCCTATCTCTGTTTCTCCATCTCTGAGATAGTCTTATGGCTCACCCAGACCCCTAAGAGACAGCCATTCTCAAAGAGAGCCATCGCAGGCATGTCTGTGGTTTCAGCCACAAATAGAAACTGTCTCCTAAATGTTTCCTGAGTCACAGGCCCAAGCCTCCACCTACCCCAGCCATCCCCCCAGGCCATTCATCATGTTCCATGCTGAGCCCAGACTAGCTCCCATGCTCCCCATGATGGGAGCCCCACCATCCACCCAGTCACAGGCCCAAACCCCATGTGCCATCCTCCCTCCCTCTCCCTCGCTGGCCACAGCCTGTCAGTCTCCAGCCCCACGCTCCTGCCCCTGATGCTACTTGGGCCTCTCTTTTCCATTCTCATGGCCAACAGGGCTCAGGCCTCATCTCCCACCAACCATTTCCCCAGCGTCCTGAGCTCCTGTCTGTCTCCTACAGCCTATCCCCCACACAGCACACAGACGACCTGGCCCCTCCCCTGCTTACAGCCCTCCCCGGGCTTCCTAGCACCCCCAGGACAAAGTCCCTGCCACTCAGCCTTGTCACACTCTCCTCCCTGGCCTAATCACTCTGTCAATCACCCATGCTTTAACTACTCAGAACTCACAGGTGGCTGGGCATGGTGGTTCACACCTGTAATCCCAGCACTTTGGGAGGCTGAGGTAGGAGCATCACCTAAGGTCAGGAGTTGAAGACCAGCCTGGCCAACATGGTGAAACCCCATCTCTACTAAAAATACAAAATTAGCTGGGCATCGTGGTGGATGCCTGTAGTCCCAGCTATTCAGGAGGCTGAAGCAGGAGAATTGCTTGAACCCAGGAGGTGGAGATTGCAGTGAGCTGAAATCGTGCCATTGCACTCCAGCCTGGGTGACAGAGCAAGACTCTGTCTCAAAAAAAAAAAAAAAAAAAAAAGAGAGAACTCGCGGGTGCCTGAACCAGCGACACCCTCTCTTACTTGTCTCCTAGGTGCCGCTGCTAGAGGTAACACCCTGCGCTGTCCTAGACAACCTCCCATTCACGGGTCCCCTCCTCACATTCGATAACCGTGTGTCACCCCTGGAGCTCACCAGCAATAAACCCAAATCACCATTTCATTGAGATTAGGACCAGGTGATTCAACTTCCCAGGGCCAAGTGTGAGCTGCCAGGACTGCCCCCGTCACAGCAAGGTCAGCACCCTGGACTGTCACTGCGGCAGCTGGGGACACGCCTGTCACCTCTGCTGGGCAACTTGGTGGGGGCATAAATAGGACCTTGTCACTCCCCTGCAGTGTGCTGCCTGCAAACAGGGGCCCCACGTGGTGCTTCTCAGTGTGCCCTGCAGAGACCTTGGTGCAAAGAGGAGGCCACAGGAGACACCGTTGGGCAAAATAAACAGAAAACAAAATACAAAGGAAGGGATGGCTCTTCTTCCAGCCCCTCCCCTCTCCCAGGAGCTTTGCTCACACTTCAGAGAGCAAGTGGAAACTGACAAGCACTGTTGCCCTTGGCGGAGGCATGCTTCTCTGGCTCAGCAATGGGCCATCTACCCTATCCATCCCAAAGCCACCAGCCCATCTGGTGGGCAGCTCCCTAACCACACCCTGCGTCTGTCTGTTGTCACCTTCCTATTGCACACCCCCACTCTGTCTCTGGCATGAGCCTTGCAGTAGCATCTCCACCAGCCACTTGCTTCCACAAACTGGGATTTTTTTCTTCTTTCTTTTTTTGAGATAGAGTCTGGCTCTGACATCCAGGCTGGAGTGCAGTGGTGCCATCTTGGCTCACTGCAACCTCTGCCTCCTGGGTTCAAGCCTTCCTTACACCTCAGCCTCCAGAGTAGCTGGGATTACACAGAGCTGGATATTTTAAAAACCTAAATCTCATTATATATCCCCACACCATCTCTGTAGTTAAAACCCTTGTCCAGGTTCAGTGGCTCACGCCTGTAATCCCAGCATTTTGGGGGGCTGAGGTGGGCGGATCACCTGAAGTCAGGAGTTTGAGACTAACCTGGCCACCATGGTGAAACCCCGTCTCTACTAAAAATACAAAAATTGGCCAGGCGTGGGGGTGCTTGCCTGTAATCCCAGTTACTTGGGAGGCTGAGGCAGGAGAATCGCTTAAACCCAGGAGGGAGGTTGAGATTGCAATGAGCCGAGATTATGACACTGCAACTGCATTCCAGCCTGGGCGACAGAGTGAGACTCTGTCTCAAAAAACAAAAAAGAGAGAGAGAGAGAAGTTTATCTTCTGTCTCCTTCACAAGGCTGAGAGATCCTAGCGGACAGGGATTTGTGTCTTCCTCCTTTGCCACTGTGTTCCCAGTGTGGAGCCCACCGCCTGGCACATAGTAGGTGCTCAGTAAACACTGATGGTGACTTAAGTGCTTACAAGGTATTGGTACCATGCTAATTTGTTCTCTTCGTCTTATACCTAGGTACAGCAAAACACTTGGGTTTTGTGGGGCCTGAAGCTTGCACAATTTGGAGGGCTCTCTTTGAGAAAAAATAATTCAACCTTATGGATATAAACCAGGTGCAGCGTTTGGAAGCTGCAGTGCAAGAGACGGCTCCTGAGTTCAAGCTTCTTTAGCCTCTTGACAAAATGTCTTCTGGGTAGGGAAATTATTTCTTCCATCTTGTAGATTAGGAAACTGAGGCTCAGAAATGATGTCACTTCACCGAAGTTGCACTGGGGGTTCAGTATCCATGATACCGGGAACCCAGGTTTTCTGATCCCAGGGCCCACACGGTTGGGGGCAGCTACTTTGCCTAGGGCTGGCTCCCTGTCCCAGGGCCCCAGCTTACCGAGGAAGGCCGAGGGGGACACCGTGCCATTGCTGCGCGCCACCATGACGCTGATGCCGGTCTCCACGAAGGGGACGGAGAAGTCCACGATCTCGGAGCGCTCCTCGTTGATGGTAAGGGAGCCGATGGCCATGTCTGCGCGCTGGTAGAACACCTGGGGTGGGGGCGATGAGGAGTGGGCGAGGGAACCTGGCTCAAGCGGACAGACTGACATGGACGGCGGGCAGAGACGGGCCCCGGGAGCAGATCAGTGACAGGGTGAGGGAAAGGGCTAAAAGGGATTGCGAGGTGGGTGAGGAGGGAGGGGGACGCAGAGTGGGGAAAGGAAGGGCGGAGGTGAGAGATGGGGAAAAAGGTTGGGAATTGGTAGCCCGCGTCCTAGCCCGCTGCTCCCAGAAAGTCCTCAAGGCCTTGGTCCACATCTTCCCGGCCCCACCCTCTTCTCCTAGGAGTCCCACCCTCCTAGCCCCGCCTCCTCTGCCCCAAAGTCCCTCCTCCAAGCCCCGCCCCTGACACCTCCTGATCCCGCCCCTTGTTCCAAAGCCTGTCCTTCCCGCGGCCCCGCCCCAGGCCCCGAATCAGGTGTTTCCTCCATTTGGCCGCGCCCCTACCCCAGGGTGCCCGCCTCTTGTTTTTAATTTTTTTTTTGAGACGGCATCTCGCTCTGTGCCCAGGCTGGAGTGCAGTGGCGCGATCTCCGCCTCCCAGGTTCAAGCAATTCTCCTGCCTCAGCCTCCCGAGTAGCTGGGATTACAGGCGCCTGCCCCCATGCATGGCTTATTTTTTGTATTTTAGTAGACACGGGGTTTCACTGTGTTGCCCAAGCTGGCCTCGAACCCCTGAGCTCAAGCAATTGGCCCGCCTCGACTTCCCAAAGTGCCGAGATTACAGGTGTGAGCCTCCGCGCCGGGCGGTGCCCACCTCTTCACTCCGCCCTGAAGATTCCCTGCCTCCCGTCCACCCCCTCACCTCCCCGATCATGCCGTTCCAGACGCCATCGATCTTCTTTCCGTGCTTGCCGTTGGTGACCAGGTAGAGGTCGTAGCTGAAGCCGATGGTGTGCGCCAGCCGCTTCAGAATGTCGATGCAGAAACCCTTGCAGCAGCGCTTTTCCGGGCGGGGGGCATCCGGTGGAGGGCTGCGGGCAGTGACCAGGCTTGGGGAGTTTGGGGACCCCCTCCTTAGATTCTCCCATGAAGAGAGGATATGGAGGAAGGGACAGGCAGCAGCTAAAACTATGGTTAGCGCTTTCAGGGGGAAACTGAGGCTCAAAGAATTCTGAGGTTTGCCCAAGGTCACCAAGCTGGAGGGCTTTGTGGGTCCTGGGTCCCAAGGGAGGAGGTGGCTGGGGGCCCGGACTACTGGGCTTCACGGGAGGAGGGTTTTGGAGCCGGAACTCCTGGATCCCGAGCTGTCACCTGTGGGTTCGGTTGAGCTGGCTCCGGCAGGGGACGGAGTCTCGGATGCAGGTGCCACTGATGGGGTCTGCAGGCTCCACGATGACAAACGGCCTCTCCTCCAGCGTGGCCACCGTGAGATGCTGCGTGTCGTCCACTGGCTGCAGGAAGCGACCATAGCGGGACCACAGCGGGTACTTGAGGCGGAGCGTCTGCTGCTCCCAGCTGCCCACCTTGGCCAAAGGGAAGGAGAGTCAGGCTTCCTGGTGTATCCTGGCCATCATGATCTCTTCCTCAGACCTAGGTGTGTGGGCAGCAGCTTCCTCCAAGATCCAGGAGCCCCTCCCACCTTCAGATCCCAGGACCCAGGAGTCCAGGCTCCCTGTCTCCTCCTCCCTCTTAGTCCAGGACCTCGGAACCCCCTCTGCCGGGATGCAGGAGTCCAGGCCCTCTGCCATGCCCCAGGTCTGGGCTGCGACTCACCACCTCCCACGTCCTGTCTCTGGTGAGGGAGATGACCACCAGGGAGGGGTTTACTAGGAAGCCATCCTCATTGAAGGAGTAATCCCGGTTATCCCACGTGATGTTCATGAAGTACCTGCCCAGGAGGAGGGAAAGGAGACGTGCTGGGACCTGGGCTGGACCTTGGCAGCTGAAGGCAGAGAAAGTCCCCTTTCTACCCATCAGCCCCAGCCCGGAGCTGGAATCTCTCCTCTTTCACCTCCAAGGGCTCAGAAACACGAATATACCCCTTCCCTGCTCAGCACCCTCCCTTTGGCTGCCCAGTGACCCCAGGATAAGGTTCCAGACTCTCTTTCAGCTTGGAGTTGAGGCCCTAGAGTCCCCTTTTGTTCTTTCTTTTTTAAAGCACAGATAGGATTTGACTATTTTTCCCAGTTTTTTTTAAATTTTTTTTTTAGACAGAGTCTTGCTCTGTCGCCCAGGCTGAAGTGCAGTGGGCGTGATCTTCACTCACTGCAACCTCCACCTCCTGGGTTCAAGTGATTCTCCTGCCTCAGCCTTCTAAGTAGCTGGGATTGCAGGTGTGCACCACCATGTTCAGCTAATTTTTGTATTTTTAGTAGAGACGGGGTTTCACCATGTTGGCCAGGCTGGTCTCGAACTCCTAACCTCAGGTGATCCGCCCACCTCGGCCTCCCAAAGTGCTGGGATTACAGGCATAAGCCACTGTGCCCTGCCTCTTTCTTTTTTTATTTTTTTAATGCATTTTTTTTTTTTTTTTTTGAAACAGAGTTTTGCTCTTGTTGCCCAGGCTAGAGTGCAACGGCATGATCTCGGCTCACTGCAACCTCTGCCTCCCAAGTTGAAGCAATTATCCTGCCTCAGTCTCCCGAGTAGCTGGGATTACAGGCGCCCACCACCATGCCCAGCTAATTTTTTGTATTTTTAGTAGAGACGGGGTTTCACCATGTTGGCCAGGATGGTCTCGATCTCCTGACCTCGTGATCTGCCCATCCCCTTTTGTTCTTTCTTTTTTAAAGCACAGATAGGATTTGACTATTTTTCCCAGTTTTTTTTAAATTTTTTTTTTAGACAGAGTCTTGCTCTGTCGCCCAGGCTGAAGTGCAGTGGGCGTGATCTTCACTCACTGCAACCTCCACCTCCTGGGTTCAAGTGATTCTCCTGCCTCAGCCTTCTAAGTAGCTGGGATTGCAGGTGTGCACCACCATGTTCAGCTAATTTTTGTATTTTTAGTAGAGACGGGGTTCCACCACGTTGGCCAGGCTGGTCTAGAACTCCTGACTTCATGTGATCCACCTGCCTCAGTCTCCCAAAGTGCTGGGATTACAGGCATAAGCCACTGTGCCCTGCCTCTTTCTTTTTTTATTTTTTTAATGCATTTTTTTTTTTTTTTTTTGAAACAGAGTTTTGCTCTTGTTGCCCAGGCTAGAGTGCAGGTGGCATAATCTTGACTTTGCAGCCTCAACCTGCTAGGCTCAAGCCATCCTCCCACCTCAGCCTCCTGAGTAGCTGGGATTAGCTATGCCACCACGCCCGGCTAATTTTGTATTTTTAGTAGAGATGGAGTTCCACCATGTTGGTCAGGCTGGTCTTGAACTCCTGAACTTGTGATCCGCTCACCTCGGCCTCCCAAAGTCCTGGGATTACAGGCGTAAGCCACCGTGCCCGGCCTATTATTATTATTATTATTGTTTTGAGATGGGGTCTCACTCTGTCACCCAGATCAGAGTGCAATGGCGTGATCTTGGCTCACTGCAACCTCTGCCTCACAGGCTCAAGTGACCCTTCCACCTCAGCCACCTGAAGAGCTGCTAGGACTTTAAATGTGCACCGCCACGCCCAACTAACTTTAATTTTTGTATTTTTGGTAGAGACAAGGTTTCGACATGTCTCCCAGGCTAATCATAAACTCCCAAACTCAGATGATCTACTTGCTTTGGCCTCCCAAAGTGCTGGGATTACTGGCATGAGCCACTGCTCCCGGCCTTGACCAACTCTATCTGTCTTAAAGACTGAGCTCAAACGTCTCCTCCTCCAGGTAGAAGTGCCCAGGGCCGGGGATGGCAGGGAGTGTCCTTGGACTCCTCGATATCTTCACTATGCAACATCGCCCTGTATACTCTGACTGCCTCTCATGTCACCCACCCTGTCACTGGACTAGACTCTCAGCTGCCTTCTTCCCTCCCCCTACCCAACCCATCTGTCCCCAAGTCTCCTTCTTCCTGGGCTGGGGCTTTCTCTGCTCTGTCTTCTTCTGTGCCTCCCCACAGCCCTCCTAAGCCCTCATCCCAGGCTCCTGCCTGGGCTACAGCCTCCAATCTCTCTACTCCAGTCTGTTCCCCACCAGGTCCCAGAGGCGTCTTTCTATACCCAAAACTCATGCCACCCATCTCCTGCTCATCACCCACCCCTGGCTTGCCAGTGCTGTGGAACAGATCCAGGCCTCTCAACCAGGCATTGAAGGCAAAGGCCTGGTGCCACCCACCTCCTAGCCCTGTCACTCTGACTCCATTTTTTTTTTTTTTTTTTGAGTCAGAGTCTCACTCTGTTGCCCAGGCTGGAGTGCAGTAGCATGATCTCGGCTCACTGCAACCTCCGACTCCCGGGTTCAAGCGGTTATCCTGCCTCAGCCTCCTGAGTAGCTGGGATTAGAGGCACACACCACCGCAACTGGCTAATCTGTATATTTTTAGTAGAGACGGGGTTTTGCCATGTTGGCCAGGATGGTCTCAATCTCTTGACCATGTGATCTGCACATCGGCCTCCCAAAGTGCTGGGATTATAGGCGTGAGCCACCATGCCAGGCCTGTCACTCTGACTCCTAATTCTGTGGCCTTCATCTGCTCGGAACTATTGTGGTCCCACCATCTGTCCAAGTTTCTCTCCCCTCTGGGTTGTTGCACATGCTGTTTCTCAACTGGAATACTGTTTCCGGTGAACTCCCCACTACTCTCAGAATCAAGTCCAGGCTGGGCATGGTGGTTCACGCCTGTAATCCCAGCACTTTGGGAGGCTGAGGGGGGCAGATCACTTGAGGTCAGGAGTTTCAGACCAGCCTGGCCAACATGGTGAAACCTCGTCTCTACTAAAAATACAAAAATTAGCCAGGCATGGTGGTGGGCACCTGTAATCCCAGCTACTTGGGAGACTGA
>NW_012102033.1:1359721-1361133 GCF_000951045.1 Mandrillus leucophaeus
TTTTTTTTTAGAGACTGAAGCTTACTCTGTCACCCAGGCTGGAGTGCAGTGGCGCAATCTCCGCTCACTGCAAGCTCCGCCTCCCAGGTTCACGCCATTCTCCGCCTCCCAGGTTCACGCCATTCTCCTGCCTCAGCCTCCCGAGTAACTGGGCCTATAGGCGCCCGCCACCACACCAGGTAATTTTTTGTATTTTTAGTAGAGACTGGGTTCCACCGTGTTAGCCAGGATGGTCTCGATCTCCTGACCTCGTGATCTGCCCGCCTCGGCCTCCCAAAGTGCTGGGATTACACGTGTGAGCCACCGCACCCAGCCCTCGGAGGTGAAACCTCTAAGAAGCATTTCGGTCATGCAGGCTCCAGTGCCCTCACAAATGGACTAAGGCTGTTGTTGCAGGAGTGGGTTTGCTTGATCTCCCCAACTTCTCTCTTTGCCTTTCTGCCATGTGATGCCTTCCATCATGTAATGATGCTGAAAGAAGACCCTCCCCAGATGGTGACATCTTGATATTGGACTTCCCAGCCTCCAGAACCAAGAGCCAACAAATTTCTGTGTGTTATAATTACCCAGCCTATGATATTCTGTCACAGCAACACAAAACAGACTAAGACAAGGCAGTTCCAGCCCCATAGGCTTTGCACCTGCTGTTCCCTCTCCCTTCACTGAGATCTTCCAATGCTTAGCTCCTTCGCTTTATCCATTTCTTTCTCTCTCTCTCTTTTTTTTTTTTTTTTTTTTTTTAAGACGGAGTCTTGCTCTGTCACTGAGATTGGAGTACAGTGGTGTGGGCTCGGCTCACTGCAACCTTTGCCTCCCGGGTTCAAGTGATTCTCCTGCCTCAGCCTTCCAAGCAGCTAGGATTACAGGCACCTGTCACCACGCCCAGCTAAGTTTTGTGTTTTTTAGGAGAGACGGCATTTCCCCATGTTGGCCAGGCTGGTCTCGAACTCCTAACCTCAAGTGATCCATCCACCTCAGCCTCCCAAGGCCCTGAGATTACAGGTGTGAACCACCACACCTTGCCTACCTATTTCTCAAATTTTAATTTTTAAAATTATTTTAGAGACAGGGTCTCACTTTGTTGCACAGGCTGGACCGCAGTGAAGAGATCACAGTTCCTTATGGCCTCAATCTCCGAGGCTCAAGTGATCCTCCCACCTCAGCCTCCCAAGTAGCTAGGACTACAGGCACACACGACCAAGTCCAGCTAATTTTTTTTTTTCTTGTTTCTTTTTTTGAGATGGAGTCTCGCTCTGTCGCCCAGGCTAGAGTGCAGTGGCGCAATCTTGGCTCACTGCCAACTATGCCTCCCGGGTTCACACCATTCTTCTGCCTCAGCCTCCAGAGTAGCAGGGACTACAGGTGCCTGCTACCACTCCCGGCTAATTTTTTGTATTTTTAGTAGAGACGGG
>NW_012102033.1:1361183-1366945 GCF_000951045.1 Mandrillus leucophaeus
ATTTTTTGTATTTTTAGTAGAGACGGGGTTTCACCGTGTTAGCCAGGATGGTCTCAATCTCCTGACCTCGTGATCTGCCCACCTCAGCCTCCCAACGTGCTGGGATTACAGGCGTGAGCCACCATGCCCAGCCAATGCCCAGCTAATTTTTAAATTTTTTGTAGAGATGGAGTTCTCACTATGTTACCCAGGCTGGCCTGGAACTCCTGGCCTCTAGTGATCCTCCTGCCTCAGCCTCCCAAAGTGCTGAGATTACAGGTGTGAGCCACGGTCTAGCTATCCATGTTTTTTAACCTCAAAATTTCACCTATTCAGAAAGGTCTTTCCTGACCACCCCACCTAGCATAGCCCCTTATGCATTTCTTATCACATTCCCCCATTTGATTTTCATAGCAGAAGTTATTGCCTGCTTGATATTTCATTTTCTTTGCTTATTTGCTCATTGCGTTTCTCTTTTATTAGACTGTAAGCTCTGAGAGAGCAAGGACCTTATTTAATACTATATATACCCTGTGCCTAAAGCAATGCTTGGCACATAGTAGACTTTCAATAAAGGGCGTTTCAATCAATAAATGAATCAATGAGCAATTCATCCCTCAGTCACAGCTCAGATATCTCCTCCGAGAAACCTTCCTGACTCCACAGGCTGACTTGTGACTTTTGCACCCTGGTTTGGAAGGCAGACTGAGGCTGATACATTTTCTCTCTTGGGATGACATTTTGCTATGAGATCTGGAGGGATGAGTTGTGACCAGCAAGAGCTGAAGTTATGAGGGAGAAGAAATTCTGGGTAAAGAACTAAACAGCCTCTGGGAGAGGCAAGCCTGAGAAACAAAGAGAAAGGGAGAGGGAGGGAGGAGACGGGGAGAGGGAGGGAGGAGACGGGGAGAGGGAGGGAGGAGACGGACAGAGGGAGGGAGGGAGAAAGCATAGAGGAAGAAGGACAGAACCAGCCGGGTGCGGTGGCTCACGCCTGGAATCCCAGCACTTTGGGAGGCCGAAGCAGGCAGATCATTTGAGGTCAGGAGTTCCAGACTGGCCTGACCAACATGGCGTCTCTCTTAAAAATACAAAAAAAGTTAGCTGGGCGTGGTGGCATGTGCCCGTAACCCCAGCTACTCAGGAGACTGAAGCAGGAGAATCGCTTGAACTCAGGAGATGGAGGCTGCAGTGAGCCCAGATCGCGCCATTGCACTCCAGCTGGGCAATAGAGTGAGACTCTATCTCAAAAAAAAAAAAAAAAAAAAAAAAAAAAAAAAAAAAAAAAAAAAAAAAAAAAAAAAAAAAAAAAAAAAGAAAGAAAGAAAGAAAGAAAGAAAAAGATAAAAAGAAGGAACCAGACAGAGCTGAAACAATAGCTGGCCCCAGGCTTAGCCTCAATTCCTGGCTTCTCATTCCTCTCTGTGTTTATTTTTCCAATAAACCCCCTTTTCCCTAAGGAAATTCCAATGAGACTCTGCTTCGTGCATCCGAAAATCTCCTGGCTTAGCCAGTGCTTCTCTCCGTGCCCCCGCCATGCCCGCATGACCTCCATTACTGCAAGCATCATGCTGCGTTGCCATTATCCCCGTCCCTGTCTGCCACTCTTACAGGACCCTGCGTTCTTTGAAGAATAAGTCCATGGTCTTATTCATCTATGTTCCCAGCGCCCAGCATGAGCCCTAGTTCCTAGCGGGTGCTCAGTAAGTATTTATGAAGAAGGGATGCTTTTCTCACCCTTTTTTTTTTTTTTTTCGGGGATCCTGATTTCCATCTCACCAGTTCTCAATTCCCCTCTTTTAGGTCTTCTTCCCCACCCATCATCTCTTCCCAAATTCACCTCATCCTCATTCAGGATTAAAGATCTCTCTTTTCACAGTTCTGTCACCAAACTCATCAATTTTTCCACTCCCAGAGCTTCCTATCGTGGAGATGCTGTTTTCCAACAAACTCTGTTCTTCTCTTCTAAAATCATAGTGTGTAAATTGGGCACACACCTGTCCAGCTAGGATTGACATTTCCCAGTCTTCCTTGCAGTTGGCCTATGCCATGAGCCGCAGTAATAACCAAAATATCTAGCAATCGGCACTGCACAGGCGCTAGCCAATCGGAATGGACGTCTAGCCAGGAATGGAAGTCTAGCCTATGGGAATGGACGTCTAGCTAATCAGAACAGGCATCTAGCTAATCCCAGCAGACGTCTAGCCAATCCCAGCAGACGTCTAGCCAATCAGAATGGACACCACTGTCAACAACCAGTAAGCCAGCCCTGACCATATGACTACCTTCTCAACAGTAAGGTATGAGGTGTGTCCATTCTGCCTCACTTACTCAAAAGGCAAGTGCTTGCTGTCCACTTCCTCTCTTTTCCCCCTCTCATGAGCTGCAATTCAGACATCTGCACGACCTGCTTCGACTATGCAGAGAGACCAGAGCAACCAGGTGGTAGGACCCTGGGTCCCTGAATGATCACATGGAGCAGCAGTTTCCTGATAACCAGGAATGCTCATCTCTGGGTTGTTATGTGAAAGAGGAACAAACTTCGACCTCATATGGGCCACTGGATTGTTGGGTCTTTTTTGCTACTGAAGTTCAGTTTATATTCTAGGTATTTAGACTAAATCTAAAATGCTCTCAAGTGTAAGATGCACCACAAAGAAGGACAAAAGTGCTGCCAATTAAGCCATGATAAGCCATCAGTTATAAGACACATCTCGTTTTCAAATACACTAAAATGTGAAAAATTATGCATCTTAGAGTCATGAAATATAGTAATTCACTCACTTTATCTCAGACGCTTTTTCCAAATTACTTGATTTAACCTCAGAAAAGAGACCCAGTTGCACCCACTTTACAGAAAAGAAAATTGAGGCTCAAAGACCGGATGTGAACCATCTGAGCCACTCATTCAGTGAGTACTGCAGGTAGTTAGGCTCTGGGAGCCCTCCCACATCCCTCCCGTTCCAGCCCCACTCACCTATGCAGACTCTCGCCGCGGTGGGTGCGGTTCTGGGCGCGACAGTCGTGGCCGAGCTCAGGAAGGAAACCATAATCACGCAGCAGCGCCTGGGCACCTCTGGCCACTACGGCCACGCCAGCTGCCACTCGCCGAGCCAGGTCATCCCGCCAGCCAGCCGAGCGCACTGCGAACAGTCCGGCAGGAAGGGGGGCGCCTCCTGGCAGAAGAGGGGGCTCACCAGGGGCCCCAGAGCCCCCGCCTCCAGCCAGCTGGGGCCCCACCATGAACCAGACGTAGCCAGACCCAGTGAGGCCAGCCTCCTCAGCTGCGCGGAACACGGGCTCGGCCTCCTCTCGGGCGCAGAAGAGCAGGCGGATCTGCGCGCTGACACTGCGGAGCTGGGCACTGAGCACCGCCTCGCCCGCCCCAGGGTCCAACGTCAGCGCTCCGCGGTGCTCCCAGCCCACCAGACTGCCGTCAGTCAGCACCTCGATGTAGGACAGGAAGGCCCGGTGGCCAGGGGCACGTGTGGTCACGGCTACAAAGGACGTCCAGTCGTACTCCTCCAGCACCTCAAAGATGACCTGAAGCTGTTGCTCGGTGGAGGAGCCCAGCTGCAGGAAGGTGGAGCCCTTCTCCTGCCAGGAGGGACGAGGATGTCAGGACTCCCGATGTGGGGACCTCATTTCTCAGCAATGAATAAGAGGACCACAGCTCCCAATATGGCAGACTGACTAGATAGGTTCACTAAATCCATCTCCTTTTCCTCCTGGGGCACAGGGCTAGATCTGGATTAGGCTTAGCCACGTGACTGAGTTATTCTAGACTCATCCATAAAACCTTACTTTTTCTTTTTCTTTTTTTCTTTTTTTTTGAGACAGAATCTTGTCTGTCGCCCAGGCTGGTGAGCAGCGGCATGATCTTGGCTCACTGCAACCTCCGCCTCGTGGGTTCAAGTGATTCTCCTGCCGCACCCGGCCTAATAAAACCTTACTCTTTTTTCTTTTTTTTTTTTTTTGAGAAGGAGTCTCGCTCTGTCGCCCAGGCTGGAGTGCAGTGGCTGGATCTCAGCTCACTGCAAGCTCCGCCTTCCTGGTTCACGCCATTCTCCCGCCTCAGCCTCCCGAGTAGCTGGGACTACAGGTGTCCGCCACCTCACCCGGTTAGTTTTTTTGTATTGTTTTAGTAGAGATGGGGTTTCACCATGTTAGCCAAGATGGTCTCGATCTCCTGACCTCGTGATCCGCCCATCTCAGCCTCCCAAAGTGCTGGGATTACAGGCTTGAGCCACCGCACCTGGCCAAAACCTTACTCTTGAAGCTTACTCTTTTCCCTGTTTGAGGGCAGATGCAGAGGCCCCAGAAAACTCTGAAGTCCTCTGAAAGGGATTACAGAGCCACGAGAGAGAGAGCCTGAAACCCCGAGTCACCGCATGGAGGAAAGCCACCTCCAATCAGGAACACCTGTTTGGATTTTTTTTGAGACGGAGTTTGGCTCTTATTGCCCAGGCTGGAGTGCAATGGCCCAATCTTGGCTCACTGCAACATCTGCCTCCCGGGTTCAAGCAGTTCTCCTGCCTTAGCCTCCCAAGTAACTGGGACTACAGGCGTGTGCCACCACGCCCGACTAATTTTTGTATTTTTAGTAGAGACAGGTTTTCTCCATGTTGGCCACGCTGGTCTTGAACTCCTGACCTCAGATGATCCACCCGCCTCGGCCTTCCAAAGTGCTGGGATTACAGGCGTGAGCTACTGCGCCTGGACTGGATTTTATGTGAATGAGAAATAACCTCCTGTTGGGTGATCCACTGAGATTTGGGAGTTCATCTGTTCCGGCAGTTAACATCACTGTCATTAACACAACCAGCATCCAGTAAGGGAACTACAGCTCCCAGCACCCACTGAGAGGGACTGGTTCCCTGAAGGCAGTGAGGAGACTACATCTCCCAGCATGCAATGAGGGTGCTGATGGCATTTCCCAACTGGAAGAAGCTTTGCAAAGTGTACTTTCCCTTCTTTGGTTTTCCTCCTACCTCTCTGTCACCTCTTCCTCTGCCTCCTTTGCTGGCCCTTCTTCCTCAGCCAGAATGCTAAGTATAGGAGTGCCTTAGTGTTCTCTTGTCTTCTTGATTCCTCTCTCCCTGGTGATCTCAACTAGGCCCATGAGTTTAAAATACTGTCTGCCACACTATCCAATATGGTGGCTGTTAGCCACTCATAGCTATTCAAATTCAAATTCAAATTCAAGTTAAATAAAATTTATCCTGAATCAAGGACCAGAGGAAAAAACTATTAAATAGAATTTAAAAGTTAGTTTTCTGGTTGCACTAACCACATGTCAAGTACTCAACAGCCACATGTGGCTTGTGGCTTTCAAATGGGACAGAGCAGCTATAGACCACCTTCATCTTTGCGGAAGGTTTTATTGGATAGTGCTGGATATGCTAATGGCTCCTGTCCTCAGTGATAACCTCTCGTGTGAGCTCCAGACAAATCTATACTCCTGCCTTTTTTGTTTTTTTTGAGACAGAGTCTTCCTCTGTTGCCTGGGCTGGAGTGCAATGGCACAATCTCTGCTCACTGTAACCTCCGCCTCCTCGGTTCAAGCAATTCTCCTGCCTCAGCCTCCAGAGTAGCTGGGATTACAGGCGTGTGCCACCACACCCGGCTAATTTTTGTATTTTTAGTAGAGCGGGGGTTTCAACATGTTGGCCAGGCTGGTCTCGAACTCCTGACCTCAAGTGATCTGCCTGCCTGAGCCTCCCAAAGTGCTGGGATTACAGGTGTGAGCCACCGCGCCTGGCCCTATCTTTTTTTTTTTTTTT
>NW_012102033.1:1367806-1370978 GCF_000951045.1 Mandrillus leucophaeus
ACGCCCAGCTCATTTTTGTATTTTTAGTAGAGAGAAGTTTCACCATGTTGGCCAGGCTGGTCTCAAACTCCTGACCTCAAGTGATCCACCCGCCTCGGCCTCCCAAAGTGGTGGGATTCCAGGCATGAGCCAGTGTGCCCAGCTCATCTTTGTTTTCAATCTTGCATCTTCCAGTCTATTCTCCAAACAGCAGCCAGAGTGATTGTTTCAAAATATTAATTGGATCACATCCCTTCTCAGTTGAAAACCTTCCAGTGATTCTACCTCAGAATCAAAGCCAAAGTCCTCGCCATGGCCCTGCATGACCTGGCCCCTGTTGCTTCTCTGACCTCTCATCTCCTGCCACCCCAATCCCCCAATGTGCTCCAGCTACACTCCCTTCTTGCTCTTCCTCAAATACATCAAGCTCCTTCCTGCTTTAAGGACTTTGTCCTTAGTTGTTGCCTCTCCTGGGGACACTTTTCCCTAGCTCCTCCATGCCAGACCTCCACCTGACACCTCCAGCTCAGATGTCACCGCCTCAGGGAGGCCTCCCCTGACTGCCATCTGTTGAAACTCCATCCTCAGTCATTACAACATCCTGTGTTGATTTCCTCCAGGACTGCCAGATTTTACTGTTACTGGTTTTGTGTGTCTCACCATTAAAATGCAAGCTCTATAAGGCAGGGACTTTGTCTCCCTCTCTTTTTTCCCCCCCTCTAGAACTTTATTCCCCAGGAATTAAAACAGCCCTGGCACAGAATCAGCTCTCAATAAATCTTCCTGTAATGCAATGAGAACAGCAAGTGGGCTTTTTCCCTAGGCTCATGCCTGTGGTAAAATGCGTAGGGGACACTGCAACTGTCCTGAGGGGATGAGGTCTTTTTGTTTATTGTTTTCTTTGAGACCTAGTCTCACTCTCCCCCAGGCTGGAGTGCAGTGGCACGATCTTGGCTCACTGCGATCTCGGCTCACTGCAACCTCCGCCTCCCAGGTTCAAGCGATTCTCCTGCCTCAGCCTCCTGAGTAGCTGGGATTACAGGCACGCGCCACCACGCCCGGCTAATTTTCGTATTTTCAGTAGAGACGGGTTTCTCCATGTCGGCCAGGCTGGCCTCAAACTCCTGACCTCAGGTGATCCGCCCGCCTCGGCCTCCCAAAGTGCTGGGATTACAGGCGTATGCCACGGCATCTGGCCGGAAATGAGGTCTTATTGTAACGCAAGGAGAACCTCTTCCTTCAGTAGGTGAAGGTGGGCTGAGGGGACCACATTCCCAGCATTCAATGGGGCACAGATGGAGCTGCGAAGATCACTCTTTCTTCCATCCGGGGGCAGCAAGGGGACTACATTTCCCAGAATGCTATGGGCGTACACTGAGCCGACCACAGTGCCCAGCGGACAATGAAACACAGCGGATCACACTTCTCAGCAGCAATGAAGGCACGAGGGATCACGTCTTTGAGTATGCTTCGGAAGTGGCAGTTAAGAAATAAGTTTGCCTCCCAGGGTATCTACCTACAAATCTCTGAAAAGTACCATGCCAAGGGGAACAAAAAAGTTGGACAGAGGTCCTTCCCAGAACGCTCTGGACAGGAGTACTAGGAGCCTCTGCATTACAACAGTGACGCAGTCACACAGCCGCAGGCCCGCACAGCAGGGAATGGGCAGATTGAATGAAGCTCTACCCACTCAAGTGGCTCCATCGTCTGGGTTGCATTGGCACCACCTCTGAAGAGGCCCCGCCCCTTCTCAGGCCCCACCTCCTAGCTCACCCATTCTTCTCAATCCACAGGGCAGGCTTCGTCCAATTCTCTCCTTCTCTACCAGAGGTCCGCCATAACTGGCTCCTTCTGTGCCCTTGGGAGTCAGGCCTTTCTCCAGGCTCTGGCCAGCTCCAACCTCTACCATCCCTTCCCCAGCAGGCTCCTGGCTTTGATTTCTCATTGGCTGGGTCCGTCTCCACCATAAGCCTTCATCCTCCTGCCCATCCTCTGGACTCTAGCTTTCCACACCTCACAGGGGGTACACCCCTTCTCAAACCCTACTCTCAGGACCGGCTTCCTCCCTAGACCCACCCCTTTATTAGAGTGCTTAGGCCCCGCCCCTACCTTGCCCCGCCCTAACTGGCTAGCCCCGCCCCCTTCCCTGACTCACTCCTTCCCTGATTGGCCTCGCCCTAAACCTCAATTCCTTGCTTCCTAGTTCTACCCCTTGCCCGTCCTCCTCTCTCTAATGTCTCCTCCTCTTTTCCGACTCTTCCACTTAGAAGATGGTTCCTCCATCCCTAGCCTACCTCTAGACCCTATGCTCAACTGGCCGAACGCCTCCCTAAACTCTGTCCTTGGTACCTGATACCTCTGATACTTCCTGGCTGCCACCTCTCCACTAGACTTCGCCCCTTTCTTTCTGAACTCCATTTCTTTTCTTTCTTTCTTTCTTTTTTTTTTGACAGAGTCTTACTGTGTCACCCAGGCTGGAGTGCAGTGGCACGATCTCGGCTCACTGCAGCCTCCGCCTCCCGGATTTAAGCAATTCTCCTGCCTCGCCCTCCCGAGTAGCTGGGATTACAGACGCCCGCCACAACGCCCGGCTAATTTTTGTATTTTTCATAGAGACGAGGTTTCACCACGTTGGCCAGGCTGGTCTCAAACTCCTGTGCCCTCAAGTGATCCGCTGGCCTCGGCTTTCCAAAGCGCTGGGATTACAGGCGTGAGCCACCGCGCCCGGGCCCATTCCTTTTCAACTGACTTCTTCCTGCGCTGATCCTAGATCCCACCCCTCCCTCAGATTTTGCCATCTGGGGCTAGTCCCTTTTCGTTACCAGTCCCCAACCCTTCCCTCGATTCGCCTTTTCCACAGACCTTTACCTACAATGAATGGGCCCACGTCCTCCCTATACTCTGATCATCGAGGACTGGCCTCTTTCTGACCCTAACAGCCCAGGTTACCCTACAGACCAGCCCGCTCCAAGTCAGCCCCGCCTCTTACCTAGCCCTAAGCCCTGCCTGCCATCTCGGCCCGGCTTGTCCCAGATGCGGACCCACAGGACAGTCCCCGCCCCCTCTAGGCCCCGCCCCCGCTGGCTGTCCCAGACCCGCCCCTCCTGTGGCCCCACCCCCAACTATGCCTCCCGGGTTTACGCCATTCTCCTGCCTCAGCCTCCCGAGTAGCTGGGACTACAGGCGCCCGCCA
>NW_012102033.1:1371483-1376157 GCF_000951045.1 Mandrillus leucophaeus
CGCCAGGGCCGGGAGAGACAGAGAGGAGAGGGAGGCACAGACGGGAGACGCAGAGACAGGGAGACGAGATAGAGAGACACACCAAGGAGATGCAGCGAGGGACAGGCGCCGAGATGGGGAGGACAGGGAGCGGTCGGGGTGATGGAACAGAGGGAGAGACAGGAACGGAGGACGAGAGAGATGGAGGGGAGAGAGACAGAGGGAGAAACGGGCAGAGGGACAGAGAGATGGAGGAGAGACAGGCAGAGAGGGAGAGACGGGCAGAGGGAGAGAGAGATGGAGGAGAGACAGGCAGAGACAGAGGGAGACACAGACACAGCAGAGGGAGGTGGAAGAGAGAGGTGGGGAAGAAACACCAGAGGAAGAGGTGAAACAGGGAGAGACGCAGAGATAGGGCGAGACAGAGGTAGGAAGAAGTGGTGTATGGGATTGGGGGAGACGCAAAGGGTGGATAATAGGGTCAGGGAAAGATACAGAGGTAAGAGGGGAGAGAGGAAGAGAGAAAGATGAGGTGGGGATGGAGAGACCCACAGAGATGGGATCAAGATAGGAATAGAGAGAGACCCAGGGAGACAGGGAGGGAAAGAGTGGCAGGAAGAAAGGGAGAGACGGAAGAAGCAACAGAGACAGGGAGAAGACGGAGAGAGGACAGAGTGACAGAAACGGGAATGAGGGAGGCCCAGGAAGAGGATGATAGAGGCGGGAAGAGATGCAGGAAGGCGGGAGAGATAAGTGAGGCAAGAAAGTTGGACAGAGAAGAAGACAGCAAGGCAGGAAGAGGGAGATGGAGACCCCAAGGCCGCCAAGAGACACGCACACATAAGGGATGGGGAAACAGAATTGAGATTGAGGGAGGCAGGCAGAGCGGAGCGAAAACAGGAGGACAGAAATAGCGAGGCAAGGCCAAGATCGGGACCCCCACCAGGGAGGTGCCCAGCACAGACATGAAAGTAAGGCGGGGAAAGCGAGTGGCAGGAGGGAGCAGAAATAAAAGGGAGAGAAAAAATGAGAGAGGGAAAAGGGGTCAGGTGTGTGGGGAGAGAGAGAGAAAGAGAAATTAGTGGGGCACCCCAAGGAGAGAATATCCCTGGGTGACCTTACCCTTCACCCTGACCACAGACCCCTAACCCATTTTGTCCCCTTACTCTTGCCCCTGTCCCCTCATTCTCAAAGCAAGAGAGTCATGGCCCCAGCTGGGATGTGGGGTTGGGGGGCACAGCTGTAGAGAGCTGGGTGGGGCGGAGGGGTCCCTGGCACCCAGCCTGGAGCAATTTGGTAAATTAGAGGAAATACAGCCTCTCTTCCTGTGTCCCCTGTTGAATACTAGCCGCCTGGGGTGGTTGGGCTGGAAGCCAGGCTCCTGGGTCCTGCCTGGGACTGAGGGAGGCGGGCACTGGGAGTCTGGACTCCTGGTTCCCAGAGAAGGACTGGAGTCTGCACTAGGGGCTTCCTGAAGGGGTGAGGGTCCAGACAGGGAAGGGTTCTCTCCTGGCTGTCAGGCTCCTGTCCGGTTGCCATGGTAGCGCAGGCCTCGTCCACCCCACAGACAGCCAGGGTGGGGGAAAGGCCCACCCCCACCCCCCTGCCTCGAGACCACAGCCCCTCCCCTCTGCCCACCACCTCACCTTCCCAGAGATCGCGGCCCCTGTCTCCCCAGGGAAGGGGGTGGGGGCTCCTAGTATGCCCATCCCTCCCCAGTCCTGGCTCCTCTTCGCCCCTCCTCTCCATTGCCCTTCCCCAAGCAGCTGGCTCAATCAGCGCTCAGAATAACCCCCCCACTCCGCCCCAAAATAACCCACAGCTGTGGCCTGGCCCCCGCGGGGTTAACACTCGCGCTCCCCTCCCTTCCCAGTGGCTGCTCACCCTCCAGCCCCTCCTCTGCCTCTCCCAGACCCACCCCTACCTGGCTTCTGCTCTTAGGGACCCCGGGTCCTGCTCCCTGCCGAGGCCCAGGAGGGCAGCCCCTGGCCCCACCCTTCTCACGGGGGCTGCATGCTCAGTTCCTTCCCACAGGGATTAGGGAGAGCAGCCTCCCCCACTCCAGGGACAGAGGAGGGACATCCCCAGTCCTCCAGGACTCTGAAGGCCCAGCCCCCAGAACCCACGCCCTCAGGGATCACAGAGTCCAGCCTCTCGACACCCCCCACCCCCACCCTTGCCTCCATCTCCACCTCCTCATGAGCCTCCGTTTCCACTTCCATCTGCACAAGGCTAAAGTCCCTGACTCTCATCCCCTGCCCTGTCAGGGACTCAGGAGACTGAGCGCCCAGCCTGTCCTTCCTCAGTCAGAAGCGCTATCCCCTACCTCCTCCCATAAAGACCCAGGAGTCCTTCCGGCAGACCCTTCCTCCCCCAGGCCTTGGGAGTCTGGGCATTCGGTCCTATTCTTTCCCAGGACCCAGGAGGCTGGGCCCTCCTGCCCCAAGACTCTGGAACTCCAGTGCCCAGCCTCCTCTCCCCGCAGGAACCAAGAGTCCAGGTCCCCAGCTCCCCTCTTCCCCCAAGGACCCAGGAGTCTGGGTTCCCACTCTTCTCCTCCCTTAAGGTTTCAAACCCCATCATTCCCAACATCCTGGGTGCCCCCCCCCCAGCTCCAGCCTCCCTAGTCACCCCACTTAGATCCTGTACGTAGCACAGCCTGTCCCCAAGCGGGGAGGAGGAGGAGGGTGCCAGAAATTCCTAGGGTGTCCCTGTCTTCATTGCCCCCCACAGCATCCAACACAGAAGAGAGAAGCGGCCACTTTGATCAACAGCTCCCCCCCGCAACCTCGAGTTGTGCTGCAGACGGCATCCCGTTTCCTCCCCCCTCACCCCCCAACACACACAACACCGGTCTCTCCCCACCCGAATCCTGATGCTTGGAAGAGGCTGTAAGGGTGTTCCAGAACCTTGAGGAAGGGGTGGGAGCTTGGGGCGAGGGGTGCTGGGGGCCTGGATGCCCTCAAGGTCCTTGGCAGGGGTATTAATAGCAGACTCATAGCTCTGACATGGGAGGGGAGAGCGAGAGGAGAGAGGGAGAGGGCCGGCCGGCGATGGGGAGGACTGATGCAGGGAGGGGGGTACAGGGAGAAGTGAGATAGATGGAGGCACAGGGATATGGGGCATCAGGTATGTGGGGCTGGGGAGAGGGAGTCAAGTGTCAGAGAAATGGGGGGCGTGAAAGGTCTGAGGTGTAGGGACCTAGGAAAAAGGGGCTCAGAGAGGGAGAGAGAGACAGGGTGGAGGAGAGTCCCTGAGGGACAGGGGAGCTAGGTGGGGGTCAAGACCCCTGCCCACCATTCAACCCCCCTCCCTCCAAGAGGCTCCTGGCCAACTTCCCCTGTCCTAGATTTGGGGGTCCACATTCCCACCACCACCCCTGCATCCCCTGTCCCCGCCTTACCTTTTCATGACCCTGTTCTGTGGGGGGGATGGTGGGGGGGCCAGGACCGGAACCCGGTGTCCAGTGACCCCAAGATTCCGTGGAGGGCTCAGAGAGCCGATGTCGGGGGGCAGGCCCCGGGGCGGCGGCAGTGGTGGTGGCGGCAGCAGCGGCAGCCCGGACCTCCTGTCTGTCCCTGGCTCCGTCTCTCCTTCCTCTTCCTTGGTCCTGTCCTGCCCTGTCTCTCCCCCAAGGTTGCGGCCACCTGGACTAGGCGAGGACGTGGCTACACATGTTGCTCTGGAAGTTGGGCCCCGGACATTGCGGAGGCTGTCGGGGTGTCCTCTTGCCGCCCCGACCCCGTGGGGATCCCCCCTCCGCCCACCCGGGGTGCCCCCCTCTGCCGCCTCAGCCCCGGCTCCTCCCCCCTTTCCATGTGTCCAGTCCCGCCTCTCCCTGGCTCACTCGCACCCCCGCTTTGTGCCCTCAGCCCCCCCACCCCCCCTTCCAGCGTCTGTGTCTGTCTGTCTGTCTGGGTCACCTCTGAAGCTGGTGGCTAGTGTGTGTGTGTGTGAGGAGCGGGAGATTGCCTGCTTAGGGAACTGCTTTTCCCTTCCTCGCTTGGCCACCTCCAGACCCCCCCAGATGCCCCCACTCTCAAACACAGGCAGAAACACACACACGCACACATGCACGACCTCACTTCCCTGGGATTCCCCAACACCCCCAGAGCTTGAGGAGGGACACACACACAGACACACACACACAGAGTGGGGGGTCTAATGGGGGCCAGGCTGCCACTGCCAATAGGGGCTGTTTGGACAGACAGGAGGACACAGGCAGCCGGGGACGCCCAGACGCCTGGCCGGACGCAGGCAGGAGGCACAGAACCCAGGTACACACCATCCATCTGGCTTTGGGGGGGCCAGGGGGAAGGAGTGGGGGCCCCATGACACCCAGGCAGGCAGCTCAGGGTCGGTATAGACAGACAGACCCCTCCCTCCCTCCACCGCCGCAGCGCTTACAGACACACCCCCCCTCCACCAGCCAGCCTCAGACACCCGGACATACAGATCCTCACCGGGCAGATGGCAGACGCTCGAGAGACCCCTGGGGGCCAGGCGGACCCACCCAGGCGACACCCCCCAGCAGGGCACCGGTGGCCGAGGGAGGCTGCGGGAGGCTGCGGGCGAGGGTGGCGGCGGCGGCCGCGGCTTGGAGGAGCCGGAGCGGGAGGGACTCACACACTTGCTGTGTTCTCGCACACACACACTCACTCGGGATGCGATTAACATTCAGTCCCCGTCCGCCAC
>NW_012102033.1:1376222-1377760 GCF_000951045.1 Mandrillus leucophaeus
CTGCCTGGGCAAGCCGGTGCCGGATTTGGCACTTTCCGAACCCTGCGACCCTCCCAAGTTCCTAAGGGGCAGCTTTGGGGGTGCATTTAGCGCCGGGGCGAGGGTGGCGGCGGCGGCCGCGGCTTGGAGGAGCCGGAGCGGGAGGGACTCACACACTTGCTGTGTTCTCGCACACACACACTCACTCGGGATGCGATTAACATTCAGTCCCCGTCCGCCACTGCCGGGAGACCCACAGCCCCCCCTCCTGGCCTCCCTGGGGACCCCTCCTCCTGCCAGGCTTGGGGAGGGGGCCGCCCCCCACCCCAGCTACCAGCCTCTGCCTTCCTCCTGGGACAGGGGAGTGAGGGGCTGAAAATAAAACGGAAGGAAGAAGTCGGGCTGGGGACCGGCAGGCAGGGACTCAGAACCCGGTATGGAGACATCAGCTTCAGAGCTAGACTTCAGGTCTGGGGGTTGTTGCCCTCTGCCCCATCCCTGCCTTGAGGCTCTGGAAACAGGAGGCCTTTCCCGGACTTCAGTGTTCGCCATACTAAGACCCAATCTGTGGCTTTTATTGCCTCAGAAGGCCAGGCCTGAAAACCAGGTCTCCACCGTGGACCCAGGAGTCCCGCCCCCCAGTCCCTTCTCCCTCAGACCCAGGAGTCCCCTCTCCACTGGGACCCAGGGATTTGGGGCCCGCCTCCAAGTCAGAGTCTCTTTTAAGGACTCTGTCATCCAGACTCTCCCCCAGTACAAGCCACCTTCAGGGACCCAAGACTCATGGATGTCCCTCTTGGGTACCCAGTCCTTCCAACCCTGTGAAGAAACCAACATGCCTGCTCCCCTTCTTTTATTGAGGGACCCTGGCCTCCATCACCTGTGGGTACCCCATCATCCAGAAGGGAAGCAGCATCTGTCTCCTCGTAGACACAGGAGTCCAGACCACAGGCTGTTCCCCGAGGGTCCCACGCCCAGATGCCCACTATTCTCCTCCTAGGGGGCTGGGCCCGGCACTTTTATGAAGCCACCCGTGCGGCTGTAGGGTAGAGCATGGGGCAGGACAGCTGGGCCTCTGAGGGTGGAAGAGGGTGTGTGTGTGTGTGGGCAGGGCAGAAATTCTGGAGCAGGGGGGAAGCCAGGGCCAGGGGCTCCTGAGATAGTTTGGGTCAGAGTTTCAGCCTTGAGCTTCCTGGGTGGGGTTCCTGTTTCCTTCATCCTCAAGGTCTGGGAGAGCAGGGTGAGGTCCACATTCCTGAAAAAGAAGAGAATCAGGGCCTAAATGTGTGGGTCGTAAAGGGAGAAAGAAACCGTAGATCTAGAGTCTTAAGGTTAGGAAGCTTGAGCCATAAGATGGTGGGGGTGGGACCCTAAGTTCCAAAGAACAGCATCCTAGGAGGGAAAAGGGCTGTGGCCCTGGACTGCTGAGTCTCAGGGAGGAGGGGCTGGGGCCCTGGACTCCTGGGTCTGAGGGAGGAGGGGCTGGGGATCTGGACTCCTGGGTCTGAGGGAGGAGGGGCTGGGTGTCTGGACTCCTGGGTCTGAGGGAGGAGGGGCTG
>NW_012102033.1:1378992-1380310 GCF_000951045.1 Mandrillus leucophaeus
GGATCCGGGCCCCGCCCTCGGGGGCGGAGCCTCCCGGCCCGGACTCCTCCCCCTCTCGCTCTCCTCCCTCTTCCCGGCTCCAGCTCCGCCGCCAGCTCCGGCCTTTGCTCCCCCTCCCAGAGTCCCCTCCCCGGAGCGGAGCGCACCTAGGGTCCCTCTCCCTTCCCCCCAGCCCAGCCTCCCGTTCAGACCAGCAGCCTCGGGGGGCAGCCCCCCGCCAGCCTGCCTCCCTCCCACTCAGCCCTGCCAGGGCCCCCCAGCCATGAATCTCTTCCGATTCCTGGGAGACCTCTCCCACCTCCTCGCCATCATCTTGCTACTGCTCAAAATCTGGAAGTCCCGTTCGTGTGCCGGTGAGAGGCCCACCAGGGCTGGCGAAGGAGAGAGATTGAGGGCGGGGGTTGGGGGCGTCCCAGGACTCAGGCAGGGTTTGGGGGCACTAGGGGCACAGGTTCCACCCCCACTGCTTGCTGGGGATCTCTCTTCTAGGTTCTGGGTCCCCAGGGGATCAGCTGCCTTCCCCAGACTGGCGGGGGTGCATACAGTTTGATGTGAATGGCTTTAGGCCCCCAATTCAGCCACCCCCAGCCCCAGTCTGGGCAGCCCGAGGGTTCACGGACCGGGAACAGGGAACCATGGCAGGCGGGGAGGTGGCTGTGAGTTGGTGACGTGGACCGTGGCGGCCAGGAAGGGAACGGGAGGAAGGTGACCAGATCGGGGGGCTGAGGTCAGGGGAGGTCCTCCCTAGGCCCCACCTCAGGTCCGGACTGAAGGAGGACCCTGAGGGGGTCAGGGGTGGCCATGAGGCCTAGTCTGGGACGGAGCCTCGGGCTGGAGTAGCTTCGGGGGCCTGGGCTGCCCCCTGGCTGTGGGCCGTGGGAAAGGGCCCTGATGAGGCGGGGCCGGCTGGGGAGGCCTCCGGGGACAGCTGCACTCCAGAGCTGCCTCCAGGCTGGTCCCGGGCGCAGTGCCTTAGTTTATTGCCCATGCAGCCCACCCCCAGCCTCCTCTCTCTCTTGCTCGCTCTCTCTCTCTCTCCCTCTCTCTCTTTCCCTCTCTCTGTCTCTCTCTGGACCACAGGAATTTCAGGGAAGAGCCAGGTCCTGTTTGCTGTGGTGTTCACTGCCCGATATCTGGACCTCTTCACCAACTACATCTCACTCTACAACACGTGTATGAAGGTAGAGGCTCCTCCCCACCCCTCTGGCCCCCACTGAAGCACTGGAGCCGGGTGTGGGTCCCAGACTCCTGGGTCTGAGGGAGGAGGGGGCTGGGGGCCTGCACTCCTGGGTCTGAGGGAGGAGGGGCTGGGGACCTG
>NW_012102033.1:1380880-1389828 GCF_000951045.1 Mandrillus leucophaeus
CTGGGTCTGAGGGAGGAGGGCTGGGGGCCTGCACTCCTGGGTCTGAGGGAGGAGGGGCTGGGGGCCTGCACTCCTGGGTCTGAGGGAGGGGTCTGCACTCCTGGGTCTGAGCCTGCTGGGGCACAGACCCTGGCCTGTGAGTTGAGGCCCCTTTTCATCATCCTCCTCCTCAGGTGGTCTACATAGCCTGCTCCTTCACCACGGTCTGGTTGATTTATAGCAAGTTCAAAGCCACTTACGATGGGAACCATGACACATTCAGAGTGGAGTTCCTGGTCGTTCCCACAGCCATTCTGGCATTCCTGGTCAATCATGACTTCACCCCTCTGGAGGTAGGCGCCTTGCTGTGACTCCTTATTTGGGGGGATGGTTGTGGCAGAGTAGCGGTGAGGCTTCCTTCTGCAGGGTATGCCCAAACTGCCTTGTTTTAGGACGCATAAGTTCAGTGCATGGGCTGTGGGGTCAGAGGAGATTCACACAACAGCAGCAAGACTCACTATGTGTCAGTCGCTACCCTAAGCATTTCACCTACTTACCTTTCTCAGCAGCCCCATTTTACAGATGAGGAAACTGAGGCTTAGGGATCCTTTTTTTTTTTTGGAGACAGAGTCTCACTCTGTTGCCCAGGCTGAAGTGCAGTGGCAGGATCTCGGCTCACTGCAACCCCCGCCTCCCAGGTTCAAGCAATTATCCTGCCTCAGCCTCCCGAGTAGTTGGGAAGACAGGTGCACATCACCATGCTCTGCTAATTTTTGTATTTTTAGTCGAGACAGGGTTTCGCATGTTGACCAGGCTGGTCTCAAACTCCTGGGCTCAAATAATCTGCCTGTCTTGGCCTCCCAAAGTGCTGGGATTATAGGTGTGAGCCACTACACCTGGCCCAGCCTTCTTGAATTTGAATTCCAAATCTGCTAGTTTCTTTTTTTTTTCTTTCTTTCTTTCTTTTTTCTGAAACAGTCTCGCTTGGTTGCCTAGACTGGAGGCAGTGGCACGATTCTGGCTCACTGCAACCTCCACCTTCCAGGTTCAAGTGATTGTCCTGCTTCAGTCTCCTGAGTAGCTGAGATTGCAGATTTGCCCACCACCACGCCAGAATAATTTTTGTATTTTTAGTAGAGACAGAGTTTCAACATATTGGCCAGGCTGGTCTCGAACTCTTGACCTCAGGCATGAGCCACCACGCCTGGCCCCAAATCTGCTAGTTTCTATTAGCATGATCCTGGGCATGTGACTTGGCCTTTCTGTACCTCGGTTTCCACATTTTTAAAGTTGTGATCAGGTCATTGTGAGACTTTACTGAGATTTTGCAGCATTGCCTGGTGTCAAAACACATAAAGACTCTAGAATCAGAGTGTAAAGATTTGGATCCTGCCTCTACCACATAGCAGCTATGGGATTCTGGGTAAATCACATAACTACCCTGTGCCTCAGTTTCCTCATCTGTAAAATGGAGATAATCAGTTCCTGTGTCATCAGGTTCAAATGAGAGGTTGGTATGAATAAAGCACGGTGTCTGGGGTGAGGTAGGAAGTGCCGTGTCAGTGTTCAGTGACTGAAGTGTTTAGTCCCATCTCTCATACTTTTAAATGTTTGCTGTTATGATTTTTTTATTCCATGGTGTTTTTGCTGGAACCTGTACAAACTCCTGGGAGGAATTTTGGGAGAACCAATGCTAAGTTTGCGATCTCTTGCGTCCTGGGGCCTGGCAGGAATAATAAATTCAGGGCAACCTTTTCTTACCTATGCCCACTCCTGCCTTATAGGAAGATAGGCCTGGGTGGCCAGATGTGCTGATCTTTTCAACAGAAGCCATAATTCAGGAGTTTTCAGGCAATATGTCGCATTTTAAAATTTTAGCCACAGATTCAAACTATCTTGCTTTCTTGCTTTCTTTCTTTCTTTTTTCAAGACGGAGTCTCGCTCTGTCGCCCAGGCTGGAGTGCAGTGGCGTGATCTTGGCTCGCTGCAACTCCCGCCTCCCAGGTCAAGTGTTTCTCCTGCCTCAGCCTCCTGAGTAGCTGGGATTACAGACGCTTGCCACCATGTTTGGCTAATTTTTGTGTTTTTAGTAGAGATGGGGTTTCGCCATGTTGACCAGGCTGGTCTCAAACTCCTGGTCTTAAGCAATCCTCCCATCTCGGCTTCCCAAAGTGCTAGGACTATAGGCATGAGCCACTGTGCCTGGCCTTCAAAATATAGCTTTAAAAGCACTGTACAGGCCAGACAAATCCAACAGAGGGTGACTTTGGCCCATGGGTCAGAGATATCAGAGGGAAGCTGCATCATACTGTGGCGGGAACCCTGGACTTTGCAAATATATTGTTATCACCTTGCTTGGATCGCTTATCCAAGCCCTTGACTTAGCTCATAACTGTCCTGTTGACTAGGGATTACTAGACCCATTTTGAGGATGGGGAGACTGACTGAGGCTGAGGGAGGTAGTGCGGCTTGCTAAAGGTGGAGGAGGCCAGACCAGAACACAGGCCTCTTTTTTTTTTTGAGCCTTGCTGTGTCGCCCAGACTGGAGTGGGGTGGCATGATCTTAGCTCACTGCAACCTCTGCTTCCCGGGTTCAAGAGAGTCTCATGCCTCAGCATCCCGAGTAGCTGGGATTACAGGCAGCGGCCACCATGCCCAGGTAAAATTTTTTTGTATTTTTAGGAGAGACGGTTTTGCCATGTTGTCCAGGGTGGTCTTGAACTCCTGGCCTCAAGTGATCCGCCTGCCTCAGCCTTCCAAAGTGCTGGGATTACAGGTGTGAACTGCCATGCCTGGCCTAAGGAAAATATACTTTAAAAATTCAGACAGGCTGGGTGCAGCGGCTCATGCCTGTAATCCCAGAACTTTGGGAGGCTGAGACAGGTGGATCATGGATCACGAGGTCAGGAGTTAAGACCAGTCTGGCCAAGATGCTGAAACCCCATCTCTACTAAAAATACAAAAATTAGCCGGGTGTGGTGGCACGCACCTATAATCCCAGCTACTCGGGAAGCTGAGGCAGGAGAACCACTTGAACCTGGCCAGCAGAGGTTGCAGTGAGCTGAGATTGCATCACTGCATTCCAGCCTGGGTGACAGAGCAAGACACCGTCTCAAAAAAATAAAAAATAAAATAAAAAAATAAAAAATTTGACATCATGGAATAGATAAAAATGCAGTAAGGCTGGGTGCAGTGGCTCACGCCTATAATCCCAGCACTTTGGGAGGCTGAGATGGGTTGATCACTTGAGGTGAGGAGTTCAAGACCAGCTTGGCCAATGTGGTGAAACCCTGTCTCTACTAAAAAAAATACAAAAATTAGCTGGGCGTGGTGGTGAGTGCCCGTAATTCCAGGCACTTGGGAGGTTAAGGCAGGAGAATCATTTGAACCCGCGAAGCGGAAGTTTGCAGTGAGCCAAGATTGCGCCACTGCACTCCGGCCTGGGTGACAAGGGCGAAACTCCGCCTCAGGAAAAAAAAAAAAAAAAATGCAACAGACCTTCTATCTCTGCCTGAGCTATGACTCTATTCCCTAAGGGCAACCCCAGGGGTAAGAGTTGAATGGGCATGAATTTCATGGTTTCGTGTCCCAGCAGCATCAACTAACTTGGCTTGACGAGAGCCTCCCTGGAGGATTCTGGAGGATTCTGGAGGATTCTGGGAGCAGGTCCTGGACTCTACCTGCCTCAGTGGGAATCCGGACATGTTTCTTATCCCTTGGGCCTCAGTTTCCTCATCTGTACAATGGGAATGACAACAGTACCTACCTCATGGGGTTAAGGCTCAGGCCAGTGAACACCCTAAGGAGCGGTGCCTTGGATGTCGTAAATGCTAGAAAAGCAGGAGTTGTTATGAACAGGTCCTGGTGCCCCCGCCTTCCTCCCACAAACCAAGACAGCCAAGGAGCCACACCTGCCACCTGGCTTTGCACTCTGAGGGGAGGTTTCAGTGTGTCTGCAGATCACACATCACCCCAGGTGGCACTTTCAGGGAGCTGGGAACTGAAAGGGGGCTGGCAGATGTCTTCTCCCCTGTCCCATGATGTCCTGTCCTGCTCACGAATGATGGTTGTCACTGCTCCCTAAATGGTGGCCTGTGCTGAGCACATGGGGACCCCTTTATAGCTGCTCGCTCCCATTTCCTCACTCATTCAAGAACTGTACTAGGTGCTACGGCCGCGGGGTGAACAAGAAGTAGGATCCCAGCCTTCACAGAGCTCAATTGCTGGTGCGGGTGGCCAGGAAGGAGATAAGATGGTGTGACAGTCCTGGGGGAAGGATGGCCAGGGAGGGTCCCTCTCAGGAGGTGACTGATGAGCTGAGGCTGGGAGAATATGGAGTAGGCAGATGTGTGACAGTGTGGGGAAGAGCTTTTCCTGCTGCGGGAACAGCATATGCAACATGCCGCAGGAAATGGCATGTGGGCCGTGCGCAGTGACTCACGCCTGTAATCCCAGCACTTTGGCAGGCCGAGGCGGGCAGACCACCTGAGGTCAGGAGTTCGAGACCAGCCTGGCCAACATGGTGAAACCCTGTCTCTACTGAAAATACAAAAATTAGCTGGGTGTGGTGGCAGGCGCCTGTAATCCCAGCTACTCAGGAGGCTGAGGCGGGAGAATCGCTTGAACCCAGGAGGCAGAGGTTGCAGTGAGCCGAGATCGCACCATTGCACTCTAGCCTGGGTGACAGAGTGAGACTCCATCTCAAAAAGAAGAAAAAGGAAGGGAAATTTCCAAGGCAAGATTCCAGCCCAGCCTGCCTTTCAGAGAGGCTCGAGTGCAAAGTGTTCATGAGGACGGACCGCGGATCCTTGGTTCGAATCATTGCTCTGCTGCTTGCTGGCTACATGGTCTTGGGCGAGTATCTTACCTTCTCTGGTGTCAGTTTCCTCATCTGTAGAATAAGTGTGCTAATCATAGGATCTCCTCGCCGGGCCATGGTGATGATTAAATCAGAGATACCAGTAACTCAGGCAGAACTGTGTGTGGCACGTGGCAGCGCCTGGACTACCTTCCTTCTCTCTCCACCTTCGCAGCACCTGTAACTGCCATGTCGTCCTCTGCCTTCTCTCCCGCCCTGTCCCCTCCCGCCTCATTCTGTCCTTGGTCTCTCTGCAGATCCTCTGGACCTTCTCCATCTACCTGGAGTCGGTGGCCATCTTGCCGCAGCTGTTCATGGTGAGCAAGACTGGCGAGGCGGAGACCATCACCAGCCACTACTTGTTTGCGCTGGGCGTTTACCGCACGCTCTATCTCTTCAACTGGATCTGGCGCTACCATTTCGAGGGCTTCTTCGACCTCATCGCCATCGTGGCAGGCCTGGTCCAGACAGTCCTCTACTGCGATTTCTTCTACCTCTATATCACCAAAGGTAGCCGGGATGTGGGGCGGCTGGACGGGAACCTCCTATTTCTGCGGCTCCCGCCCTCCCTGGGGCCTGGGGCCTGGGGTCTGTCTCCTTACCCCTGTATTATGCAAAGGAGGGAGCGTTTCTTCACCTGGTTTCTGGGGTTGCAGGCCCACCATCCTCCTAGGAATTCAGACCGTTAGCCTCTGTCCTTAGCCCCCATGTCACTTGGAGTGCAGGCCAGGCAGGGCAGGGACTCAGCCCACTGAGATTCGTTCATTTATTCATTCAACGAACGTATTGAGTACTTTCTGTGTCCCCAGCCAGGTGCCAGGCTCTGGGGATACAGTAGGAGGAGAAAAGACAGACAAAGACCTCTATTTCCCTTTTATTCTGGTGGAGGAGATGGTGAATGAACAAGTAAAGAGAAATAATCGATCGGGTGTGGTGGTTCACGCCTATAAACCCAGCACTTTGAGAGGCCATGGCGGGTGGACGGCTTGAGCCCAGGAGTTTGAGACTAGCCTGGGCAACGTGGCGAGTCCCTGTCTCTACAAAAAAATGGAAAAATTAGCTGGGTGTTGTGGCGTGCACCTGTGGTTCCAGCTACTCAGGAGGCTGAGGTGGGAGGATCCCCTGAGTCTGGGAAGTTCAAGCCTGCAGTGAGCTGTGATTGCCTGGGTGACAGAGTGAGACCCTGTCTCAGAAAAACAAAACAAAAAAAAACCCTTAAAAAAAATACATAGAGAATTGGCCAGGCACAGTGGCTCATGCCTGTAATCCCAACACTTTGGGAAAGTGCTTAAGCCTAGGAGTTCCAGAGCAACGTAGCAAGACCCTGTCACTACAACAAATAAAACATTAAAAAATTAGCTGGGCATGGTGGTGCATGCCTGTGGTCTCAGCTCCTTGGGAGGCTGAGGTGGGCGAATTGCTTGAGGAGGTCAAGGCTGCAGGGAGCTGTGACTATACCACTGCATTCCAGCCTGGGCTATAGAGTGGGATGCGGTCTCAAAAAAAGAAAGAGAATTGCCAGTAGCGAGAAGGGGCAGGAAAGAAAGAAACCAGGAATGTATTCGTGAGTCCTGGGGACCTCCCTCCCTGTGGACCTGCCCATCTAGCGTGCCTGCCCTGCTCTGGCTGTGGGAGACTGTCCCCTCCCTGCAGGGGTCCCGGCGGTAACGTCCTCCCTGTTTTCTCTCCTCACAGTCCTAAAGGGGAAGAAGTTGAGTTTGCCGGCATAGCCCCGGTCCTCTCCATCTCTCTCCTCGGCAGCGGCGGGAGGCAGAGGAAGGCGGCAGAAGATGAAGAACTTTCCCATCCAGGGGTGACTTTTTTAAGAACCCACCTCTCGCGCTCCCCATCCCGCCTCCTGCCGGGTTTCAGGGGGACAGTGGAGGATCCAGGTCTTGGGGAGCTCAGGACTTGGGCTGTTTGTAGTTTTTTGCCTTTTAGAGAAGAAAAAAAAAAATCTTTCCACTCTTTAGTTTTTGATTCTGATGACTCGTTTTTCTTCTACTCTGTGGCCCCAATTTTTATAAAGTGTTTTTGAGTGTCCTGTGGGCCAGGGCAGGGTCCAAGATCTTTTCCCTTCCCCAGGCCCCTCGGCTCCCTCCCAGATCCCACCCCCAGCCCCACTGGTTGCCAAACACTAAATCTACCGACACCCATCTGCCCCACCTCCTGCTATGGCCATGAACCGCAACCCCCCCTAAATTTCTAGGTTGGGGATAGGGAGAAAGGGAGGCCCAGGAAGGTCTCCCCTGATTTTTTTTCATAGTAATTTTTTCCCCCAGAGTTTGAGTTTTTTGGTCTTCTCATGGTTTTTTGGCAAATTAGGGGGGCCCGGGGCTCAAGTGCAGGAAGGGGGCTGGGCCGAGGGTCCCATGGCTCTCACACCATGTTTTTGTACAGAACTGATGGTTGATTCTTTGTTCTCTTGAAATAAACAGAAGAAAATGAAACCTTTCTTTCGCTGCTCCTTGCCGCTCTGTCTCTGGCGTGTGTGGGGTCTCGCCCCTGCCCTTCTTTCTGCTTCTGCTTTTGCCTTGTTGACCATCTGCAGGCGACGAGGCCTGGGAGGAGCAGGAAGAGGAGAAACTGGGTCTCCCAAGACTCTCAGCTGTGCAGTTCCTTGCGGTGCTGCTGGGAAGAAGTTTTGGAGAGAATCTTGAAGAGTCTTCTTACCTTGGCACAGAACTTGTCTGATGGTTCTCCAAACCCTCAGGGTTGCAGAGGACCTTCAGGAGCATTGGCTGGGCGTGGTGGCTCATGCCTGTAATCCCAGCACTTTGGGAGGCCGAGGCAGGTGGATCACCTGAGGTCAGGATCACCGGCCTGGCCAACATGGCGAAACCCTATCTCTACTAAAAATACAAAAAAAATTAGCTGGGCGTGGTGGTGCACACCTGTAGTCCCAGCTACTCAGGAGGCTGAGGCAGGAGAACTGCTTGAACCCAGGAGGCGAAGGTTTCAGTGAGCCGAGATTGCGCCACTGTACTCCAGCCTGGGCGACAGAGTGAGACTCCATCTCAAAAAAAAAAAAAAAAAAAAAAAAGAGCATGTATGTCAGGGACCACACGTGGGCAGCCCCCGTCCCACCCTAACTTGACATTTTCTGTTGAGGCATTGTTTTCTTAAAAAAAACAAGAATGGGTCACTAGCCTTTAAAAACCAGATTTTCACATTAAAGTCTAGAATCTAGATTTCTGGCTTCTCTTGAAAAAAAAAAAAAAACAACCATCAGTCTAACAATGCTGGGTCCTCATTTCTGGATGGCAACAGATGGCTGGATCTGAATGGATGGGACGCAGCTCTTTTCACCACAGTCCCCAGGACTTGGCTGCAGGCTTGTTACATTTATTATTGGGCTGATGCCATGTGGTTATTTTTGTTTGTTTGCGAAGTTAAGAGGAAAGTGAAATATTTTCCTTGTCTCTCTCCAGATTGGCCTCACACCTGGCCTACTTTCTTCACTTATGTTACCTGCCTGGCTGTTGTTAGCTTTTGGATTTTTGACCCTTGACTAGGTCAAACTTCCTAGATGTCCTCTAAGACCTTCCTAAACTGTATAACTGCCTGCGGCTTCCCTGGAGCCTGGCTCTGGAAGCCTGAGGAGGCCGGGAGCTGGCGTTTCCTGAGCTCTTGAAATGGACCAGGCACTGTGTGTTGCGTGGATGAGCTCCCGCGACCCTCACGGCGTCCCTACAGAGGGGGCAGTTTGTGGATGAGGAAATAGGTTCAGGGGGTGAGTGGCAAAGGTGGGCTTTGCACCTGGGCTTTGTGACGCCAGGGCTTGTGTGTTTAACCAACGCTATGTGGTTTTTCAGTGTTTTTTGTTGTTGTTGTTTCTTTCTCTTAAGTCAAGGGACCTTCTGTTTAGATTTGTGCCTGGAAGCCGAATATGGAAAACAGGAGCAGGGCTGCTCACTCGCTGGGGTTGACTGGGGAAGGGGTTGTATTGCTGCCTGCTCAACCCAAGCCACCTGTTTTTTTTCTTTTTTTTTTTCTCACTCTCCCAGGCTGGAATGCTGTGGCACGATCTTCTCTCACTGCAACCTCTGCCTCCCTGGTTCAAGTGATTTTCCTACCTCAGCCTCCAGAGTAGCTGGGACTACAGGCGTGT
>NW_012102033.1:1390653-1408574 GCF_000951045.1 Mandrillus leucophaeus
TTTTTAGTAGAGACGGGGTTTCACCATGTTAGCCAGGATGGTCTTGATCTCCTGACCTCGTGATCCGCCCGTCTTGGCCTCCCAAAGTGCTGGGATTACAGGCGTGAGCCACCGCGCCCGGCCTCACGTAGTTATTTCTACACCTCCAGGTACAGGGCCAGCCACACAGGAAACCTCCAGAAAAGGATGAATGGAACCCAAACTTGATTCCCCACATCTCGTATCCTTTCGTCCGCTTTGTGAACTAGTCCTCTGCAGGCCACAGTGGCCCCAGGCGGTGTGTTTCATTTGGCCTACCCAACGTTTATTTTGTATTTGTTGCCCACCGATTTCAATTTCTTTTTTTGAGATAGAGTCTTGCTCTGTCACCCAGGCTGAAGTGCAGTGGCGCCATCTCGGGTCCCTGCAACCTCCGCCTCCTGGGTTCAAGCAATGCTCCTGCCTCAGCCTCCTGAATAGCTGGGACTACAGGTACCTGCTGGTTGTAGTTAATTTTCGTATTTTTACAAATACAAATTGTAAATTTTGTATTTGTTAATTTTTGTGTTTTTTGGTTAATTTTTGTATTTTTAGTAGAGGCGGGGGTTTCACCATGTTGGTCAGGCTGGTCTTGAACTCCTGACCTTGTGATCCACCCACCTCGGCCTCCCAAAGTGCTGGGATTATAGGTGTGAGTCACTGCACCTGGCCTGATTTCACATTTTATTTTATTTTATTTGGAGACGGAGTCTCAGTCTGTCGTCCAGGCTGGAGTGCAGTGGCGCGATCTCAGCTCACTGCAACCTCCCCTCCTGGGTTCAAGCGATTCTCCTGCCTCACCCTCCTGAGTAGCTGGGATTACAGGCGCCCGCCACCATGCCTGGCGAATTTTTATATTTTTAGTAGAGACGGGGTTTCACCACGTTAGCCAGGATGGTCTCAAACTCCTGACCTCATGATCCACCCGCCTCGGCCTCCTGAAATGCTGGGATTACAGGCGTGAGCCACCGCGCCCAGCAGATTTCACATTTTAAAACCCCCTCACAGAATGGATGTCCAAATTGTCGTAGAAAAACTGGAGTTTCTATAGCTGCACTGTTTGGTAGGGTGGCCAGTGGTTATGTGTGACCATTGAGCCCCTGAAACCTGGCGAGTCCACACTGAGGCATGCTATTGGTGTAAATACACAATGGGTTTCAAAAACTTAGTACCAAAGAGTGGAAAATGCCTCACTAATTATTTTTATGTTGATTACATGTTGAAATGATATTTTGGATATATTGACATAAATAAAATATTAAAATTAATTTCACTTGTTTCATTTTACTTTTTTCTTTTTTGAGACAGAGTCTCGTTCTGGAGTGCAGTGGCGTAATCTTGGCTCACAGCAACCTCCACCTCCTGGTTTCAAGTGATTCTCGTGCCTCAGACTCCCAAGTGGCTGGGATTACAGGCATACCCGACTAATTTTTGTATTTTTAGTAGAGACGGGGTTTCACCATGTTGGTCAGGCTGGTCTTGCACTTCTGGCCTCCTCAAGTCATCCGCCCACCTTGGCCTTTCAAAGTGCTGGGATTACACGCATGAGCCACCACATCCAGCCTTGTTTTACTTTTCTCAATGTGGCCACTAGACTATTTTAAACTCTCCTTGGGTGTCACATCAGATTTCAAGTGGACAGCACTGTTCTAGAAACCCCAGGCTGGCCAAGTGGTGGCTCATGCCTAGAATCCCAGCACTTTGGGAGGCCAAGGCAGGAGGACTGCTTGAACCCAGGAGTTCAAGACCAGCCTGGCCAACAGTGAGATCCCATCTCTTCAAAAAATTGAAAAATTAGCTGGGAGTGGCGGCACACACCTGTAGTCCCAGCTACTTTGGGGCTTGAGGCAGGAGGATTGCTTGATGCCAGGAGGTCAAGGCTGTAGAGAGCTATGATTGTACCACTACACTCCAGTCTGGGCTGCAAAGCAAGATGCCATCTCAGAAAGAAAAGAAAAGAAAAGAAACTTCAGGCCCCGTTACCGAATGTGCGCTGATTGGAGGCTGCCCCTCCTGGACGTGGCCCTGTCCCCACTACTCCCTTAATAGGCGCTTCACCCACTGGGGTTTCCTGCCTGGCTCCTACAGGTCAGAATGTTTGTGGCCTGTGCCCGAGTCCCCCGCTTACCACTGGGGTTCTCCTGGAATAAAAACCCCTCCTCCCCGAAGATATTCTTTGAAATATTTGAAGACAAGGGTCTCCCTTGAATCTCGTTTGCGGACTCAGCACCTCGTTCCTTCACCGACTCCTCACACGCCATGGTTTTTAGTCTTTGGTCACCGTGGGGAGTGAAAGGGCTTGGGCTTGAGTGACAGGGCTGGGTCCCATTGTTGGCCCTTCTTTTTGGTGTTCTCTCCACAGGCGGAAGCATTTTCTCTCTCTGAACTTTTGCTTCCTCAACTATAAGAGGAGGCTCCTTGTGCCTCCCTCCCCTGGCCAGTGTGGGGACTCAAGGAGTAATGACAGGACTTAGTGTGCAACAGGCCTGAAAAAAGTGCTTCCTGGCCAGGCGTAGTGGCTCACGCCTGTAATCTCAGCACTTTGGGAAGCCGAGGTGGGTGGATCACAAGGTCAGAAGTTCGACACCAGACTGACCAACATGGTAAAACCCCGTCTCTACTGAAAATACAAAAATTAGCCAGACTTGGTGGTGCGCACCTGTAATGCCAGCTACTAGGGAGGCTGAGGCAGGAGAATTGCTTGAACCTGGAAGGCAGAGGTTGCAGTGAGCTGAGATTGTGCCACTGCACTCCAGCCTGGGCGACACAGTGAGACTCTGTCTCAAAAAAAACAAAAAACAAAAGTGCTTCCCTCCTCTCACCACTTCCAATCCATCACTGTCAAGGTGGTGCCCCAATGATGGCTCCAGGGGATGCTATGGAAATGTGACCCAGTGCAGAGACCCCAGTGGTGACCTTGTGGGATTCTTACCCACCCTCGCCACTCAAGGGACAAGAGTGGAACAGACATGATAAGGACTGAGGGCTGTTTTTAGAAACCCTTCTGGAGGGAGGATTCTCTCTTTATTGATGTGGATAAGGATATTTAGTTGTCAGGCATCATAGCGAGGCGGGGGGCCTTTGGAGCGGTCAGACAAAGGGACAGGGCAGAGCTGGCATAACTCAGGCTGTTGGGGCCAGTGGTGGGCATGTTCACAGAGCTGGTGGCGGAGGGCGAGGGGAGGGTGGTCAGCACCATGCCGCCCTCATCCAGGGAGCGCTTGTAAGGGACTGGAGCATCATTTCGGAGGTCCTGGAATGCCAGGTAGGCCTGGAATATCTGTGGGCAGAAAACGGCATGCTGAAGGCTGGCTTGGGCTGGGCAGGTCAGGAGAGGGACTGGGCTGGGGACTGGCCTGGGAAGGAGGCAAAGGGTACCGGTGTTTGGACTGCTCACTGTCCAGGAGCCCTGGGCCAAAGCACAGGCCCTGATGCTGGGCTGTGGCTACTCAGACGAAGCGGCACCTGGAAGGGACCAGCGGAGTCCTGGGGGAGCCCCCTCGTCCCTGACTCCCAGGGGAGCTAAGTGAGAGCAGGAATGTTCTAGCCCTTTCAACCCCACCCTGCAGAGGGTGCCACTCCTAGGGAGGGGCGGTGGAGGGGCTTGTCCTCACCCAGACAAGGATGGAGAAGAAGGTGAAGGCGATGGCCGCCTGGGCACTGCTGCTCCCCAGGAGGAACTCTTTGGGCGGCGAATGCTGCCACTGGTTGGCCAGGAAGCAGAAACCCACGAACCAGACAACTGCCCAGAGAACTGCGGTGTCACAGGGAGAGAAGAGGGGGAAGGAGGAAAGCTTGCTCAGGCAGGGCTGCTGAGGCATGGGAAGGATGGGGCTGGCGGTCTTGCTGCACGACCTTCTACGTGTTATTGAAAAATACTTTTTTTTATCAGCTTCTGTGTTGACACATCTCCCAGGAGTCATTCCCCAATCCCTCCTTGCCTTGCCTAAAGCGAGTTGCTGGAGCAGAGTTGCGCTGTCTAATACAGGAGCTGCCGGCCACATGCAGCTGTTTAAATTTCTATTCATTAACACAGGATTTTAGGCCGGGCGAGGTGGCTCACGCCTGTAATCCCAGCACTTTGGGAAGCTGAGGCAAGTGGATCACTTGAGGCCAGGTGTTCGAGACCAGCCCAGGCAACATGGCGAAACCCCGTCTCTACTGAAAAAAAGAAAAATTAGCCAGGCATGGTGGCGGGCGCCTGTAGTCCCAGCTACTCGGGAGGCTGAAGCAGGAGAATGGCTTGAACCTGGGAGGCGGAGGTTACAGTGAACTGAGATTGTGCCACTGCACTCCAGCCTGGGCGACAGAGTGCAACTCTGTCTCAAAAAAAAAAAAAAAAGTTTCTCAGCTGCACTGGCCACATTTCTTTTTGTTGTTGTTGTTGTTGAGACGGAGTCTGGCTCTGTTGCCCAGGCTGGGGTGCCATGGTGCAATCTCAGCTCACTACAAGCTCTGCCTCCCGGATTCAAGCGATTCTCCTGCTTCAGGCTTCCGAGTAGCTGGGATTACAGGCACTCACCTCCCTGCCCAGCTAATTTTTGTATTTTCAGTAGGGATGGGGTTTCGCCTGTTGGCCAGGCTGGTCTTGAACTCCTGGCCTCAAGTGATCTGCCTGCCGCGGCCTCCCAAAGTGCCAGGATTCCAGGAGTGAGCCACCACGTCCCGCCAGTGGCTGCATTTTAAAGTGCTTAGTAGCCACGGGCGGGAAGTGGCTCCTGCATGAGAAAGTGCGGGCACAGAACATTTCCACCGTCACAGGGAGTTCTCCTGCATAGCACTAGATTGAATGACCTTCCAGGGCTCCCTTGGCCCTAAGTCACTGGGAGTGGCCCAGTGGGGAGGAGGAGCGGCAGGGTGGGGAGGAGTTGAGATCAAATAGACTGAGAGGAAGGAGGTCAGGCCCCAAAGAAGGACACACATTTTGTGCTAGATGTGTGCCAGGCTCCATCGGGAGTGTTTGGCAGTGGTTAGGAGGCAAGACTTTGGCTGGGCGTGGTAGCTCAAGCCTGTAATCCCAGCACTTTGGGAGGCAGAGGTGGGCAGATCACAAGGTCAGGAGATCGAGACCATCCTGGCTAACACGGTGAAACCCCATCTCTACTAAAATACAAAAAAAATTAGCTGGGCATGGTGGCATGCGCCTGTAATCCCAGCTCCTCGGGAGGCTGAGACAGAAGAATCGCTTGAACCCGGGAGGCGGAGGTTGCAGTGAGCCGAGACTGTGCCAGTGCACTCCAGCCTGGCGACAGAGTGAGACTCCATCCCCTCCAAAAAATAATAAAAATAAAGATTTTCTGTGAACGAGGGAAGCAAAGAAAATACAGGGCAGAAGGGAGGCTGCTATAATTTGCCTGGGGGTCAGAAGAGGTGACCCTTACCCAGAGTCTAAAGGGTAATAATAATTCCCCAGGAGGAGACAGCAGGTGTCAGGAGCAGTGAGAAGCTCTGGGCCACTTGTGGTCAGATGCCTCCTGCTAGGAGGACGGTCAGGGTGGAGGCCGGCTGAAGGGCTGTGCCCGGGAGGCCCTGGGGAGCCAGGAGGGCTGTGAGCAGGAGGAGGGGCAGCTCTGGGTGGGAGGTCCTGGGGGCTTACCAGCCAGGATGAGGTCCAGGAGCTGGAAGGCTGTCTTGAAGCGGGTGTCAGCAATGTGGGTCTCCTGGGTGTCCAGGACGAGGAAGGCCAGGCAGCTGAGGAAGGCCAGGAAGCTGGCTACCACGGCAAAGCTGCAGGCCACATTGTTGCTGTTGAGAATGCAATGGAGCTGCGGAGACTCCATCTTGTTCTGGTAGCCATCGGTCAGCAGGGATGAGAAGATAATCAGGGAGAAGACCTGTGGATTCCCAGGGGCCAGAGAGGAGCTCAGTCTCTCCCTGAAGTTGCTCCTCCTTCCTCCCTGGTGCTGTCGATCTTTCTGTACACCCAGTCACTGGTCCGTCTGGGCCCCTCCCTCCTTGTCATTGTCATAGTGTCACAGCCCTCAGCTTCCTGCCCCTCGTCCCCTCCGCTGCATCCTGGCTCAGGCCTCGTCCGCTCTCCTTGGCCCTTGCCCCAGCCTTCTCCCAGCCTCCTCCCACCTCCAGTCTCCCCCACCTCAGCCCATCCCCACCATGGCCCCAGAGAAGTCTTTCCACACCCTGCCCCTCCCTGCCCACAGTCCCTCATGGCTCCCCAGTGCCTCAAGACTGAGTCCCAGCCCTGAAGCCTGGCCTTGGAGGCCCTGCAGAATCTCCGCTCCCCTCACTCTTCCAGTTTCATCTCTCCCCACTCACCCCTGCCTCCTCCACACTCTCCTTCTGCCACCAAACCCAGGTACCCGTATAAAATGTTTGGCCCGGTGCCCGGGACATGGGAAGAGCTGAATCAGTGTTTGCAGTCGTGATTATTCTCTCTGCCTCTCAGCTCTTCCCTCTGGGGTGGTTCTGAGGTCTAAATGAGAGGAGGCACTTAGAGCCCTTCCCTCTGCGACTTCTGTCTCCTCCCTCCTGGCCTCACTAATTCCTATTCATTTCTTAGGTTCAATTTGCAAAATCGTCCAAGCATACAGAAAAATACGAAGAGAAACATAAACGCCCAGTGTCGACTGGCCAAACTAACACATATTAACATTTTGCCTTGTTTTATGGCTTCGGGATTTTGTTTTAGACAAATAACGACACTGATCTGGTAACCCTGTCCCTCTTGTCTATGCATGGTGCACAGTCTGCGTCCATGCCTGTCTTCTATGTGTATTTGCTAAATAAACCACAGAAACAGTCTACAAAGCCTCACCCAGGTCATCCTTACAGCCACCCTAGGATGCGGGCACGACTCACAGCCATATGTTTCAGATAATGGAACTGAGGCACAGAGAGGATAAGGAATTGGCTGAACCCAATTAGCTGGCTGGGCGAGGTGGCTCATGCCTGTAATTCAAGCACTTTGGGAGGCTGAGGTGGGAGGATTGTGTCAGGCCAGGAGTTCGAGACCAGCCTGGGCATCAGAGTGAGACCCAGTCTCTACAAAAATATTAAAAACAAAAATTGCTGGGGGTGGTGGTGCATACCTGTAGTCCCAGCTACTTGGGAGGCTGAGGCAGGAGGATCACTTGAGCCCAGGAGGTTGAGGCTGAAGTGAGCCATGATCATGCCACTGCACTCCAGCTGAGGTGAGAGAGCAAGACTTTGTCTCAAACCAAACAAACAAACAAAAGGCCAAGCACGGTGGCTCACATCTGTAATCCCAACACTTGGGAGGCCAAGGTGGGAGGAATCGCGTGAGCTCAGGAGACCAGCCTAGGCAACAGAGTGAGACCTAGTATCTACAAAAAATTAAAAAAAAAAAAAAATGAGCTCAGTGTGGTGGCGTGCACCTGAAGTCCCAGGTACTTGCGGGGCTGAGGTAGGAGGATCACTTGAGACCCGGAAGTCAAGGCTGCAGTGAGCTCTGATAGTGCCACTGCACTCCAGGCTGTGAGACACAGTGAGACCCTGTCACACACACACACACACACACAAAAAGTCAGCTGGTCAGTGTCAGTGTCAGAGCCTGGATTTGAACCGAAGCAACCTGGCTCCTGAGTCTGCCCTTGACCGCCTGCTCTCCTACCTCATGCTGGACCACGCGCCTTGAGTAGGGGGTCTCCTATCAACGAAATTCAGTGAAAATTTGAATCCCCAGTGATTTGTCCCAGATGGTCACAATGCAGCAGGGCAGGTCTGTGCCAGACAAAGATGAGCTGGTGTGTAGATGGGGCGGTGGGGAGGAGGCTGGGGCCTGGGGTCAGGGAGAGAGTCAAGGCGGAAGCCGGACTGAGGGCTGGATTTAAGGTGAGTTCTGAACTGGACCTTAAAGAACAAGGAGTTTCTTGGGCAGACAAGAGGAGGAAGGGCATTCCTGGCAGGGCAGACAGCACGTGGAAAAGCCAGATGCTGCAGAGCAGGCAGCTTCAGAGATAAGAGAGAAACTCACTGGAAGGTTTTGGTGTGAGATGAGGCTGGAAAAGTGGGTGGGAGCCAGGCTCTAAGAGGCCTGGAACACCAGGGCCAGGAGCCAGACTTGGGGAGCCATGGAAAGCATTCAATGTTATGAATGGGAGGATTCTGTGCAGGGGACAGCCAAGGTCAGCCTTGGGGTTAGAGAAGCCCTCTGCGGTCACGTGGCTGATGGATTGGAGGTGGGCAAGACAAGAGGCCAACACACCTGAGAGGAGGCGGGGAGGCCCAGGCGAGAAACGCTGAGGCCAGAGCCCTGGGGAATTCAGTAATATTTAGCGTGTAAAATAGGACTTGATGATTGATTGGAAGTGGCAGTGTTGGCGATAGGGGTTGGGGGTGGGGGTGGGTAGGCCAAGGGAAACAGACTGTTGAAAATCTTCCCTTTGGTCTGGTGTGGTGGCTCGTGCCTGTAATCCCAGTGCTTTGGGAGGTTAAGACGGAAGGATCGCTTGAACCCATGAGGTTGGGAGTGCAGCGAGCTGTGACTGCACCACTGCACTCCAGCCTGGGCAACAGAGTGAGACCCTGTCTCAACACAGAAGAAAAAGAAAATCTCCCCTTCGTTAGAACTGGAACTCTTCCTGGACAGGCTCCACACAGGACTCTCTCTCTCTTTTTTCTTTTTTTGAGACAGTGTCTCACTGTGTCTTGCAGGCCGGAGTGCAGTGGCGTGATCACGGCTCACTGCAGCCTCGACCTCCTGGGCTCAAGCGATCCTGCCACCTCAGCTTCCTGAGTAGCTGGGACTACAAGTGCGAAATACCATGCCTCACTCATATTTAATTTTTTGTAGAGACGGTATCACTATGTTGCACAAGCAGGTCTCAAACTCCTGGCCTCAAGCAATCTTTCTGCCTTGGCCTCTCAAAGTGTTGGGATTACAGGTGTGAGCCACCTTGCCGGGCGCCTCCTCCCTATCCCCAGCATCCAGCACTAGACTGGACTTCAGCAAATGTATGTTGAAAGAGTGAATGACTTTGGTTTTGTCTCGACTCTTGCCCTGCCCTTCAGAGTGGAGATGGAGGACGCAAAGAACTGACCCCTAAACTCCTCAGCTTCCGTCCATCCTCCCTTCTCCTTTGCCTTAATTGCCTTCTGTGAACAACAGCAGCAATACCCTGACTCCCTGTTTTTGCCTAGCCCTTCGGCAATAACCAAGGGTATTCACATCCGTCATCTCACTTGATCCGCACAGCAACCCTTGGAGGGAGGCTGTAAGATGATTCTGCCTATTTTGGAGCAGAAGAACTGACTATAGAGAGGGAGTGTCTGGCCCTGCTGGTCTGAGGCAGAGCCAGGTTGAGGACGGGAAAGCACATCGATCATTTTTGAGACCATATTCATTTTACCTGTGCTACCTCCCTGGAACCTCACACCGGCCCCACGTGGTGGAGGTTATTAATTCATTTCTGTTTCACAGGTGATAAATCGAAGCCATTTTGGTGGAGTGGAAAGAGCCAGACGCGTCTGACTGCGCCAGCTGTATGGCCTGGGGCAAATCACCCATCTCTTGGAGCCTTAGTTTCCTGGTCTGTTTCTATGCTATGAAAAGGAGGAATGCGGGGTAGGGGCTTGGGTCTAGTATGTGCTCAGGAAAATGGTCATTCTTGTGATTTGCCCAGAGAGGGGAGGCGTCCTCTCAAGGTCAGTAAGCGGTGGAAGGGGGATTGGAATCCAGCCCTCCTGACATCTAGGTGGGTGGGCTGTCTGTCCACTGACCCCCAAAACCCTGGGCTGTGACATGAGCCCGGGGTACTGGAGATTGGAGGAACAGGGGCTCATCTGGGCTAGAGGGACCCTATTCCTCTGAAGCCTCAGTCCAAACTCCTTCCATGCCCTCCCTGGCCTGTCCCTAGGGAGGGAGCAAAGATTCATCAGTTAAGGCACCAGCTGGCAGGCGGCAGTGAGGACAAGAGTACCAGCTGCCCAGAGACTCCCTACTGAGGAGCCAGACCAGGGGGGAAGGAGAGGGCGGGGGGGTGGGGAGGGTGGATGGAGGCGGCAGGCAAAGTCCGTGACCAGAACGTCTGGCATGGTTGACGGCTCTTCCTCCCCTTTCCCTGCATCAGTCCACACCAGCTGGGCTTCCGTCTCCCTTGCCACCCGCCCTGCCTTCTGAGGCTTTCCAGATGGGTGGGTGGATCCGAGTTGGCCTTGCTCATTAGCTGGGTGATGTCCTTGGGCAAGCCACTCAGCCTCTGTGAGCCTCAGTTTCCCCTTGGGTTAAACAGGGATCATAATGCCTGTGTCATAGGGTTGTGGTGAGGAGTAGCGAAGTTAACACCAGCAAAAGATCAGGTGCTGGGATGTGGTTTTCAAGATTCCCCTCTTTCCCTGGGGAAGGACAATGGACACAAATCTCGATCATCCTAGGCCCTCTCCTCACTCACGGGTAATGGTTTGTTTTGATAATAATCACTGTTTAAGGCTGGGTGCGGCGGCTCACGCCTGTAATCCCAACACTTTGGAAGGCTGAGGCGGGTGGATCATTTGAGGTCAGGAGTTCAAGACCAGCCTGGCCAACATGGTGAAACCCCATCTCTACTAAGAATACAAAAATTAGCCAGGCGTGGTGGTGCGTGCTGGGAATCCCAGCTACTCGGGAGGCACGAGAATTGCTTGAACCCGGGAGGCGGAGGTTGCAGTGAGCTGAGATTGCACCACTGCACTCCAGCCTGGGTGACAGAGCAAGGCTCTGTCTGAAAAAAAAAAAAAAAAGAAAAATCACTAAGGAAAGATCACTACTTGCCTGTCCCACGCTAATCAGTTTATAGGCATTAATTTGTTTCATTTTCACAATGGTCCTTCCTAGGAGTAGAGTATTAGGATCCTCTTTTTACAGACGAGAGTATGGAGATGTTCAGAGAAATCAAATAGCTTGCTCAGGGTCACACAGACACAGAGTGACCACGCAAGTCATCAAACAAAAGGGGCACTTTTGAGAAAGAAAGATGCTGCTGCTGGTAATGATGCCAGGCCTGGCCCAGGTAAACTGGGCAGTAAGTCACTTTGCATGGACAGCACGTGGCTGAGCCAGGATTCCAGGCCTGTCTGTTCCTTCTCCAACCTCAGGCTCTAGAAGGGGCAGAGAGGAGATACTCTGGATTAGGACTTAGGGGAGACTCTGGGTTTGAGCTGGGGAACCCCACCTACTCCCAAGACCTCAATCAAGTCTCATCATCTCCCTGGGCCTTAGTTTCCAATTCTGTTAAAGCAGAGCGGTGGAAGCAGCACAGGTTAAAGGTCAGAGCCACAGCTCTAACCCTTCATGTACTGAGATCCAGAGATGAGCAGTGATTGGTTCAAGATCACAGAGCAAAGTCTGGGCTGAATAAGGATTTGACTCAGGTGTCCAGATTCTTTAGGAATGTGGGGATGATGAAATGAACAGTGCCGTGGTGCCTGGCACACAGTGACCACCCAACATCTGGCACTTTAGGTCTGCACTCCTTATTCTCTTCCTAGAGGCCGCAGCCCCTGTTCCTCTCCTCCTCCTCCCTCAACTGGGAGGTGGAAAATAAATGGGCTCTGGCATCTCACAGATCTGAGTTTGAATCCTGCCCCTGCCTCTTACTGAGTGACCTTAGCCAATACTGTCTAACAGAACTTTCTGGCATGATGAAAATGTCCCATATCTGCACTTTTTTTTTTTTTTGAAATAGAATCTCACTCTGTTGCCCAGGCTGGAGTGCAGTGGCGTGATATCCACTCACTGCAAGCTCCACCTCCCAGGTCAATGCCATTCTCCTGCCTCAGTCTCCCGAGTAGCTGGGACTATAGGCACCCGCCACCATGCCTGGCTAATTTTTTTGTATTTTTAGTAGAGACGGGGTTTCACCGTGTTAGCCAGGATGGTCTTGATCTCCTGACCTCGTGATCTGCCCGCCTCAGCCTCCCAAAGTGCTAGGATTACAAGCGTGAGCCACCGCGCCTGGCCACAGTTTTGTTTTTTTTTAAGACAGGGTCTCACTCTGTCACCGACGCTGGAGTGCAACCTCCGCCACATGGGCTCAAGCCATCCTCGAGCCTCAGCCTCCTACGTAACTGGGACTACAGGCTCATGCCACCATGCCTGGATTTTTGTATTTTTAGTAGAGACAGGTTTTTGCCATGTTGGCCAGGCTGGTCTCAAATTCCTGACCTCAAGTGATCTGCCCACCTCGGCCTCCCAAAGTGCTAGCTTTATAGGCATGAACCACCACACCCAGCCTGTACTGTTTGAGAGTCCCCAGCCACATGTGGCTGTTGAGCACCTAAAATGTGGCCACTATGACTAAAGAATGAACTCTTTTAATTAGCGCAACGTGAGGTAACCACATGTGGTTGTGGCTACTCCATTGGACATCCCAGATTTAAGAAATTTACTGAGGCTGGGTGTGGTGGCTGACACCTGTAATCCCAGCACTTTGGGAGGCTGAGATGGGTGGATCACTTGATGTCAGGAGTTCGAGAGCAGCCTGGCCAACATGGCGAAACTAAAAATACAAAAATTAGCCAGGCGCAGTGGTGCACACCTGTAATCCCAGCTATTAGGGAGGCTGAGGCAGGAGAATCGCTTGAACCCAAGAGGTGGAAGTTGCAGTGAGCAGAGATTGTGCCACTGCACTCCAGCCTGGGTGACAAAGCGAAACTCCTTCCTTCCTTCCTCCCTTCCTCCCTCCCTCCCTTCCTTCCTTCCTTCCTCCTTCCCTTCCTCCCTCCCTCCCTCTCTCTTTCTTTCTTTCGAGATGGAGTCTGGCTCTGTTGCCCAGGCTGGAGTGCAGTAGTATGATCTCCGCTCACTGCAACCTCCACCACCCGGGTTCTAGCGATCCTGCCTCAGCCTCCTCAGTAGCTAGGATTATAGGTGTGTGCCACTACGCCTGGCTAATTAAGACTGTTTCGAAGAAAAAAAAATTTACTTAACTTTTCTGAGCCCGTTTTCTTATCTCGGAGATGGGACTTGCAGCACCTACTCTGAGGGCTGTTCCTTACTATGAGAGTCTGTAAGTGCCTCAAGAGCACGGGCCCATAGTGGGGTGCTCAGGAAAAGGTGGTGTCAGCATTTGCTCCCTGTTGCCTTGTCTCCCCGTCTGACCCCTTCCTTGCCTGCCCCCCTCCCACCTCCCGCACTGTCTGGGAGTTGAGAGCTCCTGGCTCCTGTCACCCAGGGGCATAGTCGGGCCACGGGAGGGCCTCACCCCCTCGAAGACCCGTGTGATGGTCTTGGGCCTTCTCAGAAACTGCACGGCTTCGCTGCTGGCCAGGTCCTGGAGGCTTTCGGGGATGTGCATGGCAGCTGTTCTCCTTTGGGGCCACTGGGAGGTGGGAGTCAGGGTGCTGGGCGCTGCCTGCTGGGCACTGCCGTCTGGGGGCTTCAGGCCGGCCCTGGGCTTGGCTGCTGTGGGATGACACAGATGGGGGATGCCAGTCAGGGAAACCGGGTGGATGGGCTGTTGGAGGCCCCAGGATTGGGGGACATGGGGTGGGGATGGGGGGTCCCTGGAGGGGAGTTGTGTGGGGTGAGGCGACTGCTGAGCCTCTTAGGAGTCAGGGTGTGGGGTGAATGGGTTGTCAGGGGCCCCAGAAGTGGGGACATAGGATGGGGATGCAGGTGGGTCCCAGGGAATGGGGTTGTGTGGTGAGGGGGCTTCTGTGGGCCCCAGGAGTGGGGGCACAGGATGGGGGTGATGGGGGGTCCCAGGAATGGGGTTGTGTGGGGTAAGAGGGCTGCTAGGGGTCCCTGAAGTGGGGGACATTGGATGTGGGTGCTGGGGGGCTCCCAGGAATGGGGTTGTGTGGGGAGGGCTGCCAGGGGTCACAGAGGTGGAGGTGCAGGGTGAGAGAGCCGCTGAGGGTCCCCTAGGTTGAGGTGTGGGTTAAGGGGGTCTACGGAGGATTCCAGAGAGGTGAGGGCCTGGGGTTAGGGGCATTCTGGGGAGGGCCTGGGGTTAGGGGGATTCTGGGGGTCCCAGGAGTGGGGGGACATAAGTGAAGGGGCTGCTTCAGGTTCCAGAAGTCAGGAATGTGGGCTGAGGGGGTTGTGGGGTGAGGGCTGTCAGGGGTCCCAGAGGTGGAGTGCAGGGGAGGGCTGGGATATTTGGGGACCATGTCTTGTGACCCAGGAGCAGGACTGGGTCCTTCTGTGAGAGGACATAGGTGGGATTTTCTGGGGACTAGGGGGTGCGGCCATTGAGATCAGAGCCCCTGGGAGGTCTGAACCCGAAGAATCCCTTTCAGGTTTGGGGGTGACAGCACCCTTCGTGGAGAACCCAGGTATCTCAGGGCATATTTCAGGCTGTCTTGTGTCATTTGGGTCTATTTTCCCAGAATAAGAGCCTCCCTTTCGAATTCAGCTCCATTTTCATGAAAGTGCACTTCCTCAAGCTGGGAGTCGGGACCTCGGATTTGTGGGGAACCTCAGAATGAGGCCACGCCCCGCCACTAGGCTACCTTCTTAGAATCGCGGTCTCCCCTTTAAGGACCTGGAATGGCAGTGCTGGGGTTTGGGGGTGATGCCGCCTAAGAAGGGGCCGCCCCGTCTCTGGAGGGCCAATCTGCGTCACCGGAGAGCCCGCCCTTCCTTTCGCCCGCCCACCTCTCCTGATCCCTGGCGCCACCTTCGCCTTCTTTTGGTTCCGCTTTTTCCCGCCTTTTCGCTCCTCCACAGCTAATTGGCTGCGTTCAAGTCCCGCCCCCCTCCCGCTTTCCGCCTACTCAGGATCTGACACGAGGGGGGGCGTGGCCTCGGCGGACGTTGGACTGCGCGCCGTTGGCGTACTGCGCGCGGGAGCCCTGCCCCGCCCCATTCCTCTGGGGTGTCTCGCGTCCACTCCGCCCCTTTCCTTTGTAGCAAGCTGACAAGGATACACTCCTGTGGCGCATGCGTTGCGCCCAAACGAGGCCAGTGGTGGAGAAAGGCAGGCGGATAGCGCATGCGTAGTTGAGATAGGGAGGCGGCAGTGAGAAATGGACAGCTCGCATTGATACAGGCGTTACGCATGCGTTTTACTGCTGGCTGAAGCCGAACCTCGGGAGCCCAGGACGCCTTTCTGCACATGCGCAGGAGGCTCAATGACAGTCGAGCTTTGGCTAAGGTGAGGGAGAGATTGGGGGATTGCATGGCCAGGGAGGGCGGCCCTGCACCCCCTAGGTAACCTTTCCGAGCATTCCTGCTCTCCTAAGATCTACCTCGCTGTCTAGACCCCAAACAAACGTTGTACCACTACAGGATCTCTGGGCCTGCAAAACGCCCCGAAACCTAAGACCTCTGACCCCTGTGTGGGACCCAGGCCAACTGAACGGTGTGGGAAGGGGACAGGCAACAGGGGCTTCGAGGCGAGCAGATGGGCTCTGCGCCCTGCCTGGGGTAGAGACGGCTTCTGGAGGGTGGGACGTGGAGGTGGAGAGGGCGCTTTTCCTGTAGATGGCCTTTGACCCCCTGCCCATTTTCCTCTGCTTAGGCTCCAGGGAAAGGGTCTAGCCATGCTGCATGTGACCCGGGGGGTCTGGGGGTTCAGGGTCCGAGTATGGCCACTGTTGCCCGCGCTCCTCGGGCCCCCCCGGGCCCTCTCATCGCTGGCAGCCAAGATGGGGGAGTATCGCAAGATGTGGAACCCCAGGGAGCCCCGCGACTGGGCCCAGCAGTACCGCGAGCGCTTCATTCCCTTCTCCAAGGAGCAGCTGCTCCGCCTCCTAATACAGGTACCGCCCGTCCCGGGTCCAAGAGCTTGGGGACTACCGCTCCCAGCAGGCTTCACGGCGGCAGGGCCCTAGTTCTGCAGAGAACTGCCCTGGCGCCTCCTGGGAGTTGCAGTTCCCGGGTCCCTTCGTGGTTCCCTGGTGGGCGGGAGATGAGCTGGAATGCAGGAGCCAGGTCTCCGAGATCAGATGCAGCATCCATTCCCGATTCTGGCTTGTTCTGAGGGCTCGAACAGGCACTCTCTGGGGCATGGTTTTTCCCTCTGTAAGACGGGTATAGTAATCATCCTCATCATTACTGTGTCTACTACCTGATAAGAATTCTACCTATAAAGTCACAACGCTGTAATCATAATTATTATCACACAATTTGAGCTCTGACTCTATGGCACTGTGCCAGACATTTTTCAAGTATCGTTGAATCATCAATAAGAGAGATACTGCCATCACCCCCATTTTACAGATGAGATAATGGAAGCATAGGAAGAAAAGTGACTTACCCAAGGCCACAGCATAGTGGCTTAGATTTGAACCAAAGTGGTCTGACTCCAGAGCTGGCCCAGGACTAGGGTTAGGCAAGTGAGGCATTCGCTTGACCCTAAGAGTGAGTGCCCCATTAAATTTTGCACCCTTGGGTGTCATATTCACATCATCCTAGGCTTGGTCTCACTCTAGAACCTGAGTTCTTATTACCACCATCGTCATCATTGTCATTATTGAGGATTTTGAGGATTATTATTCATTCATTTATTTATTTTTGTTTATTATTAATTTTTTTGAGATAGGATCTCACTCTGTTGCCCAGACTGGAGTGCAGTGGCACAATCTCAGCTCACTGCAATTCTCTGCCTCCTGGACTCAAGTGATCCTCCTGCCTCAGCCCCCCAAGAGGCTGGGACTACAGGTGCCCACCACCACGCCTGGCTAATTTTTGCATTTTTAGTAGAGACAGGGGATTGCCATGTCGGCCAGGCTTGTCTTGAACTCTTGGCCTCAAGTGATCTGCCCACCTTGGCTTCCCAAAGTGCTGAGATTACAGATATGAGCCACCACACCCAACCATCATTCATTCATTTAACATTTATTTATTGAACATCTACTGTATGTACTCAATTCTGTGCTAGACTTGATACACACACAAGTATATGCAAATACACACACAAATACATTCTCACACAAATACACAAATATATGTACACAAATACATAAACATACATATACAAACGCATACACACAAATACACACACACAAACACGCACAAATATATGCACGCAAAAATACACAAATATACACACACATAAATATACAAATATATGCCCACATATGTAAACACATGTGTATACAGGACACGTGTAATCTCATCAGATTCTCACCATAGCCCTCTGAGACAGGGGGTGTGATCCTCTGTTGCCAGTGAGGAAACTGAGGCTCAGAGAAGTGAAGACAATTACCCAGGACATTGAGATAGGAAACATAAAGAAGTGGCTCAAGGCCAGGCGTGGTGGCTCATGCCAGTAATCCCAGCACTTTGGGAGGCCGACGCAGGTGGATCACCTGAGGTCAGGAGTTCAAGACCAGCCTGGCCAACATGGTGAAACCCCGTCTCCATTAAAAGTACAAAAATTAGCCGGGCATGGTGGCAAGCACCTATAATCCCAGCTACTCAGGAGGCTGAGGCAGGAGAATCACTTGAACTACGGAGGTAGAGGTTGCAGTGAGCTGAGATCGTGGCCACTGCACTCCAGCCTTGGCAACAGAGTGAGACTCCATCTCAAAAATAAAACAAAACAACAAAAAAAACCCGAAATGGTTCAATGTATGCTCTGGAGTCAGACAGACCTAGATTGCAATCACTTCCCACAGACACTGCAGCCATTACCAAATGACTTTTCCAGAGCCTCAGTTTCTCCTGCTGAAAAATGGGAGTTATAATTCCATCAACCTTGGGGGGATGGTGACTCAGCCTCCCAGCACTTTGGGAGGCTGAGGTGGGAGGATCGCTTGAGCACAGGAGTTCAGACCAGCCTGGGCAATATAGTGAGACTCCACCTTTACAAAAAATTGTAAAAAATTAGCGAGGCATAGTGGTGGGCACCTGTAGTCTTAGCTGCTCAGGAGGCTGAGGTGGGAGGATCACTTGATCCCAGGAGGATGAAGATACATTGAGCTGAGATTGCACCACTGAGCTCCAGCCTAGGTGACAGAACGAGACCCTGTCTCAATATAATAATAATAATAATAATAAT
>NW_012102033.1:1408945-1412171 GCF_000951045.1 Mandrillus leucophaeus
AATAATAATAATACTAATAATTCCATCTACTTCTGGAGGATGATATTACACTGTCAAACAGTTCCTGGAATTGTGTGAGTATTGGCTAGGAAATGTGAAAACAAAAACTTGAACCTCCAGCTTTTTAAGTCCAGTATAGTTTTTCACTATATTTGGCTGCCTCAGTTTCAGTAAAATGAACAAACTTTTTTTCCAACCAAAACAAAACTTTTTTTTTTTTTTTGAGCCGGAGTCTTCATGTTGTCTAGTTTGGAGGGCAGTGGTGCGACGTCGACTCACTGCAGCCTCCGCCTCCCCGGTTCAAGCAATTCTCCAGCTTCAGCCTCCCGAGTAGCTGGGACAACAGGTGCACACCACCACGCCCGGCTAATTTTTGTATTTTTAGCAGAGACAGGATTTCACCATGTTGGCCACACTCGTCTCGAACTCCTGACTTCAAGTGATCCACCCGCCTCGGCCTCCCAAAGTGCTAGGATTACAGGTGCGAGACACTGCGCCCGGCCCCAGAACAAAACTTCAAAGTCCAGAGCTCTGATTGTGTAGTTAGGTTGCCAGGGGAAGAATTCTTTCCCTTGGGGAAGGGGAAAAGGCCTACAGAGAAGTTTTGCTTCCTGAGGTAACAGGAATTCCACTCAAGTCCGGCAGAGAAGGCGGCTTTGGAGGCGTTCTCGGCCCACGTGGACTTCTGCACCCTGTTCCACTACCACCAAATCCTGGCCCGGCTGCAGGTAAGGATGGAGCCCCTCCAGCCCTGCGGCGCTTGTTCGCTCATCTGCTCATTTAGCAAACATTCCCTGACACCTTCTTGGAGCCTGGCCCTTATTTTAAGTGCTGGGGATTCAATAGTGAACATGGAGCCAACATTCCAACTGGGGAGACAAGGAATCAAACACATATAAAATATGATGCCTGCTGGTGATAAGTGCCATGAACAATGAGGCGAAGTAGTGGGATAAAGAGGGATGAGATGGGCCAGGCACGTTGGCTCATGCCTGTAATCCCAGCACTTTGAGAGGCCGAGGCGGGTGGATCACGACGTCAGGAGATCGAGACCATCCTGGCTAACAAGGTGATACCCCGTCTCTACTAAAAAAATACAAAAAAATCAGCCGGGCGAGGTGGCAGGCACCTGTAGTCCCAGCTACTCAGGAGGCTGAGGCAGGAGAATGGTGCGAACCCAGGAGGTGGAGCTTGCAGTGAGCCGAGATCGAGCCACTGCACTCTAGCCTGGGCGACAGAGCAAAACTTTGTCTCAAAAAAAAAAAAAAAAAGATGGATGAGATGGGATGGATGAGATGGGGCCTATTTCAGATGGGGTGGGTGGGAAAGGGCTCCCCAAGGAGGTGATATGTGGGCTAAAGGCTTAGCGAAGAGAGGGAACAAGCCTGATGAATGCCTGGGGGAGGATGTTCCTGGCAGACGGAAGAGCAGGTGCAAAGGCCCTGAGGTGAGCGGGGGCCTGGAGTGTTGAGCAGTGAGGAGGCCACTGTGGCTGCAGGAGAGTGAATGTGGGGGAAGGGTGGGATATGAGGGCAGAGGGGATGGGGACAGATTGTACTGGGCCTTGTGGGCCACGGCGAGGACCTTGCTTTGTTTTTTGTTTGTTTATTTGTTTTTGTGATGAAGTTTTTGTTCTGTCACCCAGGCTGGAGTGCAGTAGTGCGATCTCGGCTCACAGCAAACCTCCGCCTCCCCAGTTCAAGCGATTCTCCTCTCTCAGCCGAGTAGCTGGGACCACAGGTGTCTACCACTTCTGCCTGCTAATTTCTGTATTTTTTGTAGAGACGGGGTTTCACCATGTTGGCCAGGGTGGTCTTGAATTCCCGACCTCAAGTGATCCACCCGCCTCGGCCTCCCAAAGTGCTGGGATTACAGGCGTGAGCCACTGCGCAGGCCGAGGACCTTGCTTTGACTCCGAGTGAGCCGGGAGTCATGGGAGGGCTCTGAGCCAAGGAGATGTGAGCAGCGGATTTAGGTGTTAACAGGATTTCTCTGGCTGCAGTGTAAGGAACAGACTGTCAGAGGCAAGGACATCTATGAAAGAGTCTATTATATTTGTCTAGGTGAGAGATAATGGAAACTCTGACAAGGGTAATAGCGGTGGAAGTGGTGAAAAGCGGTCAGATGCTGGTTATGTTGGGAGGCATTAGCGTTCTGCTGATGTGCTGGCTGTGGGGGTGTGGTGGGGAGGAAGAGAGGAGAAGTGGTGCATCTCCAGTGGTTCTGGCCTGAGCCTCCCGGAGGATGGAGCTGCCATTTACTGGGATGGGGAAGACCGTGATGGGATGGGGAGAAAGATCTGCAGGGAGGACTGAGAGCTCAGTTTTGGACTTAAGAATTTGAGCTACTTGGCCAGGTGTGATGGCTCACGCCTGTAATCCCAGCACTTTGGGAGGCTGAGGCAGGCGGACCACTCCTGGCCTATTCTTTTGAATTAAAAAAATGTTTGTTTCAATAGTGTTTGGGGTACATGTGCTTTTTCGTTACATGGATGAATTCTATAGTGGTGAATTCTGAGATTTTGGTGTGCCCATCACTAGAGCAGTGTACCCAATCTGTAGTCCCTCACCCCCATCCCAACCCCCCTCCCTGAGTCCCCAAATTCCATTATATCACTCTGTATATCTTCCCCCTCTCATAGCTTAGCTCCCACTTATAAGCAAGAATATAAGCTATTTGGTTTTCCATTCCTGAGTTCCTTGACTTAGAATAATGGCCTTCCAGTTCCATCCAATTACTGCAAGAGACATTATATTGTTCCTTTTTATGGCTGAGTAGTATTCCATGGTATATATAGACCATATTTTCTTTATCCATTGAACTGCCTTTTAGAAAGCCAGGTAGAAAGATGGACTTGAATATGTGGATCTGGAGGTGAAGGGAGAGGTCTGGGCTGAATAACTGCTGTGGGAGGATCTATTAATAGATGGTAGTACTGCCAGGCGTGGTGGCTCACTCGTGTAACCCCAGCACTTTGGGAGGTCAAGGCAAGTGGATCACCTGAAGTCAGGAGTTCGAGATCAGCCTTGCCAACATGGCGAAACCCTGTCTCTACTACAAATATAGAAATTACCAGCCTGACCAACATGGTGAATCGCCATCTCTACTAAAAATACAAAAATTAGCCAGGTGTGGTGGCGTGTGCCTGTAATCCCTGCTACCCAGGCGGCTGAGGCAGGAGAATCGCTTGAACCCAGGAGGCAGAGCTTGCAGTGAGCCAAGATCC
>NW_012102033.1:1413185-1416569 GCF_000951045.1 Mandrillus leucophaeus
GAGTAGCTGGGACTACAGGCGCCCGCCACCACGCCCGGCTAATTTTTTGTATTTTTAGTAGAGACGGGGTTTCACCATGTTAGCCAGGATGGTTTCGATCTAAGATACTCTTATCAGTCAGGACATTCCAAGGGCTTAGAGGTTCCCTCCCAGAAGCTGTCCAGGGCCTGTCCTTTCTTTGGAATGTGCGGGGTTTGGACAACTCAGGCCTGCTGCATTCACCCCTCGCTGCATCCCACCACAGCCTTCTGCAGCTCCCTGCTTTGCTTTGAATAATAACAACCCCAGCAATGGCGGCATCACAGCCCGTTGTTGCTGAGCGCTTGCTGTGTCTGGCTTATTGACTCCTTCCTGCAGTGCGGAGAGGCAGCCACCATCAGCCCATTCGTACAGGGAGAAACTGAAGGTCTCAGAGGGCCTGGGTTGTGCCCAGGATCACACAGTTCATAATTGGTGGAGTAGAGATCAAGTCCCTGTTTGCCTGCCTCCAAGCTCTTCCACAGGGCACCTGTGGCCTCTGGAGCCACAGTTGTTTTTGGTTTTTTTTTCTATTTTTCTAAAAGTTAAGGCCGGGCACGGTGTCTCATGTCTGTAATCTGAGCACTTTGGGAGGCCGAGCCGGGCGGATCACTTGAGCCCAGGAGTTCGAGACCAGTCTGGCAAACATGGTGAAACCCTGTCTCTACTAAATATACAAAAATTAACCAGTTGTGGTGGGGGGGGCGCCTGTAGTCCCAGCTACTCAGGAAGCTGAGGCATGAGAATCACTTGAACCCGGGAGATGGAGGTTGCAGTGAGCCAAGATCACGCCACTGCACTCCAGCCTGGGTGACAGAGCGAGACTCTTAAAAAAAAAAAAAAAAGTTAAAAAAGCCCATTTTATTATAGAAATGTGTAAATATATAGAAATGTGGAAAGAATATAAGTGAATAAGCATATATCTCCCAGGCAGGAGGTTTTAAACAGAGGCAGAGGCAGGGTAGAAGTGGCAGAGGCGGGTGAGGCCTGCTGGGTGACCATTAGCTGATGACTTAAGTCCTTTGAAGATGTGGCCTGGGCAGGGAAAGAAGCAGCATCGCCTCGGTTCCAACAATAGCTTGGTTGTTCACTAGTGGGGTGGGTGACCTTGGTGGGTGACCTCTCTCTGATCTTTTTTCCCTGATTCATTCATTCATTGAATTCGCTCAGTAAATATTTACTGGGCACCTACTGTGTCTCTGGAATGGCTTGAGGCTCTAGGGGACAGTGGACAGTGTGACAGATGTGCCTCACAGGCTCTGTTCTACTGAGGAAGAGACCATCAACAAGGTAAAGGAGTGACATTTGGCTGGGCACAGTGACTCACGTCTGTTATTCCAGCCCTTTGGGAGGCCGAGGTGGGTGGATCACTTAAGGTCAGGAGTTCGAGACCAGCCTGGCCAACATGGTGAAACTCCGTCTTTACTAAAAATACAAAAATTAGCTGGGTGTGGTGGCGGGTGCCTATATTCCGAGCTACTCAGGAGGCTGAGGCAGGAGAATCACTTGAACCTGGGAGGCAAAGGCTGCAGTGAGCTGAGATCGCACCACTGCACTCCAGCCTGGGTGACAGCAAGATTCTGTCTCAAAAAAAAAAAGAAAAGAAAAAATCTGGATGCAGTGGCTCACGCCTGTAATCCCAGCACTTTGGGAGGCCGAGGCAGATGGATCACATGAGGTCAGGAGTTCGAGACCAGTCTGGCCAACATGGTGAAACCCCGACTCTACTAAAAACACAAAATTTAGCTGAGTGTGGTGGCACATGCCTGTGATCCCAGCTACTCGGGAGGCTGAGGCAGGAGAATTACTTGAACCCGGGAGGCAGAGGTTGCAGTGAGCCGAGATCACACCACTGCACTCCAGCCTGGGCGACAGGGCAAGACTGTGTCTCAAAAAAAAAAAGTAGTGAAATGTATTAAAAGGTGTTTCCTTGTGGAGGTCCTGAGGGGGAACCATCCATGGTATCTCTCCTGGCTTCCTGTAGCGGCCAGCAACCCTTGGTGTTCCTTGGCTTATAGATGAGTCACTCTAACCCCTGTCTCCATCTTCCTGTGGCTGCCTTCTCAGTGTCCTGTGTGTGTCCTTTTCTGTCTCTTATAAGGACACTCTCACTGGATTTAGATTCCACCCTAATTTAGTATGATCTCATCTACATCTTTACCTTAATTCTACCTGCAAAGACCCTATTTCTGAATGAGATCATATTCTGACGTTCCAAAGGGATGTAAATTTTTAGGGAAAACATTCAACTCATTATACCCAGTAAATTTGAATGTCAGATAAACTATGGATCATTTTTTAGTAGCGTATGTGTGTCTTGTGCAATACAGTCATCCAATATTGCACGGGACATAAACTAAAAACATTGTTTGTTGCTGGGCTGGGCGCAGGGGCTCACGCCTGTAATCCCAGCACTTTAGGAGGACGAGGCGGGTGGATTACTTGAGGTCAGGAGTTCGAGACCAGCCTGGCCAACATGGTGACAGCCTGTCTCTACTAAAATACAAAAAACAAATTAGCTGGGCGTGGTGGCGCGCGCCTGAAATCCTAGCTACTATGGAGGCTGAGGCAGGAGAATTGCTTGAACCTTGGAGGCGGAGGTTGCAGAGTCACGCCTCTGCACTCCAGCCTGGGCAACAGAGTGAGACCCCGTCTGAAAAAAAAAAAAATTGCTTGTCGTTGATCTGAATTCAGATGTTACTGGTGTCCTGCACAGTCAGCCCTTCATATCCATGGGTTCTGCATCTGTGGATTCAACCAACTCGTGGATAAAAATTATTTGGGAAAAAAATTGTATCAGTAGTGAACATGTACAGACTTTTTTTTTTCCTTGTCACTATTCTCTGAACAATGTAGCATTACAATTATTTACATAACATTTTCATTGTATTTGGTGTTATAAGTAATCTAGAGAGAGATGATTATTTAAAGGACACATGGCCAGGCACAGTGGCTCATGCCTGTAATGCTAACACTTTGGGAGGCTGAGGCGGGAGGATCATTTGAGGACAGGAGTTTGAGACCAGCTTGGACAACATAGTAGGGCTCCGTCTCCACAAATTTTTTTTTCCTTTTTTTTTCTGAGACAGATTTTCACTCTGTTCCTCAGGTTGGAGTGCAGTGGCGTGATCTTGGCTCACTGCAATCTCTACCTCCTGGGTTCGAGTGATTCTCCTGCTTCAGCCTCCCGAGTAGCTGGGACTACAGGTGTGCACCACCATGCGTGGCTAGGTTTTGTATTTTTAGTAGAGACAGGGTTTCACCATGTTGGCCAGGCTGGTCTGGAACTCCTGGCCTCAAGTGATCCACCCGCCTCGGCCCCCCAAAGTGCTGGGATTACAGGTGTGAGCCACTGTGCCCGGCCTT
>NW_012102033.1:1417349-1418640 GCF_000951045.1 Mandrillus leucophaeus
AGTAGCTGGGACTACAGGCGCCCGCCACCACGACTGGCTAATTTTTTGTATTTTTAGTAGAGACGGGGTTTCACTGTGTTAGCCAGGATGGTCTCCGTCTCCTGACCTCGTGATCCGCCCACCTCTGCCTCCCAAAGTGCTGGGATTACAGGCGTGAGCTACCGCGCCTGGCTGCAGACATGTCATTTTATATCAGGGGCTTGAGCATCCATAGGTTTGGGTATCCATGGGACATCCTGGAACTGATCTCCTGTGGATACCAAGGGATGGCTGTATTTTTCTTTTTTTCAAAACCTAATAAGGAGAAAAGGAACGCAAGGGAGGGTGTGTTTTGCAGTTTCAGGTAAGGTGGTAGGAAGGCCTCACTGAGCAGAGCACATTTGAGCAGAGACAGAGACCTGAAGGAGGCGGGAGCAAGCCCTCTGGATATCTGAGGGAACCCTACGTGCAAAGGCCCTGGGGCAGGAGTGTGCATGATATGTAGAGGAACAGCCAGGAGGCCTGCGGGGCCAGAGCCCGGCGAACCAGGGGAAGAGAGCAGGAGGTGAGGGCAGAAGGAGGGGACCTGAGGCCAGATCCTGCAGGGCTCCCTGGGTGGTGGTGAGGACTTTGCTTTGACTGAGTAAGCAGGTGGCTAAGCGGAATGTTCTAAGCAAAGAGCGGAATTGCTGTAGGTGCCAACGGGCACCCTCTGGTGGCTGCTTGGGGAACACACTGGGGATGGGGATGGGGCTCCCAGGCCAGGGAGGAGGGTGGCTGAGACCGAGGGGTGAGAAGCGGTCAGATTTTGCATCTGTTTTGAATGTGGTACCATCAGGATTTGCCAATGGGTTGGATGTGTGAGAAAGGGAGGACTCCAGGATGACTCCCAGGCTTTGGGCCTGAGCACCTGGAAGGATGGAGTTACATCTTTTGAGATGGGGACGACGGTGAGAGAAGCAGATTTGGGGCATCGTGGGTTTAAGAGGATGCCCTTGCCGAGGCGTTGAGAGACCCACGGGGCATCTGTGTGGAAGTATTGAGTAGACGCCCAGCCGTGTGAATCTGGAGCTCAAGCGAGATATCTGGACTACAGATGGAAATCTGGGAGTCCTCAGTAGACAGATGGCATGTGACAGCCACAAGGGAATGCTTGATGGTGGAAAATGGCAGCAGCAATTGCCACGAAGACCCAATTAAGTCATTCTTTTTTTTCTTTTTTTTTTTTTTTTTGAGACAGAGTCTCACTGTCTCCCAGGCTGGAGTCAGTGACACTGTGTTGGCTCACTGCAACCTCTGCAACCTCTGCCTC
>NW_012102033.1:1420110-1427547 GCF_000951045.1 Mandrillus leucophaeus
CCTCCTCCCTTCTCCTCCTCCCTTCTCCTCCTCCTCCTCCTCCTCCTTCTTTTTTTTTTTTTTGAGACAGAGCCTCACACAGGGACATACTCTGTTGCCCAGGCTGGAGTGCAGTTGGCACGATCTCAGCTTACTGCAACCTCCACCTCCAGGGTTCAAGTGATTCCCATGCCTCAGCCTCCAGAGTAGCTGGGATTACAGGTGCCTGCCACCATGCCCAACTAACTTTTTTGTATTTTTAGTAGCAACAGGGTTTCACCACATTCCCCAGGCTGGTCTTGAACTCCTGGCCTCAAGCAGTCTTTCTGCCTTGTTCTCCCAAGGTGTTGGCATTATAGGCATGAGCCACTGCCCCTCTCTGAGGCTTTTTGATAGTGATAATGGAGCTAGAATATGAGAGAGAGTAAGACTTCAATAGTGAAAAGGGAAGAAGGCAGGAAGGGGTAGGAAGAGTCTTCCAACAGCATGTGCAAAGTCTCTGTGGCTGGAGGAACTAAAACCAATCTGGTTTGTTGTTGTTGTTGCTGTTTTGAGACAGGGTCTTCTCTGTCGCCCAGGCTGGAGTGCCAAACTGTGATCATGGCTCACTATAGACTCAATCTTCTGGGCAATCCACCTGCCTCAGCCTCCTGAGTAGCCCCACAGGTGTGCACCACCATGCCTGGCTAATTTTTATATATATATGTGTGTGTGTGTGTGTGTGTAAATATATATATATATATTTTTTTTTTTGGTAGAGATGGGGTCTTGCTATGTTGCCCAGGCTGGCTTTGAACTCCTGGGCTCAAGCAATCCTCCTGCCTTGGCCTCCCAAACTACTGGGATTACAGGCATAAGCGATTGCACCCAGGCAACCTAAAGACAGTCTGGATGGTATGGAGTGACCGAGGGGGTTTGTGGTCCTGTGAGGCCTTGCAGGCCCTGCTATGAAGCATGATCCTGATTCCCGAGGGCAGTAGAAGCCTTGGAAGGGTTTCAGCAGGAGATTGACATGGTCAGATGTGTCATTCTGGTTACACTACCTCCTGGTCATGTGACCTCGAGCAATTACTTAACCTCTCTGTGCCTCAGTTTCCACATCTGTAACTGAGGAGTTTCACACTGTGAGAATGTGCGTGTAACATACTTCAGTCTGCGCCTGGCACACAGTAAGTGCTATATAAATACGCACCATTATCATTGATGATGGTTGTTGTTATTATTTGACAAGATCTCCCTGGAAGCTGTGCACAGAACCGATTGGCAGGGGATGGGGTGCGTTACAGGATTTGGGGAGACCATTGAGAAGGCTGTTGGGCTCACCCAGGCAGGATGAGATGGTGGTGGCTGGCACGGACTGGGACAGGACTGGTGGGGAGGAGAGAGCTGGGTGAAGTGCCGGTCTGCTTGGAGGTGGAATCAGCAGGATTTATTGTGACAGGGAAGGGAGCAGCAGGGATCACGTGCAACGTCCAGGATTTTGGCCCAAAGCCCTGGGAGGATGTGAAGTTTCCAGAAGAGAATCTGGTTCACAGTGGACATTTGATCAATGCAGATTTCTTTCTCCTCTAGCTTTCAAACTGCAGCTCAGCCTGGGAATGGAATTTCTCAAGGTTACTCTATAAGTCCCAGAACTGCTCGACGAATCTAGGCTGGAGGATTTGGGCACAGCCCTAGGGCTTACTTCAGAGGAGGATTTTCTTGACTTGACTCTTTCTCTTTTTCTTTTTTTTTTTGAGACAGGGTCTCGCTCTGTCGCCCAGGCTGGAGTGGAGTGGCATGATCATGATTCACCGCAGCCTCAACCTCCTGGGCTCAAGTGATCCTCCAACCTCAACCTCCCAGGTAGCTGGGACCACAGGCATGCACTATCATGCCTGGCTAATTAAAAAAAAAAAAAAAAAAAAATACTGGGCGCGATGGCTCACACCTGTAATCCCAGCACTTTGGGAGGCCAAGGCGGGCGGATCACCTGAGGTCAGGAGTTCAAGACCAGCCTGGCCAACATGGTGAAACTCTGTCTCGACTAAAAATACAAAAAATTAGCTGGGCGTAGTGGCGTGAGCCTGTAGTCCCAGCTACTCGGGAGGCTGAGGCAGGAGAATTGCTTGAACCTGGGAGGCGGAGGTTGCAGTAAGTTGGGATTACGCCACTGCATTCCCGCCTGGGTGACAATGAGACTTTGTAACAACAACAACAACAACAAAAGTTTTGCAGAGACAGGATTTCACCATGTTGCTCAGGCTGGTCTCAAACTCCTGGATTCAAGTGATCCTCCCACCTTGGCTTCCCAAAGTGTTGGGATTTCAGGCATGAGCCACTGTGCCGGCCTCTGAATCTCTTCTGCATCCCAGTCTCTTTGCTCAGTTGTTTCTGAGGCCCTAGGCTTCCCCACCACCAAACCTTCGCCTAGGCCATTCCTCCCACTTGGAGGACCCGCCGTCTCTCCTTCCATTAATTCAGAATCGCACCTGGCCTGAACAAGCTGTTTCATAGGGCACCTGCCCCCAAGAGACACATGGAGGGTTAGGTTTATGGCCTGGTGTTCTAGAGGGGTAATTTCCTTGGAGGCTCCTGTAGTCTGGGACAAGTTATATGTCATCCTGAGACTCAGTCTCTCCGTGAGCAAAATAGGCTAGGCAGCTGGAAACTCACTCAACATTCATTTTAAGACTTTTTTAGGGCGGATGTGTAGGAACATAAGATGAGGCGGGCAGGGTAGATGCCAGTTGTGAGGGACCTTGAAGGTCATGGAAAGCTTCTAGATTTTATTCTAAATACAGTGGGAAGCCGTTGGAGGGGTGGATCGTGGGAGCCGTTTACAGCCTCAGTAAGTTCTTCCCAATGGCCATGTGGATACTGGTTCAAAAGTAGCAAGAGTAGGCCAGGTGCGATGGCTCACACCTGTAATCCCACCACTTTGGGAGCCTGAGATGGGGGGGATCCCTTGATGTCAGGAGTTCGAGACCAGCCTGGCCAACATGGTGAATCCCCGTCTCCACTAAAAATACAAAAATTAGCCGAGCGTGGTAGTGGGCACCTGTAGTCTCAGCTACTCGGGAGGCTGAGGTGGAAGAATCATTTGAACCTGGGAGGCAGAGGTTGCAGTGAGCTGAGATCGTGCCATTGCATTCCAGCCTGGGCAACAGAGTGAGACTCCATCTCAAAAAAAAAAAAAACAAAACAAAACAGATAAATACAAAGAAAGTAGCAAGAGTAAAAGTTGGGGAACAGAAGCCCTAGGTAATTGTTTAAGTGAGAGATGAAGGTGACTTCAGTGAGAAGATAGCAGCAAAGGAAATAAAGAGGAGGATGGATTTAAGAAGATTAAGGGCTTTAGTAAGTGAACTTGCCAAAGGATTGGATATGGGGGTGATAAGAAAAGAATCTGCCAGGCACAGTGGCTCATGCCTGTAATCTCACTTTGGGAGGCCAAGGTGGTTGCATCACTTGAGGTCAGGAGTTCGAGTCCAGCCTGGCCAACACAGTGAAACCCTGTCTCTACTAAAAATATAAAAATTAGCTGAGTGTGGTGGCGTGTGCCTGTAATCCCAGCTACTCAGGAGGCTGAGGCAGGAGAACTGCTTGAACCTGGGAGGTGGAGGTTGCAGTGAGCTGAGATTGCATCACTGCACTCCAGCCTGGGCGACAGAGCGAGAATCCATCTCAAAAAAAAAAAAAAAGAGAGAAAGAAAAAGAAAAAAGGGCTGAGCAAGGTGGCTCACGCCTGTAATCCCAGCACTTTGGGAGGCTGAGGTGGGCAGATCACATGTCAGGAGTTCAAGACCAGCCTGACCAACATGGTAAAACCCCTTCCCTACTAAAAATATAAAAATTAGCCAGGCGTGGTGGTGTGCACCTGTAATCCCAGCTACTCGGGAGACTGAGACAGGAGAATCGCTTGAACCCAGGAGGTGGAGGTGGCAGTGAGCTGAGATTGCACCACTGCACTCCAGCCTGGGCAACAGAACAAGACTCTGTCTCAAAAAGAAAAAAAAAGGAACACAGGCCAGGCGCGGTGGCTCACGCCTGTAATCCTAAAACTTTGGGAGGCCAAGGCGGTCAGATTGCCTGAGCTCAGGAGTTCAAGACCAGCCTGGGCAACATAGTGAATCCCCCTCTCTACTAAAATACAAAAAAAAAAAAAAAAAAAAAATAGCCGTGCGGTGGCGCGTGCACCTGTAATCCCAGCTACTTGTGAGGCTGAGGCAGGAGAATTGCTGGAACCCGGGAGGCGGAGGTTGCAGTGAGCTGAGAAAGTGCCACTGCACTCCAGCCTGGGTGACAGAGCGAGACTCTGTCTCAAATTAAATAAATAAATAAGTAAATAAATGGAAGTATCTGGAAAGGGACGTCCTTAGGTGTCCCCAGAATCCTTCATGCAGTGACCTAACCCATCTTTTTCTCTCCGACTCTCCTCTTAGGCCTTGTATGACCCCATCAACCCTGACAGGGAGACCCTCGAGGAGGCATCACTAACGGACCCCCAGCGTCTGTCCAATGAGCAGGAGGTGCTTCGGGCTCTACAGCCCCTGCTGGCCCAGGCCAACTTCTCCCCGCTGTCTGAGGACACCCTGGCCTACGCGCTGGTGGTCCACCACCCTCAGGATGAGGTCCAGGTACCTGGCTTCCCAGGAGAACGAAACTACCTAGAGGCCTCTAGGGTGGGGCAGAGCCTCTGGGAGGCAGGGGCTGCTGGGAGTTGTAGTCCTGAGCCTGGGACTCCTGCCCATGTGGCGCGCTTGGTGAACTCAAAGAAGGTGCTACTTTTGGCGGGGTGCAGTGACTCAAGCCTGTAATCTCAGCACTTTGGGAGTCCAAGGCGGGCGGATCACCTGAGGTCAGGAGTTCAAGACCAGCCTGGCCAACATGGTGAAACCCCATATCTACTAAAAATATAAAAAATTATCTGGGTGTGGTGGCGGGTACCTATAATCCCAGCTGCTGGGGAGGCTAAGGCAGGAGAATCTCTTGAACCCGGGAGCCGGAGGTTGCAGTGAGCCGAGATCTTGCCATTGCACTTTAGTCTGGGCAATAAGAGTGAAACTCCATTAGAAAAAAAAGGAGGTGCTGCTTTCTCAGGTCACTTCACTGCCATCTGTTGGAAAAGTATCATATGATATGGCTCTCTTACGGCAAGAGACTTAGCACCATCTGCCAAAATTGTAATAATAAATAATATAATACAAGGCCAGATTCAGTGGCTCATTCCTGTAATCCCAGCATTCGGGAGGCTGAGGTAGGAGGATTGCTTGAGCCTGGGAGTTCCGGACTCATCTAGGCAACACAGGGAGACCCTGTCCCTACAGAAAATACAAACATTAGTTGAATATGGTGGTGCGGGCCTGTAGTCCCAGCTACTCGGGAGGCTGAGGAGGTGGGAGGATCATTTGATCCCAGGAGTTTAAGGCTGCAGTGAGCTGTGAGCCATGATCTTGCCACTGTACTCCAGCCTGGATGACAAAGTGAGACCCTGTCTCAAAAAAACAAAACAAAGCACACACACACATACAAACCCAAACCCCAAAAAGCACGCAAAATGCTAACAAAATTATAAGAAATACTAAAATCAGCTGGGTGCAGTGGCTTACACCTGTAATCCCAGCACTTTGGGAGGCCGAAGTGGCATATCACTTGAGGTCAGGAGTTTGAGACCAACCTGGCCAACATGGTAAAACCCTCTCTCTACTAAAAATACAAAAATTAGCCAGGCATGGTGGCGGGCACCTGTAGTCCCAGCTACTTGGGAGGCTGAGGCACGAGGATCACTTGAACCCAGGAGGCGGAGGCTGCAGTGAGCTGAGACTGTGCCATTGCACTCCAGCCTGGGTGACAGAGTGAGACAATATCTCAAAATAGAAATAAAAATAAAAACAAAATAAAAAACACTAAAATCTCCCAAAGTTCCACATTTTAGTGATTTTAAACTGCAGTTTTTCCAAAGTTATGTTTTGTCGTCTCTGAAATTGGGATGTGAATTACAGGTGGTGCTGTGACATCATTTAATCGGCAGCGTATTTAGTTTTTAGTTGCTTCATAAAGTAATTGGGCAGAGTCTGTGGCACCTTAGATTCTAGGAAATACGATAATAAAGATGACTTCGATGTGAATGGCACCATGTTAGATGATGAACCCTTGTGCGGTATACTACATGGACAACCATATGTGACGGCCCTGCCTAGACAGTGAATGGTGATAAATGGGAAATGGGGGAATTATTTAGGGGTGGGGCATCTGATTCTGGTATCTTGCCCTCAACATCCCTGCCCATGTTCACCCGCCACTGCTTCCTTCATCCCCCCGGCAGGTGACAGTAAATTTGGATCAGTATATCTACATCCACTTCTGGGCCCTGGGCCAGCGAGTCGGGCAGATGCCCCGGAAGTCCAGCGTGGGCTCCAGGCGTGGCTTCTTCACCAGGCTGCCCCCTGCAGAGAGGTGAGGCGGCTCTTGTTCCCCAGCTGCAGCAAGAGGGAGCAAGGTTAGAGTCAAGAGGGGACTGACAGGTCAGTGTCTGGTTTGGGTGTCTGGGCCCTGGGCGGGAAGTTGAGAAACGGGAGGCGTGACTCATCCAAACGCTGTCTTTTCTTCCCAAGGGAAAGTGAGTACTACACTCGATTCCCAGGGGAAGAGTAAGGATGGGGACAGTTCTCCCCATTTTCCAATAAGGAAAACAGGCTTGGAGAGGGAGGTCCACATTCTGAAGATGCAGCGCAGCCAGGATTCCAACAAACAACCTGCAAGTCCAACACCAGGGATCGATGGTGTGACTGAAGCGATCCCCTGTGGTTGGACACAGCTGATCTCTGGTTTCTTCCCCATGGTTACTGAGTCGCTTTTAAGATGGTTGTGCGACTGTAGAGCCAGAGCGAGTGTCCTGGGATTGGAGGGGGCTCCCCGGGGCAGTGCAGTCCCGATCCTGCTCCTGCCTCTGTCTCTGTCCCTGTCCCTCAGGAGATACTTTAAGCGGGTGGTGCTGGCAGCGCGGACCAAACGGGGACACCTGGTACTGAAGAGTTTCAAGGACACGCCACTGGAGGGCCTGGAGCAGCTGCTGCCGGAGCTGAAGGTGCGCACGCCCACCCTGCAGCGCGCCCTGCTCAACCTCATGCTGGTGGTCTCCGGCGTGGCGATCTTCGTCAACGTAGGCATGGTGGTGCTCACCGACCTCAAGGTGGCCACCTCCCTGCTGCTGCTGCTCTTTGCCATCTTCATGGGCCTGCGGGCCTCCAAGGTGAGCATGCGCCTGCCACACCTCCTGTGGCCCTGCGCTGTGGGGACCAGGTCAGGCCACCTATAGTTGTCTCTGTTTCATGAATTGTTCCCGCATCATGTTCTTCTCCCTCCCTCCCTTCCTCCCTCCCTTCCTTCTTTCCTTCCTTCCTTCCTTTTTTCCTTCCCATTCTTCCTCTTTTCTTTCCCTTCCCTTCCCACCTTGTCCTTCCTTCCTTCCTTCCT
>NW_012102033.1:1427706-1432347 GCF_000951045.1 Mandrillus leucophaeus
CCTTCCCTTCTTCCCCTTCCTTCCCCCTCTCCTCCTCTCCCTCCCCTTTCCCCTTCCCCTTCCCCTTCCTCCCTTCCTTCCTTCCTGTTCCTTTTCCTTCCCTTCCCTCCTTCTCCCCACCTCCTTTCTCCCTCCCTTCCCTTTCTCCCTTCCCTCCCTTCCTGCCCTCTCCTCCCCTCCCCTCCCTTCCCCTCCGTTCCCCTTCCCTTCCCTACTTCATTTACTCAACACCCCTTGGGTGGGTTTCTTAATCTCTCTGAGCCTCAGTTTTCTCATCTGGAAAATGGGGATGATAGCGAGATCTGCCTTGTAGGGTTGTGAGCATGAAGTGAGTGAGTCTGGGAGAAGCACTGGGCAGTGCTCGGCTCGTGGTAGGGGCTACATAAGAGTTGACAGCCGCTCACTGAGCGCCGGCTTTATGGGCGCTTTAGTGATGTGGTGAAGGGGGTGTGTTCTGGAACCGGACTTCCTGGATTTGAATCTGGCTCTACTGTCTTCTCACTGTGTAATCTTGAACCTCTCTGTGCCTCAGCTCCAAAATCTGCAAAGTGGGGATGATGGTGGGACCTAACTCAGAGGGATGTTGTGGGGATTAAATGAATTAACATGCACAGTGCGGAGAACAGAGCCTCCCACATGGCACAGGAAGTACTATGTGAGAGTTCACTAGTGCCAGGATGATGGTTGTTAGCATCACTAATTGGGCTGTTTGTTCCAAGTCCCCATCCTGACTGGGGATCATTATCATTGGGGGAGCTGGCTGACAAATGCAGCCTCCTGGGCTCCAGTCCTAGTGGACTGAATTGGAAACTCTGGGACTGGGGCCCAGGGAACTATATTTTTAACAAGCTCCCTTTTGATTCTGCTCCATGTGAGTGCTGGGCTGCCTTGAACAGTTGCACGGGTTGTTCACCATCCAAGGATCCGTGGCCCAGGGGCCAGGTGGAGGCTGACCCCCAACGTGTGCTCCACTTGCCAAAACGCGTGTCCTGTCTCGAGGCTGAGTCAGCCCAGAGGGGAGTTGCCTTTTACTGATTCTCCCCAGGGTTGGCACCGGCCCCAGGAGTGTAGACTGGTGTGAAGCATCTGTCGTACCCGATCATTCACCTGATGGCTCATTGGTTTTCAAGCTGTTTTCAGCCATGCTGACAGGTTCTTAGGAAGGCCGGTAATAAATCCCGCAGATAATAGCCAGGCTGCACAGCCTGAAATGGTGCTGGGATACTCGGGCCAACAGAGGGGCTGGGGAGGGAGCAATTTCTGCTTGGGACCAGGGCTCAGGTAGGATCTGAAGAAAGCTCTGGAAGATGGGGATTGAGCCTGGTGGAGAAAGAGCCCATGAGCTCAGCCTGGCGTATCTCATGGGGCTGGATCCAGTGAGCAGGGTAGAGAGAGGAGGCCCCAGAGGGTGGTGAGGGCCTTGAATACCCAGAGTGGCACCCTAGGTCTTATCCTGAGAATTGCAGGGAACTGTGGAAGGGTTGTAAGCATGGAGGGACAGCTGCGACCCTGGAGGGCAGAGGGGAGGGGCGAGATGAGAGTCAGGGAGGCGGGTGCCTCTGGGGAGAAGACTCTGAGTCCCAGCCCATGGTGACCATCCGCCCTACCCGTCTCTGGCCTCAGGGGGTTTGTGGAGCCTGTCAGGCTCTGAAAGACCCTATTTCAAACCCAATTCACACCAGGCATGGTGGCACATGCCTGTAGCCCTAGCTACTCAGGAGGCCAAGGTGGGAGGATCGCTTGAGCCCTGGAGTTGGAGTCCAGCCTGCGCAACATAGTGAAACCCCAAATCAAAAAATAACAATAAAAAAGCCCAGCCGGGTGCAGTGGCTCACACCTGTAATCCCAGCACTTTGGGAGGCCGAGGCGGGTAGATCACGAGGTCAGGAGTTCAAGACCAGACTGGCTAAGATGGTGATCACTTAAAGTTAGGAGTTCGAGACCAGCCTAGGCAACATGGTGAAATCCCATCTGTACTAAAAATGCAAAAATTAGACCTGGCACGGTGGCTCATGCCTGTAATTCTAGCACTTTGGGAGGCCAAGATGGGCAGATCACTTGAGGTCAGGAGTTCAAAATCAGCCTGGCCAACATGGTGAAACCTCAGCACCATGGGAGGTTGAGGAGCTAGGATCGCTCCAGGCTGGGAGTTTGAGACCAGCCTGGGCAACACAGGGAGAACCCTGTCTCTACAAAAAATACCGGGCTTGGTGGCACACAACTGTAGTCCCAGCTACTTAGGAGGCCAAGGCGGGAGGATGGCTTGAACCCAGGAGTTCAAGGCTTCGGTGCGTTATGAGTTCGCCTGTCAATAGCCACTGAACTCCAGACTGGGCTATAGAGCAAGACCGTGTCAGAAAAAAACAAAACACCCAGCGTGGGTGACCCCGGTGGCTGTGTATGGGTGGAGACGCACCCCGAACTGAGCCCACGGGGCGCTGTCCCGCCTGCAGATGTTCGGGCAGCGACGCAGCGCGCAGGCGCTGGAGCTGGCGCACATGCTCTACTACCGCAGTACGTCCAACAACTCAGAGCTGCTCAGCGCCCTGGCCCTGCGCGCGCAGGACGAGCACACCAAGGAGGCGCTGCTGGCTCACAGCTTCCTGGCCCGGCGGCCAGGGGGCACTCAAGGCTCGCCCGAAGGTAGGACGTGACCCTGGGACCCTGCCCCCGGGGGCCACACCCCCGCGAGGCCCCGCCCCAGCGCGACACGTCCCCACCCCCAGTTCCCACGGGTGGACCTGACGGATTTGCGAAGAGACCCCGACCCTCAACAGACAGGACCTCCGAATCCAGCCTCCGATCTTGGTCCCTGATGTGACCGCCCTTTCCTAACCTCAGCCTGGTTGGGAGTCTTGGCTCCATGGCACGGACCCCTCCTGTCACTCTTTTTCTCTACCTGAGCTGACACTCTCCCTACAAGAGACCCTGTGGGGTCCTTGTGTGGGCCCCAGGTGGTCCCCTTCCCTACAGGAGCCCCCACCTTCCCTGCGCAGGAGCCCCTGACTGATCCCCAGACGAGAGTCCCAGAGCTGGGCCTTCTGGCCCTCTCAAGCCTCCTGGGCCTTGTTCCGTTCCCTTCCAAGCCTCAAGATCACTCCTACGCTTCTCCCAAACCCAGACCCTTCCTGTTCTTTGCCCTACGCCCCTCCTTGCTGGTCCCCCGAATCTTCCCCGATCTCAGTGTGACCTCAGAACACCTGCCTCTCCCCTTGCAGAGACCTCCAGGTGGCTCCGGTCGGAGGTGGAGAACTGGCTCCTAGCCAAGTCAGGCTGTGAGGTGGCCTTCAACGGAACTCGGGCCCTGGCGCATCTGCAGGCCCTGACCCCCAGCATGGGATTGTACCCACCCCCGGGTTTCCCCAAACTAGACCCAATGACTCCAATCACTTCCGAGCTCCCGCAGGCCACGCCCAGCAGTAACACCCCCTGAGTAGAACCTACCTTCCTGCCCAGTCAGCAGACTAGGAACTAAGCCCCGCCTTGTTCACGACAGGCTGTCAATTGCTGTTATACTTTTTGACTCCAACTTCCAATGACAGGTAATTATTTTTGCTACACTGTGTGCTTGAGGAAAGCAGACAATCAAAGTAGCCAGCAGTTGCTGAGTCCCCCCCGCCCCTTCTATGAACAGCCAATCAAAGCGATTTAGCTCGGTTTCTATTCCATTTCTTAGTCCCACCTTCACCATAAACATCCAAGTGTGATTTGACCGAGGAGCTGGGGGTGTCTGCCAATCACAGCTGCTCAGCTCTGGCTTCTGTAAACCGCCAGGTAGAGTTAAAGCTGCGCCCTCCCGAGACTACATATCATTGTCTTTTTTAGCCCGCTCCAGGCAAACTGCCCATCATGTGCACCAAGGCCGTTTAGCCCTGCCTCCTGGCAAACGGCCAGTGACAGCTGCTGGGTTCCATCAACCTTGGGCAGCCGGTTGTCGCTGCAGGGAAGCCACCAATAAGAATTTCGAAAGGAAACCTGATCTTGCTATCAATTGCTGCTGCTTAAATGGCAGGCCAGCTGGTCAGCTGCTGATCAGGGTGTCTAGGCTGAAGGAGTTGGAGACCTTGTGCTAGGTAGGTGAACCAGAAACCACCCTCGCCACCAAGACTCGCTCCCAACCTGGCTCCCAGCAATCTCAGGTGCCTTCCTCGCCCAGGTCCTTCACCCTTTCTACAGAAACTACCTCGGTCTGGATCTCCCCACCACCAGCAGCCTGTGCAATATTTATTAGTCTATCAATTTCTCCCCGGTCTCCTGTCCCAAAGTAATAAATCATGTTTAATAAGTCTGGATGAGGCTACTCTCAACACACTGCCTTTAGGGTAACCTTGCTGTGTAGGAGCAGTTAAAAAATTATTTTAAGAAATCTGGATGAGTAGAATGGCTGCAGGAGTTGGAGGGAAGGAAAGCAATTGAATCCTGGAAAGAAGGGAGGGACTCTAGCTAGATCTTGGGGTCCCAGACAGAGAAAGCTGTAGTCCTAAAAAGAGGCTGGGTTCATGGTTGGTGAAACAAAGACAGTCATAGATGAGGATCTTAGAAGGATCTGATTCCTGAGGAGTCCCAGGGCCTGATGAACAGAGGAGATAGGGTAGCCATGTGCGATTATGCAGATTTGCAGATTTTTTTTTTTTTTTTTTT
>NW_012102033.1:1432397-1433674 GCF_000951045.1 Mandrillus leucophaeus
AGCCGGGCGTGGTGGCGGGCGACTGTAATCCGAGCTACTCGGGAGGCTGAGCCACAAGAATCGCTTGAACGCGAGAGGTGGAGGCTGCAGTGAGCTGAGTTTGCACCACTGCCCTCCAGCCTGGGCGACAAAGTGAGACTCTGTGGCCAAAAAAAAAAAAAAAAAAAAAGAAATGCGTGAAACTCTGGAAGGCGGGGAGGAGGAGACAGAAGTTAAGAATCCCAGCGCCATCATTTCCTGGCTCAGTGACTGAGCCAATTATTTCACCCACCTGGGCTCCAGTATCTTAGTCTATGTCAAGAGTATAATAATACTGACAAAATACTAATACTGATAATAATAATTCTGATACTTATGCTGAATAAATAAGGTAATACTGGTACACTCACACACCTAAGCTGTTCCTTCATCAAACATTTATTGAACATGTACTCTGATCTAGGAGTTAATAATGAAAACAGACACGACCCCTGCTGGTATTATGGAGTTTGTCTTCTAGTAGAGGAAGACAGACAAGAGAAAACATCAATGATGAAGATAAATCTCAGCTAGGGATAACTGCCTTGCAAAACAAATACAATAGGCTGGACGCGGTGGCTCATGCCTGTAATCTCAGCACTTTGGGAGGCCGAGGCTGGAGGATCGCCTGAGGTCAGGAGTTCAAGACCAGCCTGGCCAACATAGTGAAACCTTGTCTACTAAAAATACAAAAACTAGCTGGGCGTGGTAGTGGGCGCCTGTAATCCAAGCTACTCGGGAGGCTGAGACAGGAGAATTGCTTGAACCTGGGAGGCGGAGGTTGCAGTGAGCTGAAATCATGCTACTGCACTCCAGCCTGGGTGACAGAGCAAGACTCCATCTCAAAAAAAGAAAGAAAAAGAAATAAATAATAAATCAAACAGAGTGATGGAGATAATGACGGAGTGCAGGGGAGACTACTTGAAACAGGAGAATCAGGGAAGGCGTCTTGGAGGAGGTAAAATTTGAGCTGAAGACAGGAGTCATTTGAACGCTGGGGTTGGGGAGCGGTGGGGGGAAGTGGGGGGAAGAGGAAGTGCAAAAGCTCTTAAAGCTTTTGAGAACAAGCTCAGGTTGTTCAGGGAGCAGACAGAAGGGCCAGTGTGGCTGGCACATAGGGAGACAGAGGGAATGGTAAGAAGGGAAATCAAAGGGTGCCCTTGAAGACTAGGGGAGGGGCTTGGATTTCATTCTAAGTGCAGTGGGAAGCCATTAGGTTTTAACGGAGTGTAGTACCAAAGATTTTTTTTTTTTTTTTT
>NW_012102033.1:1438524-1442143 GCF_000951045.1 Mandrillus leucophaeus
CGGGGCGCTCACTCCCGCTTCCGCAGGTGGATGTAGATGATGCCGCTGACCAGGGCGAGGGGGAAGGCCACCCAGGCCAGGGCGAAGCAATATCCGAAGCTGCCGCCTCGCGGGTGCTTCGCTAGGATCTCCTCGGCATGAATGGCATAGATCAAAGCCCCAGTAAACACCGCCACGCCTGCGGAAGACGAAAACCACGCGTCACGCAGTGCCCCTCAAGAAGACTACATTTCCCAATATCCCATGGGGGCAAAGAAACGCCGGAGGGCGAGTGGGCAGCGCCGTTGCCTGCTGGGAGTTGTGGTTCTCTCTCCCCAGAGCCGTGCAACTGCAGGGCGGCCTTAGGTAACCGATTTAATCTCTCTAGGTCCGATAATATCTATCCATCCAAGGAATACTTTTGAATGTGTTTCTATAAGACAAACATGCAGTAGTAAATTAATAAAGCAAGAGAGAGGCTTTGCAAGAACCTAGAAAAATAATGTTCCCCAAACTGAGGACTATGATTAAGTTAGCCCTTTGCACCTTAAGTCAAAAAATTAAAAAGTAAGCAAAACTCCTTGAAGTGTCTGATGCACAATAGGCACGCAAGAAACAGCAGTTGGCTGACATAAATACCATTACTATTATGATTCAGAGCTCTCTACTGAGGTACTAATTAGCTTATCCCCCAACGTCACCCCCAATCCCTGGGACCAAAACTATTTACCTATACCTCCTTCCCCAGCCCCGGCTCCCTGAAGCTCTAAGTTCCCTGATGACTCATAGGCACAAGCCACAACTATCATTAGCCACTGAAAACTACAAGTCCCAGCAATCCCTGGGGGCAGAGAGGTAGCCCACGGAGGCACCTCTCGTGGCTCTTGGGGTGTTGAAAATTGTTTTCTTCTGCGAGAGGCCCATTCTCAGGGCCCCCAGCATCTTGACGCACCCCACTTCCCTTCTGCTCAATTCTTGGGGGATTAGGGGTGGGGAGGGGCAGTGCTCACTGGTGCAAAGCTGGCAGAGGCCGGTGGCATAGAAGAGACCTCCTCGTCGCATTGTGTAGAGCTGGAACATGAACAGGATGAAGGACAGACAGCAGAGAATGAGGGAGAGCACCATGAGGACCTGCACCGCCTTCAGCCAGCCTGCAGTAAGGAGGACACAGAAGGGGACATCACGGTGGGTCCAGAGTGCCAGCTCCACCTGATTGCTCACCATGTGACCCTTCTCTGCCCCATCCCTGCTCCTGTTTAGACCCATACAAGCTCACTTACATTATTGCTTATGTTGACCTTGAGCCCTGTTACCTTGCTAAATTCCTGTCTCAGTTCTAGTAGTTGCTTTGCAGATTTTTATTTTATTTATTTATTTATTTATTTATTTATTTTTTTGAGACCAGGTCTTGCTCTGTTGCCCAAGCTGGAGTTCAGTGGTGCAATCATGGCTCACTGCAGCCTTGTCCTCCAGGGTTCAAGAAATTCTCTCACCCCTGCTCCTGAGTAGCTGGGGTCACAGGCACAAGCCACCACACCTGGGTAATTTTTAAATTTCTTGTAGAGACAGCGTTTCCCTATGTTGTCCAGGCTGGTCTTGAACTCCTGGGCTCAAGTGATCCTTCCTCCTCAGCCTCCCAAGGTGCTGGGATTACAGGTGCGAGCCACTGTGCCTGTCCACTTTGCAGAATTTTAATGGATTTTCTACAACATGTTTACTGGGAATAGAGACACTTTTTCCTAATTTATTTCCCATGCCTTTTATTTTTCTTGCCTTCTTGCATTGGCTACTCCAGTAAAACGTTGAATAGAAGTGGTAAGAGCAGACCACTTCCTTTAATCTTAGTTTTGCATTAAATCTTTCACATAGAACTTTAGATAGATGCAGCTCTATTTCTTTAGAACTTCAATGCACCTGGCCCCACCCCTTTAGCACCTTAAGTGGTTTCAGCCCCATTCCCTTGGCACTTGGATGAAATGGTCCCAGGCGTCCATTCAGAGCACGAGCCCCATCTCCTTAAGGCTTTTGAAAAATACTCTTGGGATCAGAATCTTGGGAGGTTTTTCTCTATTTTTTTTTTTTTTTTAAGATGGAGTCTTACTCTGTCGCCCAGGCTGGAGTGCAGTAGTGCAATCTCAGCTCACTGCAACTTCCACCTCCCGGTTCAAGCGATTCTCCTGCCTCAGTCTCCCAAGTAGCTGGGACTACAGGCGTATGACACCATGCCCGGCTAATTTTTTTGTATTTTTAGTAGAGACGGGAATTCATCATCTTGGCCAGGCTGGTCTCAAACTCCTGGCCTCATGATCCACCCGCCTTGGCCTCCCCCTCTCTATTCTTTAAACCTATAGCATGCCATCTCACCCTTTCTGAGTCAGAGAAGGAGGCTTTTATCTATATGACCTCTTCAGAACAGGAGGTACTGGCTGGACGTGGTGGCTCATGTCTGTAATCTTAGCACTTTGGAAGGCCGAGGCAGGTGGATCACCTGAAGTCAGAAGTTTAAGACCAGCCTGGCCAACATGGTGAAACCCTGTCTCTACTAAAAATACAAAATTAGTCAGGCATGGTGGCACACACTTGCAGTCCCAGCTACTCGGGAGGCTGAGGCAGGATAATTGCTCGGAACTGGGAGGCAGAGGTTGCAGTGAGCCGAGATTGTGCCACTGCACTCCAGCCTGGGCAACAAGAGGAAAACTCCATCTCAAAAAAAAAAAAGAAAAAAAGAAAAAAAACCAAGACGAAGGTACATCCAGACAGGCGGGACATGCATTAGCCCTAGGCACTCAGCAACTCAGGCCTGGACCCCGCCCACTCCAACTTTGTTGGGGGAGGGTTCCCAATCTTGGTTCCCTGAGGACACTAAGGGTTTCCCTTCCCCTTTGAAGACCAGTCCCGCCGCCCTCACCCCTCACCATTCTCGCTGACGTTACTGCAGGCCCACGTTTTGGTGTCATTGTTCCACGTGCAGTCGTACCAGAGATTCAGGGACTCTTTCCCGGGGAGAGTCCACCAGGACTGAGATGGACAGAGAATGAAACAAGGGGCAGGGTTAGGAAAGGGGAGGGGACAGGGTCAGGGAGACTGTGGGAAGGGCTGGGAAAAGGGTGGGGTATCTGGGATGGGGCAGAACTGGGGAGAGTTAGGATTTAATATGAGAGGGGGTAGGGTCAGGATAGGGAGGAGGCATCGGAGGTAGAGCTAAAAGGGTTAACCTGGTGGTTCACGCCTGTAATCCCAGCACTGTGGGAGGCTGAGGCAGGCGGATCACTTGAGGCCAGGGGTTCGAGACCAGCCTGGGCAACATGGTGAAACCCCGTCTCTACCAAAATAAAAAAAATTAGCCGGGCGTGGTGGCGGGTGCCTCTAATCTCAGTGCTCGTGGGGCTGGAGAATCGCTTGAACTGGGAGGCTAAGGTTGCAGTGAGCCGAGATCGCACCACTGCACTCCAGCCTGGGGGACAGAGTGAGACCCTGTCTCAAAATAAATAAAATAAAGGCCGGGCACGGTGGCTCAAGCCTGTAATCGCAGCACTTTGGGAGGCCGAGATGGGCGGATCACAAGGTCAGGAGATCGAGACCATCCTGGCTAACACGGTGAAACCCCGTCTCTACTAAAAAAATACAAAAAACTAGCCGG
>NW_012102033.1:1442953-1444765 GCF_000951045.1 Mandrillus leucophaeus
GAGATGTCTCCTGATGGAGGAAGGGCTTGGGTGCAGACTCCTGGGTCTCTCAGGGAGGAGGCCGCTGGGGCCTGGATTCCTGAGTTCCCCATTGGCTGGAGGGGTGGAGAGGGCCAGAGGTGGATTCTTGGGGTCCTTGAATGAGGAGGACTCACAATGTGACTCCTTTCTCCCCAGAACCCTGTCTCTGGGTTACATACAGGCCAGATGGTGAAAATTCAAGTTGAGACCCCCGCCCCAAACCCTGATGTATCAGGATGGAGGAGCTGTCCCCAGCGACAGGCATCCTTGACTCACACCACTCCTCTCCTGGGGTGAGGGGAGGAGGGGGACCTGGTGAGTCATCTGGTGACTCATTCCTGCTCCCCCCCATCTCTAAGCACCAGGGAAACCCCAGCCTCTGGCTATGTCCACGAGGTCCTCACCCCACCCTGCTGCCAGACTGGTGACTGCTGGACATCTTCTGGAGGAAATGGATGGGATTCGCGTTGCGGGGAAGAGAGGCCTGAGAAGGAGTTAGCCTCCCAGGACCCTTTGGTGCCCAGGAACAGGGGACCTAGAGGTCTCCCAGATTTGGGGTGTTCTCATGCAATGCCCTGATCTCAGGGCCCTCAGAGGACAGTGGACACCGCTGAGGAAAAAACTGCAGGAAGTTTTCGGTGGAGGGTTCTGCTGGGACCCCAAAACTTTGCTGGCCCCACCCCTTCCCATATCCCCACCTCAAGTGCTAAGAGATCACTTATTAAATGACAGGGATTTCCAAGAGTAAGGGGCGTCTCTCCCAGCCTGGGGGTGTCCTTCCCAAACTGCTACATTCCCAAGTAAATTAAGAAGTCCCAGCCCTGAATAACGGACTGGAAACTTACCGAGAGCTGCGAAAAAAGTCAGAGCTGGAGTCGGTCTCGTCCCTCGCTCGGGCCTCCGTGCCCCGCCCTTCTCCTCCCTCCTTTCACCCTCCCGAGGCCCCCGCCTCTCTCACCGCCTTCCTCCCTTGCTCTCCCCTCCAATCCGGAACCCTTTCTCTCTCGCTCGCTCTCCTTCTGCCTCTCCTCTCTTCCTCCTGCCCTCACTGTCTGGGCCGCCTTCTCTCTTGCTCCCGTTCTCTTTCTCTCCTCCTCGCAATATATACTGACCCTTTTATAAACCCACTCTCACCGCGCCCAGCTGAGGTCCGCCGCCAGTGGGAGGGCCCAGGCACTCCGGTTCCTCTTTCTTTGGGCCCCCACCCAATCCCCTCAGACAGACATCATCAGGGGCTCCCTCCCAGAGTTGAGAGGAGAAACTCTTGGAATGGGGCTCTGGGGAGGGGCAAGCGTCAGGGGTGGGAGGGCCCGATTCTCAGGACCCTTGGGTTTTGAGGTCTTGTCTTTGGGACCGGATGTCTGCTTTCCCTGATGGAGCTTGGGGCTGGACAGGAGTCTGGGAAAGGAGGCCAGATTTCTGTGGCATGCATTGAGATTGGGCTGATGAAGTTGGCCCCGTGGTGGGGGTTAGAGGATGGGAGATGAAGTTTGTGAAACTCGGCAGGGCATTGTGGCTCACGCCTGTAATCCCAGCACTTTTGGGAGGCCGAGACGGGCAGATCATCTGAGGTCAGGAGCTCGAGACCAGCCTGGCCAACATGGTGGAAACCCATCTCTATCAAAAATACAAAAATGAGCCGGGCGTGGTGGCGGGCGACTGTAATCCGAGCTACTCGGGAGGCTGAGCCACAAGAATCGCTTGAACGCGAGAGGTGGAGGCTGCAGTGAGCTGAGTTTGCACCACTGCCCTCCAGCCTGGGCGACAAAGTGAGACTCTGTGGCCAAAAAA
>NW_012102033.1:1446125-1454295 GCF_000951045.1 Mandrillus leucophaeus
AATTTTTGTATTTTTAGTAGAGACGGGGTTTCTCCATATTGGCCAGGCTGGCCTCGAACTCCTGACCTCGTGATCTGCCCGCCTTGGCCTCCCAACGTGATGGGATTACAGGTGTGAGCCACCGTGCCCAGCCCCAAAGGTTTAATGTTAATTATTATTCATTTTGGGGATATTAAATTAGGATGGGGGTGATGATTACTATGTACACGAGTCTTTGGGGAGGGGACCAGGTGTCCAAGACTCTGATAAATTGAGAGCAGGGGAATTCAAATCCTGGATCCAGGGAAAGGAACTGGATGATGGGATGTCTGGGTATCTGATGGGCCAGAGCTGGGTTTGGGATAGCTGTTGGTGATTTGAGGGATGGACAGTTCAGTGCCTGGCTGGGTACCCCGAGACCTGGAAGCTGGGATACCAGTATAGTACAGACTGTAGAGCCACACTGGTTGGACTCAAAATCCAAGCTGTTTTACTAATTGGCTGTGTAATTTTTGGCAAGTTACTAATAACTTCTCTATGCCTCAGTTTCTTCATCTGAAAAATAGATAATAGTAAATACATTATAGGGCAGTTCTTAGGGTAGTGCTAGTCATATCAGGCATTGGGGCTCTGAGTGGAGTCAGTGCTGGGGGACCCTGATTCAGGGTCTCTAGGAGTTGGGGAAGGGGCAAATTCTTGGGTCCACTGGGTCTCAAGGCTAAAGTTGGGAATCGAAAATGAGGGTCCCTGGGGCAGGAGAATAAATAATTTCAAACTTAAGTGCCCGAGAGGGACAGAAACTGGGGTCTGCACTCAGATCCCTACGGAAGTTGCAAAGTCTGAGTCACTGAAGGAAAAATTAGGGGCTGGGGAGACATGTGTTCCTTTTGGGGTGCAGGAAAAGAGGGCTCCATCTTCTTGAGGAGACTAGGGGGAGCTAGGGGCTAGGAAGATGGAAACTTGAGCCGGGGAGGTGAAAAACACGAGTCTAGGACTCAGAATCAAGTTCTCTGAGTGGAATCGGCGCCAGGCTTGGGTACTATGGGGCTATTAGGGGGGTCCCCACACTACGGCTATGTAGAAGGGGAAGAATCAGGGGATCTGAAGGTGGCGGCGGGATCCCCCCATCCTGGGCCTCCGAGACTTTGAGCTGAGCTGAGCGTACGCAGGCCGCTTCCTCCCACAGGAAACCGCAGGCGTCGGGCACACCCAGCCTGCAGGGAGAGGCGCCCACTGCCCGCCAGCCCGGGGAGGCCCACGTGGGCAGCAGCCTCCGCGGAGGGGGCGTGCCTTACAGAGCGAGTGGGTGTAACCAGCGGGGGCGTGGCCGGAAAGCGGGGGCGGGACGGAGTGTCCGAGGCCCCGCCCGCTTCCGCCTTCCAGCGCGCGGACGTGGTAGGCGGCCAAGGGCTTTTGGCGGCTTCCCGGGAAGCCGTTAGTCGCGGTTGCGTAGTGAATCGCTGAGGCTGTGGTGAGCGCTCCTTCTCCCAGCAACTGGTGGCTTCGGCACTGCCTTCCTTCCTATGAATCCTTAATTTAATGTGGTCATAGTCATCTTAAGACATGCACCTCTTCGGCCCCGTCTTGTAGGACCTCGGCCCGGCCTGGAGGGCTTCCATACAGGTCCCCGCAGGCTCTTTCAGCTCCCGCCGCTTCCAGGCCCGCGGTACTGCCGAGACCTCAGCCTCGAGCTCCCCAGGACCGTTCCGACCTCCCGCAGGCCTTCCAGGCCTGAGCGCCTCCCGATTAGCCCGCCCTTCACCTGCCTCCCACCAGGCCCCTCGTTAGGCCTTCCAAACGCGACCCGCGCAGCCCGCCTCTTACGGGGAAGCCCCTTCCCTCGCCAGCCCCTTCCCTCGCCAGCCCCGAGGTCCCGCCCTTTACGGGTGCCCGTGCCACTCGCCTAGTCAGCTCAGAAGCCCCGCCCTTTACAAGTGCCCGTGCCCCTCCCCTCGCCTAGTCAGCTCAGAAGCCCCGCCCTTTACAAGTGCCCGTGCCCCTCCCCTCGCCAGTGCCGAAGCCCGGCCCTGTACAGTGTTCGTGGCCCTTCCCTCGCCGTCTCCGAAGCCCGTCCTGTACAGGTGGCCGTGCCCTTACCCTCGCAGGCTCCGAAGCCCCGCCCCTGAAGTTCCTCCCACTCTCTTCACAGGTCTCAGCTCCGCCCATCACAGCTGCCTACGGCACGCCCCTCTCAGGCCTCACACGCCCCTCCCCCGCGCAGGGCTCCGCAGCCCCCGTCCACAGGCCCTCCCGGCTCCGCCCCTCGCAAGGCCTTCCCGCCCATCAATTTTGTTTGTTTGTTTGTTTATTGAGAAGGAGTCTCTCTGTCGCCCCGGCTGGAGTGCAGTGGCGCGATCTCGGCTCGCTGCAATCTCTGCCTCCCAGGTTCAAGCGATTCTCCTGCCTCAGTCTCCAGAGTAGCTAGCTGGGACTACAGGCACGAGTCGCCACGTCCAGCTAATTTTTGTACTTTTAGTAGAGACGGGTTTCACCATGTTGGCCAGGCTGGTCTCAAACTCCTGACCTCAAGTGATGCATCCGCCTCGGCCTCCCAAAGTGCTGGGATTACAGGCGTGAGCCACCGCGCCTGGCCTCGCCCATCAGTTCTAAGTCCGTGGGAACCCTGCAGGTCTACGCCTCGCATCCTTCTCCGCCCTTCCATAGTTTCTCCCGCGGCCTCCGTCCCTCCCTGGCCACTGTCCTCAGTCCTCATTGGTCCCTTATCTCCCCAGTAACCAGACCACAACACTGAGCTTGGAGCACCAAGAACAGGTCAGGCCCGTCGGCAGGTAGGGCCCAGGACTCCCCCGACCCTGCCCAACCCCCCTACAGCAGGCCGGGGTTTCCCTCTCCCCTGCGACCAAACAGCCTGGCCTCGGATATCCTGAGAGCCCAGGAGACCTGTCCCCTGCCAAACCCGCGCCAGAATCAGAGCCGAGACGCAAGACCCAGAGTGTGAGAAGTGGGAAGGCGGGAGAGGTGTGGAGAGGCCTGAGAGAGGTCCCCCTCCAACCCCTCTTGGAGGAATGAGGCCAGCGTGGTTCTAGGGTCACCCCCTTTCAATTCCCAGTCGCTCTCGGTTCATTGCCTACCCTCCTCTGGACTCTGGCCCGCCTGCTGTCTGAAGGGCCTTGTATGTCCATCCCTACAGGAGCCCCACCTTCTTTGGCCAGGATGCCTTTGGGACGCTTGTCAGGGAGCGCCCGCTCCGAGGAGGGAAGCGAGGCCTTTCTGGAGGGAATGGGTAATTCATTCATTGTTGATATCATTCACCCATTCTTTTCCAGCCCCCAGCTTTCCCCAGTTCCAGGTCCTGTAGGGAGGGAGAGAGCGTGTCTGTCCAGGAGCGCCCTCTGGTGGGAAGAGACATGCGCCCTGAGGGAGGTGGGGCGGGCACCACCGTGGGTGGGCCAAGCCTGGGCGATGGGGCAGGCTGGAGACTTCAGGCAGCAGAAGTTTGAGTGGGGCCCAGAACTCCCCGTAGGAATTGCCAAGGGGAGAAGGAAGGAAGGAAGGGTGTTTCTGCAGAGGTGATAGAATGTGGCTAGAGGAGACTTTCTCAGCCTCAGTACTGTTGACTCTTGGGTGGGATAATTCTTTGTTGTGGCGAAAGTCCTGTGTGTTGTAGGATGCCAAGCAGTGTGCATGGCCTCTACTCACTGGATACCAGTAGCCCCTCCCTTCCCCACAAGTCATGGTAATGACAAATGTCTCCAGGCTGGGTGTGCTGGCTCATGCCTGTAATCCCAGCACTTTGGGAAGCTGAAGAAGGAGGATCACTTGAGCCCAGGAGTTCAAGACCAGCCTGAGCAATACAGTGAGACCTCATCTCTACAAAAAAATAAATAAATAAAATTAGCCAGGTCTGATGGTGTGCACCCATAATCCCAGCTACCCGGGAGGCTGAGGTGGGAGGATCACTTGAGCCTGCGAGGTGGAGGCTGCAGTGAGCTGAGACTGTCACTGCGCTCCAGCCTGGGGGACAGAATGAGACCCTGTCTAGAAAAAATAAGTCTCCAGACACTGCAAATGTTTTTGGAAGGCAGAATCACCCCCGATTGAAAATTACTGGGCCTTTGGAGGTGGGGAGCATGTGGGCAAGACTGGAGAGGTGGGTAAGGTCAGGTCATTTGGCATCTTGGATCCCAGGCTGAGGTGCTGAGACTTTATCCTGCAGGTGCTGGGGCATCATGGGAGGCCTGTGAGGGGTAGGGTCTGCTATGGGTGGGGTAGGGCCGGCTGTGGGTGTAGAGAGACCCTCTGGGACTGTGCGGGAAGGCTGGAAATTGAGAGAAAGGTTGAGGTGATGGTCCAGGTAGGAGAGGATGAGGCCGAGCCCAGGGATGGGTTGAGAGAGGGAGGAGGGAAGAGGATGGGGCTGAGGGCTGCTGATGGTGGGGAGAAAAGGAGGGAGGGAGCAAGAGCCTTCCCAGTTCCGGGTGGTGTGCCCAGGTCCCAGAAGACCCAGAGGCCTTCCAGAAGTGCCCCTGGTGGGATGGGAGTGGGTTTTAGGGGAAAAAACCCTGAGTTCAGTTTTGGGTATGGAGGGATGAGGAAGCTCGAGGGATCCTGGAACTGAGGTGCATTCCTAGAGGGATGTTGGGGGCTGGATCTGCAGTTCAGTTGCAGTTTGTGAGACCCCAAAGGGAGCAGAATCCCTAGGTCCTGGGTTGGAAGGAGCTGGTGGCCAGGATCCCTATTGAGTCCCTTGGCCGGCCCTATTCTCAGTGGATTGGGAGCTGAGTAGGCTGCAGCGCCAATGCAAGGTGATGGAAGGGGAGAGGCGGGCCTACAGCAAGGAAGTCCACCAGCGCATCAACAAGCAACTGTGAGCTGGGTGCCTGGGCCCTGAGCTGGGCAGGAGGGGGTCAGAGGGGCTGGAAGCTAGACTCCTGGGTCTGAGGGGGAGCGCAGGAGCAGTGTGTCCTGCCTTTAGCAATGCTGAGTTCCGCCCCCTTACTGGCCCGCTACCTCCCTGCCTGGGTAGCGAGGAGATCCGGCGCTTGGAGGAGGTACGGGGCAATCTCCAGGTGCAGATCAGCGCAGCCCAGAACCAGGTCAAGCGGCTTCGGGACAGTGAGCGGCTGGAGAACATGGACCGCCTGCTGAAGGGCCGGGCCCAGGTGCAGGTGGAGATCGAGGAGCTGCAGGAGCAGACCAGGGCCCTGGACAAGCAGGTGGGTTCGAGATGGGGTTCTGCAGATCCTGCTCACAGGCAAGTGTTGTAACCTCTCTGAGCCTTAGCGTCCTCATGTGAAATTGGGGTTATTGGGCCAGGCGTAGTGGCTCATGCCTGTAATCCCAGCACTTTGGGAGGCTGAGGCAGGCAGATCACTTGAGGTCAGGAGTTCGAGACCAGCCTGGCAAACGTGGTGAAACCCCGTCTCTACAAAAAAAACAAAAATTAGCCAGGCATGGTGGCACATGCCTGTAATCCCAGCTACTAGGGAGGCTGAGGCAGGAGAATCATTTAAACCCGGGGGGCAGAGGTTTCAGTGAACCAAGATTGTGCCACTGCACTCCAGCCTGGGCAACAGAGTAAGACTGTCTAAAAAAAAATAAAAAAATAAAAAAATAAGGGCTATTGAAAGCATCCATCTGGTAGAGTTGTGTTCAGTGAAAATATAGATGTTTGCTGCTTTAGCACAGTCCCAGGCATTCGCAAACAGGACTGGTGAGGTTAAGCAGGAAAGAGTCGTGTGGTAGAGTCCCCAAAACCTGCATTAGAGTCCTGGCCCTGCCATCGGAGCTCTGTGACCCCGGGCGGGCAGGTTTTCACCTCTCTGGGGCCTAGTTTCTTCATCTGCAAACGAGGATGGTGGTAATGCCGCAGTCTAGACAGGTTGCGAATCCCATCTGTTTCAGGACCTTGCTATTTGACCTTGCGAACAATGTGATTTTTCTAGGCCAGTGATCTGTCAAGTTTTTATGACCGTGACTCATGAGGTGTAGCTCATACACACCAAGATGCATACAGATGTAAACACACACACATATATTAATATATCTGAAACAGAAGTTTTAGCAAATAATATATATATATATATATTTTTTTATGTGGAATTCATTCTGCTAAATTCTGGTCTACCCTTCATTTAAAAAACCAGTTTGTGAGTTGGGCACAGTGGTGCGTGTCTTGAGGCTGAGGGGGCAGGACTACTTGAGCCCAGGAGTTTGAGGCTTCAATGAGTTATGAGTGCCCCACTGCACTCCAGCCTGGGCAACAGAGAGAGACCCACTTTCTTTTTCTTTTACTTTTATTTATTTATTTTTGAGACAAAGTCTTGCTCTATCACCCAGGCTGGAGTGCAGTGGCAGGATCTTGGCTCACTGCAACCTCCGCCTCCCAGGTCAAGCCATCCTCCTGCCTCAGCCTCCTGAGTAACTGGGACTACAGGCACGTGCTACCAAGCCCAGCTAATTTTTGTATTTTTGGTAGAGACGGGATTTCGCCATGTTGGCCAGGCTGGTTTCAAATTTGTGGCCTCAGGTGATCCACTCACCTTGACCTCCCAAAGTGTTGGGATGATAAGCGTGAGCCATTGTGCCTGGCCCAGACCCCCTTTCAAAAACAAAAAACAGCGGTTTGGCCACAGGTAAGGCATCCGCAAGTCAAGGAATCCCACCTGCAGAAACTGGCAAAGGCAAGGAATGGAAAGACAAGTTTCTCTCAGACTGGGAGAAAGTATCTGCAAAGCATGCATCTGATAGAGAACTTGTGTCCAGAATATATTAAGAACTTGCCCAAACTCCATTAAAAAGATGGACTATACCAAGTGTTGGTAAGGATGAGGAGGAAGTAGAACTCTCATACTCCACTGGTGGGAATGTGGAATGGCACACTACTCTTCGTACACAGTTTGGCAGGTTTTTTTTTTTTTTTTCTTAGACGAAGTCTCACTCTGCCACTCAGGCTGGAGTGCAATGGCACAATGTCAACTCACTACAACCTCTGTCTCCTGGGTTCAAACATTCTCCTGTCTCAGCCTCCCGAGTAGCTGAGATTACAGGTGTGTGCCACCACTCCCAGCTAATTTTTATATTTATATTTTTATTTTTTCATTTCATTTTTTTTTTTTGTTTTGAGACTGAGTCTCGCTCTGTCGCCCAGGCTGGAGTGCAGTGGTGAGATCTTGGCTCACTGCAAGCTCTGCCTCCCGGGTTCAGGCCATTCTCCTGCCTCAGCCTCCTGAGTAGCTGGGACTACAGGCGCCCGCCACGACGCCCGGCTAATTTTTTTTTGTATTTTTAGTAGAGATGGGGTTTCACCGTGTTAGCTAGGAAGGTCTTGATCTCCTGACCTCGTGATCTGCCCACCTCGGCCTCCCAAAGTGCTGGGATTACAGGCGTGAGCCACCGCGCCCTGCTTTATATTTTTAGTAGAGAGCGGGGGGTTTCACCATGTTGGCCAGGCTGGTCTTGAACTCCTGCCCTCAAGTGATCCACCCTCCTTGGCCTTCCAAAGTGCTGAGATTACAGACGTGGGCCACCACGCCTGGCCCAGTTTGGCAGTTGCCAAAAACCAAAATGTATACTTGACGATATGATTCAGACATTCCACAATTCAGACATTCCACATTCAGTTGTTTACCCAAGAGGAAAGAAAGCCCATGTCTATATAACGAATTTTACGTGAATATTCGTAATAACCCAACTTGATTTGTAAAATCGAAAACTGAAACAACCCAAATGTCCGTCGGTGGGCGAGTGGACGAGCAAATTGTGGTCTATACATGCAATGGAATGTGAGTCATGAATAAAAGGAACCCGGCTATTGATACACACAACATGGGTGGATCTCAAAATAACTATTCTGAGTGAAAGAAACCAGATACCCCTTTGATCCCCAAAAGAGTCCATACTATACAATTCCATTAATATAAAATTCTAGGCCAGGTGAGATGGCTCACGCCTGTAATCCCAGCACTTTGGGAGGCCGAGGTGGGCGGATCACGAGGTCGGGAGATCAAGACCATCCTGGCTAACACACTGAAACCCCGTCTCTACTAAAAATACAAATATATATATATTAGCCAGGCGTGGTGGCGGGTGCCTGTAGTCTCAGCTACTGCCCAGCCAGGAGGCTGAGGCAGGAGAATGGCGTGAACCCGGGGGGCAGAGCTTGCAGTGAGCTGAGATCGCGCCACTACACTGCAGCCTGGGCGACAAAGTGAGACTCCGTCTCAAAAAA
>NW_012102033.1:1455105-1458378 GCF_000951045.1 Mandrillus leucophaeus
GTTTTGTATTTTTAGTAGAGACGAGGTTTCACCATATTGGCCAAACTGGTCTCGAACTCCTGACCTCAGGTGATCCACTCGCCTCGGCCTCCCAAAGTGCTGGGATTACAGGCGTGAGCCACCGCGCCCGGCCAACATATGAGTTTTTACGGGACATGATTAAACCCATAACAGAACACAAATTGAAGTGTTAAGCAATTCATTTGTCTGTTTAGTCCGCATGTTATGTTGAATACCTTCTTTGTCTCAGACACGGAGAAAACACAAGACTCTCTATCCTCATGGAACCCCCAGTTTGCTTGGAGACACACAGCACACCCCAATAAGTACCGATGAATACAGAAATGAGGACAGATTGGAAGCTGGTTTTAGGCATAAGCAGACCCAGGGATACTAATGTCATTGGGTTCGTTCTCACCATCTCTCCAACTCTCATCTCCACTTCTGTCCACTGGCCTCATCCTCCTAGGATCCTCCCTGTGGTGGGGCTATGACAGGAGAAGTCCTGGAATCCCACCCTTCTCATGTGCTTCCCCCGACTATCAGGAAACGAGTCAGAGCCGGGCGCTGTGGCTCTTGCCTGTAATCCCAGCACTTTGGGAGGCCAAGGCGGGTGGATCACTTGAGGTCAGGAGTTCGAGACCAGCCCGGCCAACATGATGAAACCCCATCTCTACTAAAAATACAAAAATTAGCTGGGTGTGATGTACGTGCCTGTAATCCCAGCTACTCGGGAGGTTGAGGCACGAGAATTGCTTGAGCCTGGGAGGTGGAGGTTGCAGTGAGCCAAGATCACGCCACTGCACACTCCAGCCTGGGCGACAGAGCAAGACTCTGTCTCATTAAAAAAAAAAAAGAAAAAAGAAACGAGTCAGGCTGGCTCCATGGGGTCGCATTCCCATCTCTAGGCCAGTCCCTGTGAGTGTCCAGACCTGGGTCATGTGGCTGACAGGGTGACACACTGTGGGTGGAAGGCCCACCAGAACCACATGGAGGGCTGGATAGTGTCAGCAGAAGGGTAGATGTTATTCTGGGGCTACAGGGACAGCAGATGTCTGCCATGCTTAGTGACTCATTTTCCCTCGGCCATTCAATCTCTCCCACATTCAGGCAACCATAAACGGATACCGTCCTCTTTCTTCTAGATCCAGGAGTGGGAGACACGGATCTTTACCCACAGTAAGAATGTCAGGTCCTCGGGATTCGTCCTGGATCAGAAGGTCAAGATCAGGCGAAGGATCAGGATCCTAGAAGACCAGTTGGACAGGGTGAGGGTCAGCCTCCTGGTCCCTCGACCTGAATTGTGGGGTTATGGGAAGAACGGGGCATGGTCATTGGGTTCTGGAAATGGTGGACAGTGTGTGCACATGTGTGTCAGGACACAGGATTCTGGAGGGATGGAGGTTCCCAAGGAAAGGAGACTGATGGGTCCTTGCAGGGGAGTGGACATTGATTTCAGGAACCCCAAAAAACTGATGTTTCTCAGGAAACAGGCCGGCCCCACCTCTGATAAGCATCTCCTCCTTGGCTGAGCTTGGAGGAGGCAGGCAGGCCTGGCCTCAGACCCACTCTTCCATCCGCCTTTCTACTCCCAGGTCACCTGTCACTTTGACAACCAGCTGGTGCGGAACGCGGCCCTGCGGGAGGAGCTGGATCTGCTGCAGATCGACAGGAACCGCTATCTGAACGTGGACCGCAAGCTGAAGAAGGTCAGTGGCCCTGAAATCCAGGGGAGGAGAGAGGGACCCCTGCCCCGGTCCTCCCCACAGCTGTTTGCCCTTCCTGCTCTAGCACTCAGGCCTCAAGTATGGAATTGACTAGAGCTGTAGGCTTTCTTTAGTCCAGAAGGCATGGAGGCCTGGGAAATGTTGGAGGACACTTCCAACAAAAAAGTGGCCTCATTTATAGTTGTAGAAAGCAGAGTGTCATTCTGAATAGTATCACCCAGGGGAATCTATTGCCTGACTATTGCAAGACCATTTATTATACATTCCACGGAGATCTTTTGAAGAACCAGCCCTGTCCCCTCTCTTTTGACTTTCTTTCTTTCTGTCTTTGTTTCTTTCTCTCTCTCTTTCTCTTTCTCTTCTCTTCTCTTTTCTTTTGTTTTGTTGGAGTCTTACTCTGTCACCCAGACTGGAGCACAGTGAGGTGATCTGGGCTCACTGCAGCCTGTGCCTCCCAGATTCAAGCAATTCTCGTGCACCAGCCTCCTGAGGACCTGGGACTACAGGCGTGCACCACCACGCCTAGCTAATTAAAACGATTTTTCTTTCTTTTTTTTTCTTTTTGAGACGGAGTCTCACTCTGTTGCGCAGGCTGGAGTACAGTGGTGCGATCTTGGCTCACTGCAAGCTCTGCCTCCCGGGTTCACGCCATTCTCCTGCCTCAGCCTCCTGAGTAGCTGGGACTACAGGTGCCTGCCACTGTGCCTGGCTAATTTTTTGTATTTTTAGTAGAGGCAGGGTTTCACCGTGTTAGCCGGGATGGTCTCGATCTCCTGACCTCATGATCTGCCCGCCTTGGCCTCCCAAAGTGCTAGGATTACAGGTGTGAGCCACCGCACCTGGCCGATTTTTTTTTTTTTTGGTAGGGACAGGGTTTCACCATGTTGCCCAGGCTGGTCTTGAGCTCTGGAGCTCAGGTAGTTCGCCTGCCTCAGCCTCCCAAAGTGCTGGGATTAGAGGCATGAGCCACTGCGTCTGGTCTTGACTTTCATTTTGAAATAATTTCAAGTTATAGAAAAGGTGCCAGAATTATACAAATAACTCCTATATATCTTTCACCAAGTTTGATAATTTGCCACATTTATTCTCTTTCTCCCCAACTCTTACTATTTGTGTGTGTAATTATTGTTTTGCTGAAAATAATTTATTATCCTGATTGCTGAACTGTTTGACAATATGTTGTCGACATTATGCTCCTAAGTACTTTAGTGAGCATTTCCTAAGAACAACGCCGTTTACTTAGTGCTGTTATCCAAGTCAGGGACATTAGCATTGTTAGAATTCTAAATAGTCCATATTTCAAGGCACTGATTGTCCCAATGATGTCCTTTACAGTGAACTTGATTTTCCTGCTCTAGGCTCCGGTCCAGAATGCCACGTTGCATTTGGTTGTTCTGGCTCTGTTCATCTGGGTCAGTCCCTTGGGCTTTTTTTTCTCCATGACGTTGACATTTTGGAAGCATCCAGGCCGGTTGTGTTGTGCAATGTCCCCTGACACGGGTTTATCTGGTCTTTTTTTTTTTTTTTTTTTTTGAGATGAAGTTTT
>NW_012102033.1:1458469-1462923 GCF_000951045.1 Mandrillus leucophaeus
CCTGCCACCACGCCTGGCTAATTTTGTATTTTTAGTAGAGACGGGGTTTCTCCATGTTGGTCAGGCTGGTCTCGAACTCCTGACCTCAGGTGATAAGCCCGCCTCAGCCTCCCAGAGTTCCGGGATTACAGGCGTGAGTCACCGCCCCCGGCCGGTTTCTCTGATCTTTCTTCATGACTAGACTTGGTGTCTGCACTTTGGGGGGAATGTCACAGCAGTGATAGTGTGTCCTTCCTGTGCAGGATCTCAGGAGGCACCTGATGTCAGCTTGTCCCATGACTAGTGGTGTTGTCTTTGGTCACTTGGCTAGCCAGGTTTTTGCAATGGAGTTTTCCTTTTCGTAGTGAATATGTGGTCCGTGGGGAGATTCTCTGAGACTGTGTAAATATCTTGTCCCCTGACACACCTTCACTCAATCATTTTGTTACGGGATCTTTCGGGCGTCACTTTTCTGGCTGGAAACCTCCTTGGCCATTGGTGCCTTTGCCCGAGTTCTTGTCCTGTGTCCAGGAAGAAGGAGGTAGACAGACAAGTGGAGAGGAGCAAGATGAAGAGGAGCTTTATCGAGTGTTAAGACAGCTCAGAGGAGACCTGCAGGGGGCAGCTCCTCTGTAGGCAGGTGGTCTCGTCTAGTGTTCAGCTATCAGCCGTGAGGAGGCCCTGGAGAGGGTGGTTCCTCTCCGCAGGCAGGTTGTTCAGGTGTCTACAGGCCTCTGAAGCTCTCAGCAGAGAGGGTAGCTCCATGGGTGGCCACGGGCAGGCCTGGAGGAGACGCTGCAAGTCCCCACTCGTTCTGCAGTACTGGCAACCTGGCCCCCAGACGTCAGGCCCTCCCTGGCCTAAAGGAGGGACCTTACCGGGGACCTGCCCTCTTCTGCCCAGGAATGTGTCTGCCTCCTGCTGCCATTCATGGCACTGGGCTGGACCCCAACCCCTCTCTGAGATCAGAGTGGGTGCAAGAGAGGAGAGAGGCCAAGCAGCAGGAGCAGACACCCCTGAACCTGCAGGGATCGGGGGGTGCTTTCCTGGGCTCCTGAGGGTGCAGGCTGCAGAGAACTTCAGAGATGCCTAGGTCCTGTGGTTGGGAGGGTGGCCGCAGCGGCGCTCCGGGAGCTCCCACCCTGCCAACTCGGAAGGGGCAGGACCCTCGCTTGTGCCCGGCTGCTGCCTGCTCCCTGGAGTGGGAGGCCTGGGTCTGTAGCTGCGGGTTGGGTGGCTGCAACTGCACCCGGGAGGGCAGACCCTGCCTGCTCCTGACCCCCTGCAGGAGCACAGAGAGGCTCAGATCCACAGCAGCAGTTTGGGCAGCTGTTGCCCTGCCCAGGAGGGCGGGGATCCTGCCTGCTCCGTGGAGCAGAAGGCCTGGGTCTGCAACTGTGGTTCAGATGGCTACAGCTGCATCCGGGGAGCTCCCACCCCAACTCAGAAGGGGCAGGGCTCCCACCGGCTACATGGAGTGTGCAGCCCCAGCCAGCAGCTACTGCCATCAATTTTAGCATCCATGAATCATTCTTCCCTGAACGGTTATTACTGTAATGGCTGCAAAAGGGTGATTTCAAAAAACTCTATCATTTCTCCCACATTTATAAGATGGCATTTTCCTTAAGGAAACATTTCTCAGCCGGGGGCGGTGGCTCATGCCTGTAATTCCAGCACTTTGGGAGGCTGAGGCAGGCAGATCACCTGAAGTCAGGAGTTTGAGACCAGTCTGGTTAACATGGTGAAACCCCATTTCTACTAAAAATACAAAAAAGTAGCTGGGTGTGGTGGCATGCACCTGTAATCCCAGCTAGTTGGGAGGCTGAGGCAGGAGATCACTTGAACCAGGGAGCTGGAGGTTGCAGCGAGCCAAGATTGCGCCATTGCACTGCAGCTTGGGCAATAAGAGTGAAACTCCGTCTCATTGGAAAAAAAAAAAAAAAGGAAAAAAACTTCTCTTTCTCCTTGTCAGTGAGCATGAGTGTATTCTGACTTTATAGATGACAATCTGTAACTGCCATTCGTTTTAGTGTTCAAATTGCCCCAGATATGGTTGGGGGGGGCCCCTTCAAGCTGGCTTCTGTGGCCTTTGGACACACCCCCTCACTTTTCAGGAGTACTTCCTCACTTTCTGGCACAGGAAGATAGCCTAGGTAATCTGGACCTTGTTCTGCCCCATCCCTGGGGTTGGCCATTGTTTTGAGGAGTCCCGATTCTTTCTAGGGAAGAGTAGGTGTGGAGGCACTAAGAGACTTCGTTGCTACTTGGGTGTCATTGCTTTGAGGCCCTTTCTCTGGAGAGAGCTAGGAAGCACACATATTTTATATGTTTTAAAATTCTATTTAGTTTTTGTAGAGATGGGGTCTTACTGTGTTGTCCAGACTGCTCTCAAACTCTTGGGCTCAAGTGATTCGCCTGCCTTGGCCTCACAAAGTGTTGGGATTACAGGCATGAGCCACTGCGCCTGGCTGACATATTTTACAATAGTGAGTTTACGTTGATACCTCTGATTCCATTCCGGTACCACCAGGTTTTTCCTGAGCATTCTTCATTTCCTCTTTCTTTTTTGAGACGGAGTCTTGCTCTTGTTGCCCAGGCTAGAGTGCAATGGCGCGATCTTGGCTCACTGTAACCTCCGCCTACTGAGTTCAAGCGATTCTCCTGCCTCAGCCTCCCGAGTAGCTGGGATTACAGGCATGCGCCACCACGCCTGGCTAAGTTTTTGGATTTTTAGTAGAGACGTTTCTCCATGTTGTTGAGGCTGGTCTCGAACTCCCAACCTCAGGTGATCCGCCTGCCTTGGCCTCCCAAAGTGCTGGGATTACACGTATGAGCCACTGCGCCTGGCCTCTTCATTTCATCTTTCTGGCCCTCTTCTCCCACAGCGGGAACACCAGTTCCCAACCACATCAACATACTTACTCATTTGCTGAGTCATATGATACATACATAAGAGTTACAGAATTGCCGCAGCCATACCACCACCCCCAAACCTGATAAATAGGGTTCAGGATTTGTTTGCAGTTTGTTTTGTCCTCTGAGAGTATGAGTATTTATATATCTTTTCTTTTTTTCTTTTCTTTTTTTTCGAGATGGAGTTTCTTTCTGTCGTCCAGGCTGGAGGGCAGTGGCCATGACCTTGGCTTACTGCAACCTCTGTCTCCTGGGTTCAAGTGATTCTCCTGCCTGAGCCTCCCAAGGAGCTGGGATTACAGGCATGCATAATCACACCCAGCTAATTTTTGTATTTTTAGTAGAGATGGAGTTTCACCATGTTGCCCACGCTGGTCTTAAACTGACCTTGGGTGATCCGCCTGCCTCAGCCTCCCAAAGTGCTGGGAGTACAGGCATGAGCGTCAGCCTATCTTTTCAAATTATTCTATTCAGAAGTTATTTGGATTAGTTCCTTTTCTTTTGACCTTCTGTGTGGTTATTAATATAATAATAATAATTATTATTATTATTTTTTGAGTTGGAGTTTCGCTCTTGTTGCCCAGGCTGGAGTGTGATGGCACGATCTCGGCTCACTGCAACCTCTGCCTCCAGAGTTCAAGCGATTCTCCTGCCTCAGCCTCCCGAGTAGCTGGGATTACAGGCATGCGCCACCACGCCCGGTTAATTTTGTATTTTTAATAGAGATGGAGTTTCTCTATGTTGGCCAGGCTGGTCTCGAACTCCTGACCTCAGGTGATCTGCCTGCCTCGTCCTCCCAAAGTGCTGGGATTATGGGCGTGAGCCACTGCGCCTGGCCCTGTTAGTATTTTTAAATACAGTTAAGTTCACTTGCTTCCATTTGCATTCAGTTTTAGTTTTCTGTCCTCTCTTTATTGATTTAATTTCCTTTATGAATATATAAAACATTAACAAGGTTCTCAAATCAAAACTGTTCTAAAAGGTTGCCTAGAGAAACGTCATTTCCTCTCCATCTCCCCCACCTCATTTCCACCCAGACCCCATAGGTTACTAAATATTTTCTTAGTTTGTGGTTATCTACAGAAAGAGCCTTTTGATCCAGCTTATCAGTTTGTCTCATACCTCTTTAAAATTCCTTTCATGGGCAGTCACTAATGAGGAGGGTCCACATTTGGAAGGCTCAAGAGCTTTGCTCTTTATTAGAGAAGCATGGGGCCAAAAGGAAAGACTGAGCAATGAGGTTGTAAGAAGTGGCACTGATTTTTTTCTCCTCCCCCCACAGGAGATCCACCACCTGCGGCACCTGGTCAGCTCCCTTATCCTCTCCTCCACCTCTGCCTACGCCGTCAGGTAGGGACCGCGGGTATCCTGGGGTTGTGGGACCCAGATGACTCAGGACATACGTTTCCATAAAGCAGTGGTGGGAAGGTTCAGGGCTCATGAAACAGACGTCAGAAGCTATTTTTTCCCCCCATAATATCCCCCTTTTCTCTCTCTCCCCCACCAGTTCCCCACCTCCACTCTCATGGTCCTGTTCTTTTTTTTTTTTTTTTTTTTTTTTT
>NW_012102033.1:1464273-1468768 GCF_000951045.1 Mandrillus leucophaeus
TTTTTTTGAGACAGAGTTTCGCTCTTGCCACCCAAGCTAGAGTGCAGTGGTGCGATCTCGGCTCACTGCAATCTTCACCTCCCAGGTTCAAGCGATTCTCTTGCTTCAGCCTCCCGAGTAGTTGGGATTACAGGCATGCACCACCAGGTCTGGCTAATTTTTGTATTTTTAGTAGAGATGGGGTTTCACCATGTTGGCCAGGCTGGTCTCAAACTCCTGACCGCAGGTGATCCTCCTGCCTCCCAGAATGCTGGGATTACAGACTGAGCCACTGTACCCAGCCAGTTCTCTGCTTTTTGTGACCACAGGATAACTGCAACCTGATTCAGCCCCATTCCTGTGATCCCAGGCTGGCCCTGCCCATCTGGGACACCAGCTGACTCCACCCCACCCCCACAACCTCTGGCTGACCCCACCCATCCCCAGGATCCCAGGCTGACCCCAGCCCAGCCTCCAGTCATCCTGACCCCGGCTGACCCCCCTCAGGGAGGAGTCAAAGGCCAAGATGGGCTTGCTGCGGGAGCGCGCGGAGAAGGAGGAGGCCCAGAGTGAGACGGAGGCGCAGGTGCTGCAGCGGCAGATCTCACACCTGGAGCAGCTGCACCGCTTCCTCAAGCTCAAAAACAACGACAGGCAGCCAGATTCCGATGTCCTGGAGAAGCGTGAAAAGCAGGGTGAGGCAGGGGCTGCCGCCTTTGCATCTCGAGGGCCTGGCTGCCCCTGGGGCACCTGCAGCGCTCCTTGGTGCCCCGGGCAGGACCACGCTTTGCTCACCCTCGCCCAGGAGGTCTCTGTGCTGGAGGCCACCCAGGAGGCCGACCTGCTGTTCTCTCTTCCCCCAGCCTGGGAGGTGGCCGAGGGTGTCCGGAAGACCTCCCAGGAGAGGCTAGTGCTTCGCTACGAGGACGCCCTGAATAAACTGTCCCAGCTGATGGGGGAGAGCGACCCCGACCTGTTGGTGCAGAAGTATCTGGAGAGTGAGTGGGGCCCTGGGTGGGGGGAGGAGGCCCAGGGGCCCCGGCACCCCCTGAGTCCAGTGCAGGCTGGCTTCAGCTCTGGCTCTGGGGACTCCTCCACCTGCACTGGAGGAGCAAGGTGTCAGGCCTGGGACCCGCCACCCATGTCCACTGGCGTCTTACTGTGGCCCTGTCTCTGCCTCTCCCCATCCCCTCCTCACTCCTGGGCCTGGGGTCACTCTCCACATCCTTCCCTCAACCCCGTCCCTCTCTGTTTCTCTCCTTACCCGTATCTACCGTTCTCCCTGCCTGCATCTCCCCATCTCCCTTGCTGTTACCGAGTCTCTCCGGCTTTCCCTCTGCCTTGCTATGTGTTTCTGTGTCGCCCCTGCCGTATCTTCCCACGCCTCTTGGTCTCTGTGATTCCTCTCTGTTCATCTCTCTGCCTTGGTCTCTGTGTGGCCTTCCTCATCCTCACTTTCTCTGGCCTTCTGTGTGCCTCTCTGTCTCTCTTCTCTCTGTATCTGTATCTCTGTCTTCCTCTCTCTGGGCCCCGCCTTGCCCAACTTTCCCAGTCGAGGAGCGCAACTTTGCTGAGTTCAACTTCATCAATGAGCAGAACTTGGAGCTGGAGCATGTGCAGGAAGAGATCAAGGAGGTGAGTGAGGCCTGCCCTCTCCATCTCCTCCTCTTCTCCCTGCCTCCCTGCCCCCTCCCCTCCCTCAGCCCCCCTCCTGCCTCTTCTTCCCAGCTCCACACCCCCCAGCTCCCGAGGCTGCCATCTGGCCCAACATTCAGCCCTGTCCCCACAGATGCAGGAGGCATTGGTGAGTGCACGTACCAGCAAGGATGACCGGCATTTGCTGCAGGAGCAGCAGCTGAATGCGTTGCAGCAGCGCATGGACAAGGTGCGCTTGGAGGCTGAGCGCCTTGAGGCCCGCTTCCAGGATGTGCGGGGACAGCTGGAGAAGCTCAAGGCTGGTGAGCACCCATGGGCGCCCCCTCCCAAGCCTGGCTTCTCCACTTGGAAGGACACCATTAGCCTGTGGGGCTTGGAGGCATTGCATGGACAACCTGGTTCACTTGCTTATTGGTTGCTCCATATCTGTCCATCTTTCCAACCAGGGTCTATCCCTCCAACTGTCTCATGTCCATCTATCCATCCAGCATCTGTCCCTCCAGCTGTCCTACACCCATCCATCCATCCATCCATCCACCCATCCATCAGTGCATCCATCCATCCATCTAGGGTTGATCTCTCCAACTGTCCCATATCCATCCATCCATCCATCCATCCATCCAGAGACTGTCCCTCCAACTGTCCTATATCCATCATCCATCCAGAATTTATTCCCTCATCTGTCCTATATCTATCTCTCCATCCAGGGTCTATCCCTCCATCTGTCCCATATCCATCTATCTATCCAGGGTCTGTGCCTTCATCTGTTCTATATCTATCTATCCATCCAGGATCTACCCCTCCATCTGTCCTATATCCATCCATCCATCCATCCACCCAGGGTCTATGCCTCCAACTGTCCTTATCCATCATTCATCCAGGATCTATTCCTTCATCTGTCCCATATCTATCTATCTATCCAGGGTCTATCCCTCCATCTGTTTCATATCCATCTATCTATCGAGGGTCTATTCCTTCATCTGTCCCATATCTATCTATCCATCCAGGATCTATCCCTCCATCTGTCCTATATCCATCTGTCCGTCCATCCATCCATCCATCCATCCATCCATCCAGGATCTGTTCCTCCAACTGTCCCATGTCCATCCATCCATGCAGGGTCTATCCCTCCAACTGTCCCATGTCCGTCCATCCATCCATCCATCCATCCATCCATCCATCCCTCCCTCCCTCCCTCCATCCATTGTCTATCCGTCCGTCTGCCTCCAACAGCCCCACATCCATCTGTTCATCCATTTATCTGCAATGACATTTGACTTTTGTCTTCCTAGTCTTAGTCTTAGTTACCAAATTTCTTCTTAGTCTTAGTTACCAAAAATGTTATTATTTGTAAAGAAAATGATGATAAAATATAATAGCAATGTTTATTATGTGTCATTCACTCTGCTAGGCACTTAGGCATTATTCCACTTGTTTCACAAAACACTGAAAAACAGATGCTGTCCCTCCCACTGTCCCATATCCGTCATCCACGCATCCATTCATCTATCCAGTATTCATCCATGGATCATCCGTGTACATCTGTCTGTCTATAAATGCCTAGCAATGGGACTGACGGGTCTTAGGGTAGGTATATGTTGATATTTATTGGAAAATGCCAAACAGTTTTCCAAACTGGTCGCAAGATTTTATGCCCTCACCTATGTGAGCATATGGGGGTCCCAGATGTTCCACACCCTCTCCACCGTTTCCTAGTGGCAGCCATTTTTTATTTTATTTTATTTTTGAGATGGAGTCTTGCTCTGTCACCAGGCTGGAGTGCAATGGTGTGATCTCGGCTCACTGCAACCTTCACCTCCTGGGTTCAAGCGATTCTCCTGCCTCAGCCTCTCGAGTAGCTGGGACTACAGGTGTGTGCCACCACGCCCAGCTAATTTTTGTATTTTTAGTAGAGTCAGGGTTTCACCATGTTGGCTAGGATGGTCTCGATCTCTTGACCTCGTGATCTGCCCGCCTCAGCCTCCCAAAGTGCTGGGATTACAGGCGTGAGCCACTGCGCCCGGCCATTGGCCATTTTAATATTAGCCATCTAACGTTTGTGCAGTACTATCTCTATTAATTTAATTGTCATTTCCCTAGTGACTAATAATATTGAGCATCGTATTGGCCATTCGGATATCTTTGTGAAGTTCCTGTTCAATCTTGTGCACTCGTTTTTTTAAAAGTTGGGTTTTCTTGCTATAACTGAGTTGTAGGAGTTCTTTGTATATTCTAGACACTAGACTTCTGGTAAATATTTTCTCCTATACTGTAGCTTGCCTTTTCACTTTTTTTGGTGATGAACTGAAGTTTCTTAGTTTTGAGATCTAATTTATGAAATTTTCTTTTTGTAGTTAGTGACTTTGTGGCCTGCCTGAGAAATTTTTGCCTGTCCTGAGTTTACAAAGGCATTGTGCTGTGTTTTCTCCTAGAAGTTTCATTGTTTGAGCTCCCACATTGAAGTCTGTGACTTATGCCAAATTGATTTGCATGTATGGTATGAGGTAGGGGTCTAGAGTTTCCTTTTTAAAAAAATTTTTAGATTTTTTTCATTTATTTATTTTTTTGAGAGGAATTTTGCTCTTTTGCCCAGGCTGGAGTGCAGTGGCGCAATCTTGGCTCACTGCAACCTCTGCCACCCAGGTTCAAGCAATTCTGCCTCAGCCTCCCGAGTAGCTGGGATTATAGGTGCCCGCCACCACACCCAGCTAATTTTGGTATTTTTAGTAGAGATGGGGTTTCGCCATGTTGGCCAGGCTGGTCTCAAACTCCTGACCTCAGGTGATCCACCCACCTCGGCCTTCCAAAGTGCTGGGATTACATGTATGAGCCACTGCACCTGGCCCCTCCCTTTTTTTTT
>NW_012102033.1:1469539-1474549 GCF_000951045.1 Mandrillus leucophaeus
GTCTCCCAAAGTGCTGGGATTACAGGCGTGAGCCACCACACCTGGCCTCATCTTTCTTATTTTTCAGGAAGTAGCCGTGCAGAGTACTCAGGAGTCAGGCTGTCCTGTTTTTTGTTTTTTGTTGTTTTTTTTTTTTTTTTTACATTTATTGTTAGCTTTTATTATTTATTTATTTATTTATTTGAGACGGAATCTCACTCTGTCAGCCAGGCTGGAGTGCAGTGGTGTGATCTCGGCTCACTGCAATGTCCGTCTCCCGGGTTCAAGCGATTCTGCTGCCTCAGCCTCTCCAGTGACTGGGATTACAGGCATGCACTACCACGCCTGGCTAGTTTTTTTGTATTTTTAGTAGAAACAGGGTTTCACCATGGTGGCCAGGGTGGTCTCAAACTCTTGACCTCAAATGATCTGCCTGCCTTGGCTTCCCAAAATGCTGGGATTACAGGCGTGAGCCACGGCACCCAGCCTGTCCTGGGTTTGAATCTCAGCTCCACCAATTATGAACCTTGGTGTGTGGCTTCCTCCTTGTGAGCCCCTCTGGGAATGGGGATGGCAGTGCCTTCTTTGCAGGGTTGTCATGAGAATTAGAAGGGATGACAGATGGAGAGAAAGGTGGGGGGTGGTGGGGACCGATCTGGAGAGCCCCTTCGGGGCACACCGTAGGAGCTCAAATACGGGCAGGTCCTCCTTCCCGCTGTCGTGACGGCTGAGCCTAGCCCTGTGCTAGGTGATGTGGGCAGAGTGGGGAGAGGCCCTGGAGGGGACTGACCTGAGTACTGGGCGCTCATCACTCAGGGACTAGGATGGAGGTCGCCCAGGCTCTGGGGGCAAGAGGAGGCCCTAACTCAGTCTGCGGTGCAAGACCATAATTTGTGGGGCCCAGTGCAGAATGAGGGGCCCCTTATTGAAAAATTGCCGAGACTTTCAAGATAGGAAGAGCAGCAGCGTGTCAAGCCAAGTGCAGGCCCCTCACCACCGTCTGGGTCTCACACTCACCAAGCCAGCTCTGCTGGGGTCACTGGGAAGGCTTCCTGCAGGCAGTGATACTTGAGGCTGATTTTGAAGGACAAGCCAGGGAGAGAGGGATGCACAGCAGTGCCCTCCCCCTGCCTGGCTGGCTGAGCTCAGGTGACTCCCTTTTGGTCTCTGAGCCTTGATCGCAGTCTCTGTAGAATGGGGCAATGAGGACCTGAGTGGGGAGAGGGCTAGCACCCAGTTGGCGGTGCCAGATCCCTGACAGCTGGCCCTCCATGACGCAGACATCCAGCTCCTCTTCACCAAGGCCCATTGCGACGGCAGCATGATCGATGACCTCCTTGGGGTCAAGACCGGCATGGCGGACCGGGACATGGGCCTCTTCCTGAGCCTCATCGAGAAGCGGCTGGTGGAGCTCCTGACAGTGCAGGCCTTCCTGGATGCCCAGGTGGGAGGCGGCAGGGAGCCGGGACGGGAGGCAGGTCTCAGGGGTGGCCCAGCTGACCACAGGCTTCCACACCCTCCAGAGCCTCACCTCCCTGGCCGACGCCGCCCTCCTGGCGCTGGGCCAGAGCCTGGAGGACCTTCCGAAGAAGATGGCCCCACTTCAGCCCCCTGACAATCTGTGAGGCGCAGGGCAGGAGGGACGCAGGGGGGACGGGGCTTCCATGGGGGCAGAGGGAACACACAGGATAGAGGGTTTTGGGGGGCTTTTGGGGACTGGCTGGTGGATGTGGCCCTGGGGGTTTAGAATATGAGGTGTGTGCTTTGAGGCAGCCAGAAGGAGTAGGGGCTTGGCACCTTTGTGTGGGAAGACGGGGCCCCGGGTACCCCAGAAGGGGAGGGCACTCAGGGCTGGTGGGAGAATGACTGAGGTTCCCGGGGTTGAGGAGGAAGGGCCACTGGCCTTTTTGAGGGCTGGGAGTCTAGTCTTTTCCGGTTTTCCTTCCCCTCCCCAGAGAAGACCCCCCAGGTTTTGAGGCCAGTGATGACTACCCCATGAGCAGGGAGGAGCTGCTGAGCCAAGTGGAGAAGCTGGTGAGATTGGGGCCCTCGGGGGTGGGGCCAGGCCTCAGTGTGCGTCGGGGCCCAGCTCACCTTCCCTGCAGGTGCAGCTCCAGGAGCAGCGCCAGAACGACCTGGCCGACGCCGCCGTGAAGCTGGACGGCACCCTGAGCGCGGACCTGGCCAGCACCCAGAGGGCTGGCTCCAGTACCGTCCTGGTGCCCACCAGGCAACCCCGTACCATCCCTGGGTCCATCTTGAGCCACAAGACTAGCAGAGACCGTGGCTCTCTTGGCCGCGTCACTTTTGGTCCCCTCAAATCCAGCCCAGGGCATTTGCCCAGTCACGTCACGCACGGTGACCCCAACAGTGGTCACGTGACCTTTGGCTCCACCAGTGCCTCGAGTGGGGGCCACGTGACCTTCAGACCTGTCAGCACCAGCAGCTACCTGGGCTCCACTGGATACGTGGGGTCCAGCAGGGACGGAGAAAACACAGAGGGTGGTGTGGAGAGCGGAGGCACAGCGTCTGATTCCAGCGGAGGCCCCGGGTCCAGCAGAGGCCACGTCTCCAGCACCGGCCCTGCCTCCAGCACTGGCCCCGGCTCCTCCACCAGCAAAGACTCCCGGGGCTAACACAAGGGGCCTGCAGTCCCCACCCTGCCCTGGCTTTCTGTAGGGGTCTTTTTTTGTGTCTCTACTTCCCTGTTTGCCTTGTGGGTCCCTGTCTTTTTCTCCCAGTCCCAGGCCTCTGTCTTTTTGCCCCTCTAACTGTTTTCATCTGCCCTTCATCACCGCCTCACCTCTGTCTCCTGGTTCCTTTCTCTCTGCTCCTGACCCTGCTTTTCCCTCTGCCTCCCGATCTCCTGTTCTCTCGGCTTCCCAGTCAGTGTCCGTCCTTCTTGTCTCCATATCTGCCCCTTCCCTGTCTGCTGAGCCCTGACCCCCTGTGGATTCCCCACCTTCTGTTGCTGGCTCTCTCTCTTCGTCTCCATCTCCCAGGCTCTGCATACATCCTGTGTCCCTCTCTCTGCAGCTCCTCACTCCCCAAGAGCCCTCTAGTGCTGACGGGCATGGGAAAAGTCAGGGTGAAGATGCCAGGTTCAGCATGGGAAAATGGGACTGTGGAAATAAAGCCTATGTGTAGAGAGCCGGCTTCAGGCATGGCTGCTTCCTCTACCTCCGGCCTGGGGGTAATCTGTGACCCTGTCCCGATTCCCTGCCATTCATTCATTCACTCACTCATTCAGCATTCTTATTTATTTATTGAGATGAAGTTTCCCTCTTGTTGCCCAGGCTGGAGTGCAGTGTCACGATCTCAGCTCACTGCAACCTCTGCCTCCCAGGTTCACGCCATTCTCCTGCCTCAGCCTCCCAAGTAGCTGGGATTACAGGTGCCCACCACCACGCCTGGCTAATTTTTGTATTTTTAGTAGAGATGGGGTTTCACCATGTTGGGCAGGCTGGTCTTGAACTCCTGACCTCAGGTGATCTGCCCACCTCAGCCTCCCAAAATGCTGGGATTACAGGTTTGAGCCACCACGCCGGGCCTATTCATCCATTTTTCTGAGACCTCTCCTGGAGCTGTGTTGGTCAGGGCAGTCACAGCTGCAGATTCTCCGTGGTCCTCAGGCAGCAGAGGTTTCTCTCCTTTGTGGGCCAGCCAAGCGCTGTCCTCCATATCACCCGTGTCCCCCAGGCCCATGGCACAGCCATCATCTGGAATGCTGCCAGTCCTTTGGCACGGGAAGAAGAGAGGATGGCACAGCAGGCAGTGACTTGCAAGGCTTGGACCTGATATGACACCTGTCTTCTTAGCTTACACTCAGCCAGAGTGGGTCCCCTGGTCACCCCGAACTTCACAGGGGCACCGGGAAGCGTAGTCTTTTCATGTGTCTGGAAGGAGAGAAAGGAAGGATTATTTATGGACAGCCCTAACTCCAGTCGCAGGGTCACAGAGAAAAAGCTGACCTTGACCCTTTCCTGCAGCGGGGGTGGGTGTAGAAGTGAGAGGGCTTAGAACACCATGATAACTCTTTCCTGTAGTTGAGTCATGCCAAATTCCCTGTCAAAATTTAATCCGTTGGTGTCAAAGCTATATAAAAACTTTTTTAAAAAATCAGGCTGGGCATGGTGGCTCACGCCTGTAATCCCAGCACTTTGGGAGGCTGAGGTGGGTGGATCACTCAAGCCCAGGAGTTCAAGACCAGCCTGGTGAACATGTGAAACCCTGCCTCGACTGAAAATACAAAAATCAGCAGAGCATGGTGATGTGCACCTGTCTTCCAAACTACTCCGGAGGCTGAGGCATGAGAATTGCTTGAATCTGGGAAGCGGAGGTTGCAGTGAGCTGAGATCACAGTACTGCACTCCAGCCTGGGTAATAGAGTGAGACTGTCTCAAAAAAAAAAAAAAAGTTCAAATCCAAACAGATAATCCATCATCCGCCTTCCTAATCCAGGAATGTAGCACCCTGAGCCTCCCCTTAAAATGGCTTGATAATAGTACATCCTTTTTTGTGTGAGAATACAATGAATTTATACACACAGCCTTAGAACAGTGGCTGGGCGCGGTGGCTCACACCTGGAATCCCAGCACTTTGGGAGGCTGAGGTGGGCAGATCATCTGAGGTCGGGAGTTCGAGATCGGCCTGGCCAACATGGTGAAACCCTGTCTCTACTGAAAATATAAAAATTAGCCGGGTGTGGTGGCGCATGCCTGTAACCTCAACTACTTGGGAGGCTAAGGCAGGAGAATCACTTGAACCCGGGAGGCGGAGGTTGCAGGGAGCCGAGACCGTGATACTGCACTCCAGCCTGGGCGACAAGAGTGAAACTCCATCTCAAAAAATAAATCAATAAATAAAAATAAATTGTCTTGATAATAGTACATACTGTTTTGTGTGAGAATAAAATGAACTGATACACAGCCTTAGAACAGTACCTGGCATGTAGTAAAAGCTCAGAAATATATGTGACTATTAGTAGAACAGTGATAAGGATGAAAGTGTAGTGTTTTCTATTTATTTATT
>NW_012102033.1:1474599-1478496 GCF_000951045.1 Mandrillus leucophaeus
ATTCTCCTGCCTCAGCCTCCCAAGTAGCTGGGATTACAGGTGCCCACCACCACGCCTGGCTAATTTTTGTATTTTTAGTAGAGATGGGGTTTCACCATGTTGGGCAGGCTGGTCTTGAACTCCTGACCTCAGGTGATCTGCCCACCTCAGCCTCCCAAAATGCTGGGATTACAGGTTTGAGCCACCACGCCGGGCCTATTCATCCATTTTTCTGAGACCTCTCCTGGAGCTGTGTTGGTCAGGGCAGTCACAGCTGCAGATTCTCCGTGGTCCTCAGGCAGCAGAGGTTTCTCTCCTTTGTGGGCCAGCCAAGCGCTGTCCTCCATATCACCCGTGTCCCCCAGGCCCATGGCACAGCCATCATCTGGAATGCTGCCAGTCCTTTGGCACGGGAAGAAGAGAGGATGGCACAGCAGGCAGTGACTTGCAAGGCTTGGACCTGATATGACACCTGTCTTCTTAGCTTACACTCAGCCAGAGTGGGTCCCCTGGTCACCCCGAACTTCACAGGGGCACCGGGAAGCGTAGTCTTTTCATGTGTCTGGAAGGAGAGAAAGGAAGGATTATTTATGGACAGCCCTAACTCCAGTCGCAGGGTCACAGAGAAAAAGCTGACCTTGACCCTTTCCTGCAGCGGGGGTGGGTGTAGAAGTGAGAGGGCTTAGAACACCATGATAACTCTTTCCTGTAGTTGAGTCATGCCAAATTCCCTGTCAAAATTTAATCCGTTGGTGTCAAAGCTATATAAAAACTTTTTTAAAAAATCAGGCTGGGCATGGTGGCTCACGCCTGTAATCCCAGCACTTTGGGAGGCTGAGGTGGGTGGATCACTCAAGCCCAGGAGTTCAAGACCAGCCTGGTGAACATGTGAAACCCTGCCTCGACTGAAAATACAAAAATCAGCAGAGCATGGTGATGTGCACCTGTCTTCCAAACTACTCCGGAGGCTGAGGCATGAGAATTGCTTGAATCTGGGAAGCGGAGGTTGCAGTGAGCTGAGATCACAGTACTGCACTCCAGCCTGGGTAATAGAGTGAGACTGTCTCAAAAAAAAAAAAAAAGTTCAAATCCAAACAGATAATCCATCATCCGCCTTCCTAATCCAGGAATGTAGCACCCTGAGCCTCCCCTTAAAATGGCTTGATAATAGTACATCCTTTTTTGTGTGAGAATACAATGAATTTATACACACAGCCTTAGAACAGTGGCTGGGCGCGGTGGCTCACACCTGGAATCCCAGCACTTTGGGAGGCTGAGGTGGGCAGATCATCTGAGGTCGGGAGTTCGAGATCGGCCTGGCCAACATGGTGAAACCCTGTCTCTACTGAAAATATAAAAATTAGCCGGGTGTGGTGGCGCATGCCTGTAACCTCAACTACTTGGGAGGCTAAGGCAGGAGAATCACTTGAACCCGGGAGGCGGAGGTTGCAGGGAGCCGAGACCGTGATACTGCACTCCAGCCTGGGCGACAAGAGTGAAACTCCATCTCAAAAAATAAATCAATAAATAAAAATAAATTGTCTTGATAATAGTACATACTGTTTTGTGTGAGAATAAAATGAACTGATACACAGCCTTAGAACAGTACCTGGCATGTAGTAAAAGCTCAGAAATATATGTGACTATTAGTAGAACAGTGATAAGGATGAAAGTGTAGTGTTTTCTATTTATTTATTCATTCATTCATTCATTCATTTTTGAGTCTCACTCTGTCACCCAGGCTGGAGTGCAGTGGTGTAATCTCGGCTCACTGCAACCTCTGCCTCCCAGGTTCAAGCAATTCTCCTGCCTCAGCCTCCCAAGTAGCTGGGATTACAGGCACCTGCCACTATGCCTGGCTAATTTTTTTTTTTGTATTTAAGAGGGGGTTTTACCATGTTGGCCAGGCTGGTCTCGAACCCCTGACCTCAAGTGATGCTCCCATCTCAGCCTCTCAAAGTGCTCAGAATACAGGCGTGAGCCACTGAGTCTGGCCTGTGTTCAGCAATATTTGAGCCAGTTTTCCTTACAGAAAGAGAAATACTTATTTTTGTGTTTTAAATAAAACTGGTGTAGGAAAGTTTTTTTTTTTTAAAAAAAAAAAGACTCGATTTCTCCGCTTACAGCTGCACAGGAGGGGACATCCACACAGCTTTCCTCGTTCATTTGATAAATATTTATTGAGCATGTACTGTGTGCCATATATCGTACTAGGTTCTGGGGATGGGAGAGTAAAGGAGAAAGTTGAAAATGGCATTTCAGGAGGGAGGTGGAAAGGAGCTCCTCTGAGCCGTGGCTCCTGGCAGTGGAGCTGCTGTTCTTCCTCCCTGGGGGCCCAGGAAGTCTCATCTTGGTGTGGAGCTGAGTCTGTGACCACCAGCCCTAACTACCATTTCGGAGCGATTTCCTCCTCTTTCCTTCCAAAGACAGCAGAGCCAGCACAGCAGACCGAGGCTTCTGATTTGCTCCCCATGCAAAACGGCCTCATAGACCACCACAGTTTGACCGACTCAGGCTAACCACAGCTGTCTGTGATCTCAAGGATCCTAGTCCTACACCGAGCAGGTTCACCTCCTCTACCTTCCCCTGGACCGGGGCTAGGCTCGCCACTTATAGATGGTCAACCCTGCAGCACCCAGCTCCGAATACATCGAAGGCCACTTTAGAGACGCCTGAGAATTCAACCTAGATTTTTTACTTTTTGTTTTTTTGAGACAGGGTCTTGCTCTGATGCCCGGGCTGGAGTGCAGTGGTGCAATCTCGGCTTGCTCCAGCCTCCACCTCCCAGGTTCAAGTGATTCTCATGCCTCAGCCTCCTGAGCAGCTGGGACTACAGGTGTGTGCCACCACGCCCGGCTAATTTTTGTATTTTTCGTAGAGATGGAGGTTTCCCCATGTTGGCCAGGCTGGTCTGGAACTCCTGGCCTCAAGTGATCCTCCCGCCTTGGCCTCCCAAAGTGAAAAAGACATTTTAAAGTTTGACCTCTGGAATGCCTTTAATTTACGTGGTATAGTCTAAGAGAATAGCAGGTGAGTGCAGCTCAATCTTATCAGCAAAAGTGGAGGAAGGACTGAATTAAATTGTACTCAATAGCAGTAAAATTAGGGATATTTAATCATTTTCCTCCTCCAGGAGTGAGGCAGAAATGGGCACTGCCACATCCAGGCTGTGTGGTCTTGGGCCAGTGTCTTCAGCACTCTGAGCTGTGACTCATCCTGAAACCAGAGCTGGCAGCGAATCCCAGACGCAGCTTTGTGTGGTGAGGAAGGCTCACTGGGAGGCAGTGTGGGTGTGAACCTGTTCTTCATCATAATCTCTGTCAAGTGAAAAAACATGGGGATAGTCTAGAACAGTGGAAATCCGTATCCCAGCTCCTTAGAGAGTTAGGAAACCATTTTAAGGGAAACTGACCAGCATTTAAAAATAGGAGTGAGCCAGGAAAGGTGGCTCACGCCTGTAATCGCAGCACCTTGGGGAGCCGAGGCAGGTGGATCACCTGAGGTCAGGAGTTCAAGACCAGACTGGCCAACATGATGAAACCCCATCTTTACTAAAAATACAAAAATTAGCTGGGCGTGGTGGTGCATGACTGTAATCCCAGGTACTCAGGAGGCTGAGGCAGGGGGATCGCTTGAACCTTGGGGGAGAGAGGTTGCAGTGAGCCAAGATCATGCCTGGGTGACAGTGACACTCTTGTCTTAAAAAAAAAAAAAAAAAAAGAGAGTGGAATATAAAGCATCGTGTAATACAGGGTGGTATTTTTAAAACTTTTTTTTTTTTTAGACAGAGTCTCACCCTGTTACTCAGGCTGGAGTGCAGTGGCGTGATCTCAGCTCACTGTAACCTCTGCCCCCCGGGTTAAAGCAATTCTCTGCCTCAGCCTCCTTAATAGCTTGGATTACAGGTGCCCACCACCA
>NW_012102033.1:1480626-1482102 GCF_000951045.1 Mandrillus leucophaeus
TAGTCCCAGTTACTCGGGAGGCTGAGGCAGGAGAATGGCGTAAACCCGGGAGGTGGAGCTTGCAGTGAGCTGAGATCCGGCCACTGCGCTCCAGCCTGGACGACAGAGCGAGACTCCGTCTCAAAAAAAAAAAAAAAAAAGCTGATGCAAAATGATTTCTTACTGGGTGTCAGAATTTTGGAAGCCACTGGTAGACAGTCCTTAGTTTCACACAATGATTTTCAGACAACTGCCTATTCGTCAATTCCAACCACCTCGCCCCACTGCCAAAATCGAACGTTTCTGGTCTCCCGGCGGCGCCGCCTTAGCAGGATCCGCCACCAGGTGGCGCGCGCCCCCCGCCCGGAGTGGGTTTTGTCCCATCCCGGACTTAGATCTTCCAAGACAGTGATTTCCTTCTGTTCGGGTCTCTTCCGGAGGATCCGCTTTACTCGTACTAGAAGCTCTGATCTCGAATGCAGTTCCAGAAGCAGAACCCTGCAGGGGGTTTCAGGCGGCCAAGAAGGGAAGTGGCTCTCCTAAGACCGTCCTGGCTTCGGTCCACGGCGCTCATTAAATGCCTCCCACGCCAGACGAGGTCCCCGTCCCCGAAGCTGGCGTCCCAGGGGTAAGGACACACACGAACCCTCCTGCCCCCATTCGCGACCCCGTCAGTGCAGGGAGGCTCCGGCCTGGGGGCTGAAGAGCCGAGTCTCTCGTGCCTGACAGCACGGGGTCGAGCCCCTCCCGGCCACCTGCTGGCTGTGGGATCTTGGGCATCGTGCTTGGCCTCGCTCTGCCTTAGTTTCCCCCACTGTAGTGATAGTGATAACAGCAGCCACTTCATAGGGTTGCAGGCGTTACATGAGTTAATAGATGCAAAGCGCTCAGAAGGGGGCCTGGCGTATGTTTGCTAAACCGATTGTTGAAAATTCTCAATTTACATCTGTGAGAACTGAGGACCAGTTGGGGGTGGGGGTGGGGAACCCCCAAAGTCGGCTAAGTTCAGCCTCAGCGACTGGAGGCGGGAGGGGTGTTCCCTCACCTACAGATATTTCCCCGTCTCCCGCGCCGGCCCCCTCCACCCCCAGCTGAATCCAGGCATTCTGATTTCAGTCATGGTCCTTCTCCGGACAGCGCTCCCTGGGGGTGGGAGTGGACCCAGGCCCCTTGGCAAGGTCTGGGGCTGCCCTGGCGGAGCAGCCTCCCCTCCTCCTCTTTATTCCTTCCAGGATGGGGAGGGCCACGAGTCATCCAGATTCTATGATAAAGCGGCAGATTCCTGGGAATTGCAGGCAGCAGGGGTCCGGGAGAAAGGGCCAAGCTGGAGCCCGCTCAGTCACAGTGGGGGTCCCCGACCTGCAGGCCCTCCTCAAACACTGAAAGCTGAACTTAGCAGCGCTGGGTCATGCAGAATGGGCGCCTAGGAGGACCTCTGCTCTTACCAGTGGCATTTCTCTTTTCTCTCTCCCGTTTTCTCTTTTTTTTTTTTTTTTT
>NW_012102033.1:1482287-1484609 GCF_000951045.1 Mandrillus leucophaeus
GCCTCCTGGGCTTAAGTAATTCTCCTGCCTCAGCCTCCCGAGTAGCTGGGACTACAGGTGCATGCCACCATGCCTGACTAATTTTTGTATTTTTAGTAGAGATGGGGTTTCACCACGTTGGCGAGGCTGGTCTTGAACTCCTGACCTCAAGTGATCCACCCGCCTCGGCCTCCCAAAGTGCTGGGATTACAGGTGTGAACCACCACGCCCAGCCAACAATGACTTTTGTAAAATGCTCATTGGGAGGGCTTTGCAAAATTGGTATCAGCAGCCGTGTTTCTAATCTCTAAAGTGAGATACAGAACCAAGGTCTCTGGAATGAATATAACTAAGAAAGAATGAATGCCACCTGCACCCTACCTGCTTAGCCTTTCTTTTCCTGAAAGAAGGCACAAAGAAATATTCTATGCCACGCCATCATATGTAGCATAAACATCAGCAACACTAGAAAACAGGGTATTTGGGGATTTCTGCATAGGTGCAAATGTAAAGATGAGGGAGGGGGGCGAATGATAACAAAATGAACCACAGTGGTTTCCTCTGGGGGCTGGAGATATCCTCTGTGAGGCACAGACATGAATTGCCTGGCGTTTAATGATGAGCTGTTTATGGGCTTGGATTGTGGGTATAAGGGCAATCACTTTATTAACTTTGAAATGTCGTGGTGTCAGGTGCCTGTAATCCCAGCTACTCAGGAGGCTGAGGTAGGAGAATCACTTGAACCTGGGAGGCAGAGGTTGCAGTGAGCTGAGATCGCACCACTGCACTCCTACCCAGGCAACAAGAGCAAAACTGCATCTCGAAAAAAAAAAATGTATGTGTACATTTTCATACATTTTCAGGTAGTCATATTTCCCAACTTTTATTTATTTTTATTTGTTTTTTGAGGTGGAGTTTCACTCTTGTTGCCCAGGCTGGAGTGCAATGGCACAATTTCAGCTCACCGCAACCTCTGCCTCCCGGATTCAAGCAATTTTCCTGCCTCAGCCTCCTGAGTAGTTGGGATTATAGGCATGAGCCACCATACCTAATTATATATTTTTAGTAGTGACAGGGTTTCTCCATGTTGGTCAGGCTGGTCTCGAACTCCTGACCTCAGGCATTCTGCCCACTTTGGCCTCCCAAAGTGCTGGGGTTACAGGCGTGAGCCAACATGCCTGGTCATTTCCCAACTTTTAAAAAATTAAAAAGAGGCCGGGCACAGTGGCTCATGCCTGTAATCCTGGCACTTTGAGAGGCCAAGGCAGGCAGGTCACTTGAGGTCAGGAGTTTGCGACCAGCCTGGCCAACATGGTGAAACCTCGTCTCTACTAAAAATACAAAAATTAGCTGGGTATGGTGGTGGATGTCTGTAGTCCCAGCTACTCGGGAGGGTGAGGCAGGAGACCCACTTGAGCCTGGGAGGCGGAGGTTGCAGTGAGCCGAGATTGCCCCACTGCTCTCCAGCCTGGATGATAGAGCAAGACTCTGTCTCAAAATAAATACATAAATAAATAAAGTAAAAATAAAAAGAAGACATTAAACAGCGCTCATTGTGGAAAGTGAATCTATGTGCCCTTAGTAAAGAAGATGAGAAGAATGGAGATGGCAGGGAAACTGACAGAATACGACACATCAGACTGACAAAGTCATAACAAGTACCCCAAGTTGGTACCAAAAAGACTACATACTCTGACCACAATGCAGTTGCGCAGTGACCGATAAGACAAAAATGGTCTCATGGAGCATATGAATCCCAAGTCTAAACTGAATGAGGCTCAAAGAAGGCTTCACATTGAAAATGAGAACATGTGTATGTGAGTTGTAATGAACCTGCTATATATCAAAATTTATGTGGCAGAGCTGGGAGGGTGCAAAGAGGGATATCCTTCATCTTGTAGCATTTTTTTTTAGAACGGAAAAACTGGAAAATCATTAACATTTACAGTGTTTCAGTCCTACTGTGCAGTCATTGTGCCTAAGTGAAGAGCTGGACCCGAAAGTTGCCTCGCCTCGCCTTGCCTTTCGCCTTTCCTTTCCTTCCCCTTCCCTTCCCTCTCCCCTTTCCTTTCCTTTCCTTTTTTCTTCTTTTCTTCCTTCCCTCCCTCCTTCCCTCCCTCCCTTCCTTCCTTCCTTCCTTCTTCCTTCCTTCCTTCACTTTGTCACCCAGGCCGGAGTGCAGTGGTGCAAACATAGCTCACTGCTGCCTCAGGCTCCCAGGCTCAAACGATCCTCCTGCCTCAGCTCCCCAGGTAGCTGGGACTACAGGCATGTGCTACCACGCCTGGTTAATTTTTGCATTTTGTTGTTGTTGTTGTTGTTGAGATGGGGTTTCTCCATGTT
>NW_012102033.1:1484659-1487591 GCF_000951045.1 Mandrillus leucophaeus
CCTTGCCTTTCGCCTTTCCTTTCCTTCCCCTTCCCTTCCCTCTCCCCTTTCCTTTCCTTTCCTTTTTTCTTCTTTTCTTCCTTCCCTCCCTCCTTCCCTCCCTCCCTTCCTTCCTTCCTTCCTTCTTCCTTCCTTCCTTCACTTTGTCACCCAGGCCGGAGTGCAGTGGTGCAAACATAGCTCACTGCTGCCTCAGGCTCCCAGGCTCAAACGATCCTCCTGCCTCAGCTCCCCAGGTAGCTGGGACTACAGGCATGTGCTACCACGCCTGGTTAATTTTTGCATTTTGTTGTTGTTGTTGTTGTTGAGATGGGGTTTCTCCATGTTACCCAGGCTGGTCTCAAACTCCTGGACTCAAGCAATCCTCCCACCTTGGCCTCCCAAAGTGCTAGAATTACAGGTGTGAGTCACCGCACCCGGCCTTGAAAGCTTTATTTTTATTCCAATTGTAGCCTCCCTCCAGGATGTGGATTCACATGTAACATGAGTGGTAAGTGTTTAAAGGGGACTTTCCCACATTTTTTTTTTTTGAGATGGAGTCTCGCTCTGTTGCCCAGGCTGGAGTGCAGTGGTGCAATCTCGGCTCACTGCAAGCTCTGCCTCCCAGGTTCACGGTATTCTCCTGCCTCAGCCTTCAGAGTAGCTGGGACTACAGGCTCCCGCCACCATGCCTGGCTAATTTTTTGCATTTTTAGTAGAGACAGAGTTTCACCATATTAGTCAGGATGGTCTCAATCTCCTGACCTCATGATCCACCCGCCTCGGCCTCCCAAAGTGCTGGGATTACAGGTGAGCCACCGCACCCAGCAGGTCTTTCCTACATTTTTTACTTCCGTAAGGAGGCTCTGCAGTGTGAGTTCTTGTATGAACCATGAATTTGAGACCATGCTGAAGGTTTTGTCATGTTCCTTTTAGATTCACAGTTTCTCTCCAGGGTGAGAACAAATGTCTACTCAAGATGAATGAAGAGGAAAGGCTTTCCCTAGACTTTACCTTCGCAGGGTTTTTTAATTTTTTTTTCACATTTCTGTAAGATAGGAGAGTTCAGGGAAGATGTTCTCATGCATGCTAGCCCCTTGAGCTCCCTTCCAATATGTCCTCCTCCCATGTTCAGTACAGTTCGAAAATTAATGAAGATTTTCCCACCTTCCTTTCATTCACAGCGCTTCTCATCATTGTGAGTCTTCAGATGTTTTTTAAGTCCTGACGACTTTGTAAAGTCTTTGCCACATGTCTTACATTTATAGGGTTTCTCTCCAGTGTGGCTCCTTAGATGTGTGTATTTTGAGGACTCCCTGATGACTTTCCCACATTCTTCACATTCGTAGGGCTTCTTCTGCACGACGTGCTTTCTTAAATGCTTATGAAGGTGTAAGGAATATCTGAAGGCTTTTCCACATTTCCCACATTCGTACGGTTTCTCTCCAGTGTGAATTTTCATATGTCTCATAAGGAATGACTGATAAAAAAAGGCTCTCCCACATTCGGGACATTTGTGGCTTTTCTCTCCAGTGCAGTGACTCTTGTGTGAACCGGAATTTGGGGCCTTGGCAGAGGTTGCTCCAGTCTGACAATCCTTCTTATTTGTCTCTGCGGTATACGACTGCATCTGCACGGCATGAACTGAGTTATTTCTGGAAGTGTTCTCGCCCTGAGTAAAATCATACATTTTCTCTCGAACATGAGTGTTGTGTGCCCTAAGGGATCCGTCTTCATGGAAAGCTTTTCCAAATGGATTCTGTTGGTGCCTGTTTGCTCCCGTATCAATTTCATCACATATATGATGCACGGCATTCTGACTGCCAGTCCATGTGCTTGATTTCAGCTCTGTTTTTCTCCCACACGGAACCCCCTGAATGTTCTGCCCCAAGACTTCATCGTGTCCGTTGTTTTCATGTGTTTTTTGACTATCGTTTAAGAAAGGATTATACTTGAAAATACTTGAGTCACATGTCAGGATACATTGTCTTGTGGAATCTCCCTGTGAAGGCACACACCTGCAGGTAGGTTTAGAGCGGTTCCGCATTTCGCGATCTTCACAGACGCTAACAGAAGATTCATCTTTCTCAGGGGCAACTGCAGGTGGCTTCACATTATTCGCCCCCTGCCTGTGTGGTCCCTCTGTTTTGGGGCATCTCCGGTCTTCTCTTAATGTGGAGAGCTGGGAACTGATGCTTGTGAGACACACTCTGTTGGCTTCAGGAAATGTTCTTTTAGGAAGAATATCCGGCTGAGGGGTTGCATCTTTGGTTTCGCATGGAGTCGCCCAGTCTGAAATACAGTGGCACAAAAGTTAAATTCTTTGTTGAAAGTAAAGGTGGGTTAGAGATGATAACATAGGCAATGTCTGTGCGGATTTCTTCTTTCTTTCCCCCTTCCTTCCTTCCTTCCTTCCTTCCTTCCTTCCTTCCTTCCCTTCCTTTCTTTTTCCTTCCTCTGCTTCCTTTCTTCCTTCCCCTTCCTTCCTTTCTTCTTTCTTTTCCTTCCTTCCCTCCTCCTTCCTCTGCTTCCTTTCTTCCTTCCCCTTCCTTCCTTCCTTCCTGTCCTTACTTTTTTCTGTCCTTCCTTCCTTTCTTTTCTTTTCTTTTCTTTTCTTTCTTTCTTTCCTTCCTTCCTTCCTTCCTTCCTTCCTTTCTTCCTTCCTTCCTTTCCTTCCTTTCTTCCTTCTCCTTCCTTCCTTCCTTCCTTCCTCTCTCTCTCTCTCTGTCTCTCTCTCTCTCATTCTCTTTCTTTCTCTCTTTTCTTTCAACAGAGTCTTGCTGTGTGGCCCAGGCTGGAGTGCAGTGGCATGATCTTTGCTTATTACAACCTCTGCCTCCCAGGTTCAAGCAATTCTCTGGCCTCAGCTTCCCGAGTATCTGAGATTACAAGTGTGTGCCAGCATGCCTGGCTAGTTTTTGTATTTTCAGTTGAGATGGGGTTTCGCCATGTT
>NW_012102033.1:1489141-1490959 GCF_000951045.1 Mandrillus leucophaeus
CCTGTAGTGCCAACATTTTGGGAGGCCAAGGTGGGCGGATCTCTTGAGGTCAGGAGTTCGAGACCAGCCTTGCCAACGTGATGAAACCCCATCTCTACTAAAAGTACAAAAATTAGCCGGGTATGGTGGTGTGTGCCTGTAGTCCCAGCTACTCGGGAGGCTGAGGCAGGAGAATTGCTTGAACCCAGGAGGCAGAGGTTGCAGTGAGCGGAGATCGCACCACTGCACTCCAGCCTGGGCAACAAGAGTGAAACACAGTCTCAAAAAACAAAAAAACAAGAACCCCAAAACCCCTCAGGGAGAAGAATTTGAGCATCTCCTCCCATCTCCTCGGTCGGCACCAGATAATCATGAAACTTTCTCTGTTGCAAACCTTGCTGTCTCAGTGGCATGAGCCTGTTGCTCTGTTACTATGCTGCTGGTTTACAAACCTGTCAGTCCTGTAATGTTCACATCTACCTGGCACTGAGATGCATGAATGCCTGGACAAAACTGCCCTGCACTGTTTTCAGACCACTTCTTGCTCCAAATGAGAGGGCAGACTGGGTTTGCCTAGTGGAGATCCCGTTCACTGGGCAAGCACGTGGTGTAAAGGAACTATGCCAAGACTTTCTGTGAAATGGACACAAGCTTTGGTTTGCTGGGGTTCCGAAGCTGACGATGTGTGAATAGAAGAGCAACAGTGGTCCCTCTACTTTTCTCATCAATGCACTAAAACTCTGCCAAAAGGGCTCAGAACGACCCTTTTCCTGTGTACCATGTTCACCTACATAAGGATCCCCCAAAGTCTGTTTGATCACCAAGAGAATAAAAATGTAATGCATTAGTTGGGCGTGGTAGAGCACGCCTGTAATCCCAGATACTCAGGAGGCTGAGGCAGGAGAATTGCTTGAGCCCAGGAGGCGGAGGTTGCAGTGAGTCGTGATGGTGCCACTTCACTCCAGCCTGGGTGACAGGGTGAGACCCCATCTTCATGAAAAGAAAAATAAAGGCTGGGTGTGGTGGCTCACGCCTGTAATCCCAGCACTTCAGGAGGTCAAGGTGGGAGGATCACTTGAGGTCAGGAGTTCAAGACCAGCCCAGCCAACGTGGTGAAATCTGCCTCTACTAAAAATACAAACAAAAATTAGCCGGGTGTGGTGGTGTGCACCTGTATTCCCAGCTACTAGAGAGGCTAAGGCAAGAGAATTGCATGAACCCAGGAGGCAGAAGTTGCAGTGAGCTGAGATGATGCCACTGCACTCCAGCCTGGGAGATAGAGTGAGACCCTGTCTCAAAAAATAAAATAAAATAAAATAAAATAAAAATAATGCAACAAACTATTTCCAGTTTCATGGTGAACCCTACATCTACTACCTGGGGGACAACAGTTCTGTCTCTGGAATTTAACCCAGTTCCCATTTTCCAATGCACTTCCCAGAACACGGTTCCAAACTAGCACTGGTCCCATCACTGACTAAGTGCAGGAAGGGGGCCTCCTTACCTATGAATGCCAGGTTCCTAGAGTTCTCCAGCATCACATCTCTGTAGAGATTCCTCTGAGCTGGGTCCAGCAGGGTCCACTCCTCTTTGGTGAAGTTCACAGCCACGTCTGCGAAGGTCACTGAGTCCTAAAACAGCACATGCGGTTTGGCTCAGTGGGGTGTCCTGTTATCAGTTTGAACTGTGACCCCGTTCTCCACAAAAAAAGGTACATTGAGGTCTTAACCCTTGGTACCTGCAAAGGTGACCTGATTTGAGAACTAGAGTCTTTGCAGATGTCAATGAATTAAGATGAGGCTGTGGCCGGGCGCAGTGGCTCACACCTGTAATCCCAGC
>NW_012102033.1:1493149-1494181 GCF_000951045.1 Mandrillus leucophaeus
AAAAAAAAAAAAAAAAATTGGAGTGGGGCACGGCTCAGTCCACTCCTTGTTATCTGCAGGTCACGAGAGTCGCGGGGGATGCTGCCACCAGGAGAGCCCTGCCCGCTGCATAAATGCCTAGTGTCCCCTGCAAGACCCTGAGTTCCTTAAGACAAAGACACTTTCTTTTTATTTTACTTTATTATGATTTTTAGAGACAGAGTCTTACTCTGTCCCCCAGGCTGGAGTGCAGTGGAGTGATCAGTCGTCATTGTAGCCTTACCCTCCTGGGCTCAAGCGATTCTGTCACTTCAGCTTCTTAAGTAGCTGGGACTACAGCCATGCACCACCATGACAGGCAAATTTTTTTTATATTTATAGAGACGGGGGTCTTGCTATGTTGCCCAGGTTGGTATCAAACTCGTGGCCTCAAATGATCCTCCTGTCTCAGCCTCCCAAAGTCCTGGGATTACAGGTTTGAGCCACTGCCCCCCACCAAAGACACTTTCATCTCCTTTCTTAGCGTGCTTTGCAGCCGAATATGAAGCCCACAGGCAGCCAGGATGAAGCATGGAAAGGACTGGTCAGTACTGGGGTGGGGGTGGTCCCATGAGAATCCCCAGGGCAGAGTCTCTCTCTAAGTAGAGGTGCAGAGACCTGGGACAGCACGGCTGGCGGTGGGCCCTGCCCGGCTGCACGCGCTTTACCTAACTCCCAGCCACAGGCAGAGGCACATTCACTCGTGGGAACAACACCCTTCTGGGAGAGGGTGAGCTACCAACTTACCTGGGACATATTTGTCACCAACGCGACGGCCAGTCCTGGCTCCCCCGTGTTTCCTTCAAGGAGGCAGGTGAGGTAGAGCTTGGGAGAAGAATGGAGCTGTGAGAATCCAAGCACCCTGCCTTCCCCACACTCCTGTGTGGACCCTGCCTGACATTAATCTCAGCATATAAATGCATGCGTGCACACACCCCACACACACACCCACACTCCCCAAACCCCCTCACACCCACCCCCACACACACACCCACACACACCCACACACCCACA
>NW_012102033.1:1495308-1498588 GCF_000951045.1 Mandrillus leucophaeus
CACGCACCTATATTTTAACTTAATGATTTAAAGACAGAGTCTTGTCCTGTTGCCCAGGCTGGCGTGCGGTAGTGCAATCACGGCTAACTACAACCTCAAACTTCTGGGCTCCAGTGATCCTCCTGCCTCAGCCTCCTGAGTAGCTGAAGGTAGAGGCATGTGCCCCCATGCCCCCTGATTTTTCATATTTATTTTCATAGAGATGGGGTCTCACTATGTTGCCTAGGCTGGTCTCAAATTCCTGGCCTCAAGCAGCAATTTTTTTTTTTTAATTGAGGTGAAATTTGCCTACCATGAAGTTAACCATTTTAAGTGAACAATGCAGTGGCATTTAGTGCATTTGCAATGTTGTACAAATGTCACCTCTGCTTAGTTTCAAATAATTTTTGTCACCACAAAATAAAACCCCATCCCCCTTAGCAGTCACTTCCCATTCTCCCCTTCACCCAGCTCCTGGCAGCCACTGATCTAATTGCATTTTTTTTTTTTTCTTTTTTTGAGACAGAGTCTCCCTCTGTTGCCCAGGTTGGAGTGCAGTGGCACGATCTCAGCTCACTGCAGCCTCCGCCTCCCTGGTTCAAGCAATTCTCCTGCCTCAGCCTCCTGATTAGCTGCCATTACAGGCCCCTGCCATTACACCTGGCTAATTTTTTATACTTTTAGTAGAGATGAGATTTCACCATGTTGGCCAGGCTGGTCTCCAACTCCTGACCTCAAGTGATTTGCCCACCTCAGCCTCCCAAAGTGCTGGAATTAGGGGTGTGAGCACCACACCTGGCCCATAGCGGTATTCAGTACAGTCCAAAGTAGAAACAACCTAATATTGATCGATGGATGAACAAAGAAAGCAAACGTGGTCTATCCGCACCATGGAATATTATCCAGCCATAAAACGGACTGAGACACTGACACACACTGCAGCACCGGTGAGCTCTGAAAACAGGATGCCGCGTGAACGAAGCCAGACACAGAAGACCACAGTGTATGACTCCATTGAAAACAAAATGTCCAGAATAGGCAAATCTACACAGACGGAAAGTAGATCAGAGGTTGTCCAGGGCTGGGGGAGATGAGGGACTGGGAGGCGACCACTGAAGGATACAGGGCTTCTTTCGGGGGTGATGGAAATGTTCTAAATTTGCGGGACGTACACGTCTGTGAATATACTAAAAACCATTGAATTGCACCCTTTAAGAAGGTGAATTGGGCCGGGTGCGGTGGCTCACGTCTGTAACCCAAAACTCCGGGAGGCTGAGGCAGGTGGATCACTTGAGGTCAGGAGTTCGAGACCATCCTGGCCAACATGGTGAAACCCCATCTCTACTAAAAATACAAACATTAGCTGGGCGTGGTGGCAAGTGCTTGTAATCCCAGCTACTTGGGGGGCTGAGGCAGGAGAATCAGTTGAACCTGGGAGGTGCAGGTTGCAGTGAGCTGAGATTGCACCACTGCACACCCCAGCCTGGGTGACAGAGCGAGACTCTGTCTCAAAAAAAAAAAAGAAGTTTCAAATATAAGATGAAAAGTGTTCATGTTACTGGGAAGTCAGATTTTTAGTGTAAGAGGAAAAAGTTTCAAATATAAGATGAAAAGGCTTCATATCATCATGAACACACACACACACACACACACACACACACAATGTCTCCCTGGTCAGTCTTTTCATAGAAAATGCTTAGTAGAATTAACAAGCAGGAAGCGATGAACACCCTTGGAGACATGGCTGGTCCGGGAACAGGAAATTTCCAGTGTGAGCCTTGCGGTGCCAGATGGCAGGGGAGCTGCTCGACACCGCGTTAGGAGGATGCACAGCGGCCGGAAAGGTCTCCCAGCGGCCCGATTTGAACTACAAAGTGAATCATTGCAATGGCTGGAAACACACTGAACACTAAAAATACCTGGGCACATAATGATACCCAGAAAGAGAAAGCCAGAGGGGGAAGAAACCACAAGCCTTGGTAAATAAAGAGGAAAAATTAAGCCTTTACTTTGCCTTTCCAATAAGAAAAGAAATGGAATAGCCTTACGGATGACAGAAAACTGTACAGAATTCCAGCTACATATTTATGTATTTATTTATTTTTGAGACAAGGTCTCATTCTGTCATCCAGGTTGGAGTGCAGTGGGGAGATCTCGGCTCACAGCAGCCTCCCGAGTTCAAGTGATTCTCCTGCCTCAACTTCCCAAGTAGCTGGGACCGCAAGCACCTACCACCACGCCCAGCTAATATATATTCATATATATATTAAAAAAAATTTTTTTTGAGACAGGGTCTCATTCTGTCACCCAGGCTGGAGTGCAGTGGCATGATCTCAGCTCACTGCAACTTCCACCTCCCGGGGTCAAGCAATTCTGCTGCCTCAGCCTCCCGAGTAGCTGAGATTACAGGCTCAGGCCACCACGCCCAGTTAATTTTTGTATTTTTAGTAGAGATGGGGTTTCACTATGTTGGTCAGGCTTATCTTAAACTCCTGACCTCAGATGATCCGCCTGCCTCGACCTCCCAAAGTGCTGGGATTACAGGCGTGAGCTACCGCGCCCGGCCCCAGCTACATGTTTAGATGGGACAATTGAATGTTTTAAAAAAATCACCATTTTGGGCTGGGCTTGGTGGTTCACACCTATAATCCCAGCATGTTGGGAGACTGAGGTGGGAGGATCACTTAAACCCAGGATTTTTGATACTGCCCTGGGCAACATAGCAAGGTCCCGTCTCTACAAAAAAATTACAAATTAAGTGGGCACGCTGGCGTGCGCCTCCAGTCTCAGCTACTCAGGAGGTTGGGGTGGGATGATCATTTGAGCCCAGGAGGTTGATGCCACAGTGAACTATAATTGCACCACTGCACTCCAGCCTGGGTGACAGAATGAGGTCCTATCTCAAAAACAACAACAACAACAACAAAAACCAAAATCATCATTTTGCAACCCTAATAAAACAACTGATTCAGGAAATGAGACAACTTGGTGGGCACAGAAAGGGGAGGTAGTCCTTAGCAGGGTACGAAGGCGTCACTCAGAACTTGCTGGGCATAAAGGGATGCAACTTTAAGAGGTAAGGCTCTGTGGGCGCAGTGGCTCAGGCCTGTAATCCCAGTACTTTGGGAGGCTGAGGTGGGTGGATCACCTGAGGTCAGGAGTTTGAGACCAGCCTGACCAACATGGAGAAACCTCGTCTCTACTAAAAATACAAAATTAGCCAGGAGTGGTGGTGCACGCCTGTAATCCCAGCTACTCGGGAGGCTGAGGCAGGAGAACCGTTTGAACCCGGGAGACGGAC
>NW_012102033.1:1502188-1503545 GCF_000951045.1 Mandrillus leucophaeus
AAAAAAAAAAAAAAAAAGGTGACGTTGTACTGGGGTTGGGTGGGCCCTAATCCAATGACTGGTGTCCTTATAAGGAGAGGAAATCTGGCCAGGTGCGGTGGCTTACACCTGTAATCCCAGTACTTTGGGAGTTTGAGGCGGGACGATTGCTTGAGGCCAGGAGTTCAAGTCCAGCCTGGGCAACAAAGTGATAACCCGTCTCTACAAAAAATAAAAACCATTACCCGTGAATGTGGGTGGGCACCTGTAGTCCCAGCTACCCGGGAGGCTGAGGAGGGAGGATTGCCTGAGCCTGGGAGGTGGAGGTTGCAATGAGCTATGATCCTGCCACTGCAGTCCAGCCTGGGCAACAGAGCAAGACCCTGTCTCAAAACAAACAAACAAACAAACAAAAAATATATATATATATATATAAAAGAAGGGGAAATGTGGACAGAGGGAGGGATATAGAGGGAAGAATGCCATTTGGCGAGGGAGGCAGAGACCGGAGTGATGGGTCCACAAGCCAGGGAATGCCAAGGATGCCAGTGACTACCGGCAGCTAGGTAAGAACATGGAACAAATTCTTTCTTGGAGCCTCCAGAAGGAACCAACCCTGCCGCCATTTTGATCTTGGACTTCCAGCCTGCAGAATTGTGAGAAAATCAATGTCTGTTGCTTAAGCCACCCCATCTGTGATAGTTACAGCAGCCTGAAGAGCCTAATTCAATGGGAAGAGCATACGCTCGATTGGTAGAGACTGACGTCCGGTCGTATGACTCAGGTGCTCTTTCTTCTGAGACAGGGTCTTGAGCTGTCACACAGGCTGGCGTGCAGTGGTGCAAACGCAGCTCACGGCAGCCTCTAACTGCTGGGCTCAAGCGATCCTCCCACCTCAGCCTCCCAAGTGGCTGGGACAACCGGCACACACCATCGTTTTTGGCCCCGTCTCAGGAAAAAGAGTACCTGAGTCCCACGACTGGACTTCAGTCTCCACCAGTTGACCGGCTGTGTGTCTTTCTGATGCATTAGCCTGTTCAGGCTGTCATAACAAACGATCAGAGAGGGGTGGCTTAAAAATCCTTAAACCTTGGCCAGGTGCGGTGGCTCATGTCTGTAATCCCAGCACTTTGGGAGGCCGAGGCGGGCGGATCACCTGAGGTCAGGAGTTCAAAACCAGCCTGGCCAACGTGGAGAAAGCCCATCTCAACCAAAAATACAAAAATTAGCCAGGCGTGATGGCAGGCGCCTGTAATCCCAGCTACTCGGGAGGCTAAGGCAGGAGAATCACTTGAACTTGGAAGGCGGAGGTTGCAGTGAGCCGAGATCACGCCATTGCACTCCAGCCTGGGCAACAAGAGAAACTCTGTCTCAAAAA
>NW_012102033.1:1505102-1505822 GCF_000951045.1 Mandrillus leucophaeus
AGACTCCGTCTCAAAAAAAAAAAAAAAGAAAGAAAAAGAAAGCAATTGCATGCTTGGGCAAACCAGGGATGACACTGCAACCTTCTCATTGTGAAATAATGTGAAAACCTGCCCTGCCACGCATCAGGAGGAGGTATCAGACTCGATCAAGCCAGCAGCAGTCTAAAGGAAATATTAATAACAAGCCCTGTCTTTGAGGTTATTACTTTTTCTTATTTTCTTGCTCCCTGAGAAAGTTTGTTCTCTAAAATTCACAGCTTATCAAAACCTTTGCTTTTGATATCCTATTGGTAAACATGAAAAGCCCCACTGTTGCCTGGGGGATCCAAGTCACTTTCACACAGAAGCAAGCCTGTGCAACTCAGGGGCTGAGCTGTAGATAAGAGTTTTAAGACACAACATTCCACGTCTATCTTGACTTTATAGTTCCCAAGGAAACAATCAGACCTGATGATAACCCCATTACACGCATCTCAGCTCTAAGCCTACCTAAGAAGATAAAACAGTCTATTTCAATTCAGTTTCCCTGAATTCCATCCTTTCCCCAATACAATTGGAGCACCGGTTGTGTCCCTAGTAATCTCAGACACATCAGCTCAGGACAATAGTTAAAAAAAAACAAAAAACAAAGGCCGGGCGCAGTGGCTCAAGCCTGTAATCCCAGCACTTTGGGAGGCCGAGACGGGCGGATCACGAGGTCAGGAGATGGAGACCATCCTG
>NW_012102033.1:1508222-1509980 GCF_000951045.1 Mandrillus leucophaeus
TCTTTCTTTCTTTCTTTCTTCTTTCGTTTTTGAGACAGGTTCTCACACTGCTGCCCTGGCTGGAGTGCAGTGGTGTGATTAGAGCTCACTGTAGCCTTGACCTCCTGGGGTCAAGCAATCCTCCCACCTTAGCCTCCCAAAGTGCTGGGATCACAGGCATGAGTCACCATGCCTGGCCAGGTCTAACTTTCAACAACACAAGGAACAACCACATAAATCCACAGGCGTGGACGTTCTGCTATTCTAACCACCCAGGGACTCCAGCTAGTTAATGTCATGAACAAAGGGAGGCGAGTTCAAGGGTGTGAGCCCTGAAAGAGAAACGCACACAATGTGTTTGCATCCTGCCTAAAGAAATCTAACTCTAGGCTGAGTGCGGTGGCTCACGCCTGTAATCCCAGCACTTTGAGAGGCTGAGGCAGGTGGATCACCTGAGGTCGGGAGTTGGAGACCAGCCTGGCCAACATGGAGAAACCCAGTCTCTACTAAAAATACAAAAAATTAGCTGGGCGTGGTGGCACATGGCTGTAATCCCAGCTACTCAGGAGGCTGAGGCAGGAGAATCACTTGACCCCGGGAGGCAGAGGTTGCTGTGAGCCAAGTTGGTGCCACTGCACTCCAGCCTGAGGCAACAAGAGCGAAACTCCATCTAAAAAAAAAAACAAAACAACAACAAAAAAACCCAAAATTGGTTTGTTTCTATTAAACAAAACAAAACAAAGACAAACCCCCAAAACTCTTCCTGCTCCAAATGTGACATCTGATGACCATTTAATGACTGGTCAACTCATATAGTGTGCGTCATTTGTTCACAAAATGTTAGAATGCCATAAAATCTAAGACTTACATGATATTTGAAAGAAACTTGATGGCAAGTTCCCTCAATTTGAGGACAAACCTAAACATTTACGTGACACTGTCAGCAATGAATTGTGGACTCAAAACTTTTCTAAACCATAAATAATTAAAAAATTCAATTAATCATATGAGAAAAAGCTGAATTTATATATAATATACACGCACACGTAAATATATGTGCGTATATATTTATGTGTGTGTGTATGTATTTATATATATACACATATAAAAATGTATATACACATATATTGGCCAGGCACAGTGGCTCACGCCTGTAATCCCAGCACTTGGGGAGGCCGAGGCGGGCGGATCACCTGAGGTCAGGAGTTCGAGACCAGCCTGACCAACATGGAGAAACCCCATCTTTACTAAAAATACAAAATTAGGTGGGTGTGGTGGTGCATGCCTGTAATCCCAGCTACTTAGGAGGCTGAGGCAGGAGAATTGCTTGAACCTGGGAGGCAGAGGTTGCAGTGAGCTGACATCGTGCCATTGAACTCCAGCCTGGGCAACAAGAGTGAAACTCCGTCTCAAAAAAAAAAAAATGTATATACACATACGTATATAAATATATAAATATATGTGTGTGTATATATATATAGATATATTTTTATATATTGTGGAGAATATATTCATATTCATATGCACACACACACACACATATATATTTATATACATTCTCCACAGGACATTATCGAATAGGAGTACTCAAAGGGTATATGATCAAATAGAAGAAATACAGTATAGACATCTTCCAGGCAGCTCTAACCAACAATGTCAAATTTTCTTGATTTTGTGATGGTTTGGGTATTTCTTTTTTATTTCTCAAAAATTTCCAAAAAAAGTTGTGATTATTTGATTTCTTTCCTCAGTGTAAATATTCACTATTATTAAAAAAAA